>NC_034607.1:10552799-10561143 GCF_900095145.1 Mus pahari | reverse complement strand
ATATATATATATATATATATATATATATATATATATATATATATATATATATATATAAAATCAGGAATGGGTAGTGCATGACTTTGATCCCAACACCTGAGAGGTAGAGGCAAGTGGATCTCTGTGAGTTTGAGACCAGCCTGGTCTACAGAGTCGCCTAACAGACTAGCAAATTACTTTAATCCCAGCACTCAGATAGCAGAGGCAGGCAGTTCTGAATTCGAGGTTAGCCTGGCCCACGTAGTTCATTCCAAGCCAGAGGGGCTGCATAGTGAGACCCTCCCTCACAAAAACAAAGACAAAACAAAAACAAACCAACAAGAGGGACAAAACCAGGTGTCCCCTAGGGCCAGCTTAATATTGAATGTTCTCTAGGTGGATACAGTGACCCAGGACATCAATCCTAACACTCAGAGCTTGGAAGCAATGGTGATCTTTATACACGGCAAGTTCTGAGCCAGCCGATGCTCTGTACTAGGACTTTCTACTCAAAAAACAATGAGCAAAGCTGGAGAGTTGGCTTGATGGTTACAAGCACGGTTGCTCCTGTAGAGGACCAGGGTTCAATTCCCAGTCACTGACAACCTCTATAAGGAATCCAATGCCATCTTCTGACCTCTGAGAGCATTAAGATCACATATGGTGCACATATATATACATGCAGGTAAAACATTCATACACACAAAATAATAAAACAAACAAATCATTAAAAAATACAAAAGAATGATGGGGGTGGTGGCTCACGCCTTTAATCCCAACACTCGGGAGGCAGAAGCAGGCAGATTTCTGAGTTTGAGGCCAGCCTGGTCTACAAAGTGAGTTCCAGGACAGCCAGGGCAACACAGAGAAACCCCGAAACAAAACAAAATGAAAGAAACTAGGTGCGCATATATTGAATCTTCCCATTTGGAATTGATGTATAAGATAGGAATGACAAATTATTCTGTCACCTGGGTATGCTACCCATACATTTCTGTCACTTAACTCACCAGTTAATGACTGAGTTGGAGTCACTAAATTTGCCCTCATCCTGGATCTTGTTGCTTTTTTATGCAGCCTCAGTGAATAAAACCAATTTGCTCCATAACCCAGGCCACCTGAATTTGATCCCCCAACACTTTTACTGTTAATCATTGCACAACTTAGAGTTGCATGGGAAGAGGGAACCTCAGCTGAGAAAAGTTCTAGATCAGACCAGCCTGTGTGTGACCTTGTGTATGAGAGATGCCTGAAAAGATGATTGCCTCCAGAGGGATCGGCTCACCTTGGGCGGTGCCATCCCCTAGGCAGATGGACCTAAGTTTTATAAGAAAGCTAACTTAGCATAGGATGGTTTCTGCACCAGGTTCCTGAGTTTGAGTTTCTGACCAGACTCCCCTCAGTGATGGACAATGACTTGGACATCTGAGCCAAATAAAACCTTTCCTCCTCAACTTGATTTTGACCAGACTGTTCTTATCACAGCAACAGAATGAAAACTAGGACACCACAAGAAGAGAGAAGAAGAGAAGCAACTCTAGAAAAATTGTTTTGTTTTGTTTTGTTTTTGCCCTCCACTGCCTGGTGGATTTGTGAACACACACACACACACACACACACACCAAAAATGATAAATAAAATTTAAAATAATAATTATTCCAAGATGCGAATATTCTCTTCCTCTTGGAGGCAAGAAGACAGTGAGCAGTGGCATGGTTCATCGAAGTTGCCACACAGTCAGTCCCCTTTCACAGTAGCTTGTCCGTGTTTTCATTCCTGGTTTCCTGTATTCCAGGCAGACCTCAAACCCTCTACGTAGTTGAAAGCTCTTGGCCTTCTGACCCTCTTTGTACAGAGCAGGCAAGCGTTTTTACGGACTGAGCTATATTCCCAGGCCTTAGACCGATCAACTTTGTCACCCTTTTGAAGGTTATGATTCAGATCAGTAAAAGCAATCTGGTCAGAGAAAGAAAGGAAGTACATTCCAATTTGCATGCACCAAGTTCCTGTTACACAGCTCTGGCTCTCTCTCCCCTCCCCAATCTGCTGCTTCCGCACAGAGGCTTGGAAACAAAACCAACTAACTAGAATTCACTGTGCTTGTAAAGTATAGCTAGCCAGACTTTTGGAAAATCTACCACTTGGCACTGATCAGCTGTATGTAATGGTCTCATGTCTCCCTTTCCCTGAGTGCTGACACAAGGAGGTAAAGTTAGTCTTGTAGCCACATTTGCAGCTGTGGGAGACAAGACACTCTCAGATCACTGTGTTCGAGGCATTACTTCCTGTTTAAATTGCACATTCAGCAACATATTTCATTTCTACTTTAATGTGTTTTGTTTCGGAGACAAGATTTCACTATAGAGTCTACGCTGCCCTGGAACTCACTGAGATCATCAACCTGTCTCTGCCCGGGATTAAAGGTGTCTGCCACTATACCAGCCAAAGATGATTTTGAGTCGAACTGCCTTTCAGTCTCTCATCACAGCCCTAAAGGGTGTGAGGTCATTTACAATATGGTGAGCACATGCTTATTGTCCACTATTCACGCAAACATATACTGACTTCCTTTACAAGTGTAGGAAGCACACAGACATTTCCTGAGCAGAGTCTGCTAGTCTGAGCCGACATAAACAAGTGTGATATATGATTCCTTTCCATCAGCCAGTGTTCTCTGACCCCTTTCTCCCAGCTTTCCATCCTCATCTGCTATTTGTGTACCAATCTTTATCCTTGGTGTCTATTTACCCATAACCATGACTTTCAAAGCTTCACAAAACTTCAATGATGTGTCAGTGGGCGCTGTGTTTTTAGGCAGGAAACAGGTGCCTTTGGAGTAATCAGCAGCCTTTGCTGATGTTAATGATGGTATTTTGTGACCACTGGGTACCTAAAATGAAACAAACAAGCAGATTTTAGGCTGTAGTGTGCGCCATGGGTTGAGGACTTTAAGATTATTCTTTCTATTATGCTTTCCTTTTGCACTGCTATTTAGAATTCTCCTGCAGCTTTGGAAGGTGTCTTAGTGAGGGTGTTTATTGCTACAACGAAATACCATTACCAAAAACCAGGTTGGGGAGGAAAGGGTTTATTCACCTTATACTTCCACATTGCTGTTCATGACCAAAGGAACTCCAAGACATGACAAAGGCTCCAAGAGGGTAGGACCCTGGAGGCAGGGGCTGATAATGCAAAAGGCTACGGGGGCTGATGTAGAAAGTTTACAAGAGGGCTGGAGAGATGGCTCAGAAGGTAAGAGTGCCGACTGCTCTTCCAGAGGTCCTGAGTTCAAATCCCAGCAACCACATGGTGGCTCACAACCATCTGTAATGAGATCTGACTCCCTTTTCTAGGGTGTCTGAAAACAGCTACAGTGTACTCACACATAATAATAAATAAATAAATCTTTAAAAAAAAAAAAAAGAAAGTTTACAAGAGTTGATACAGAGGCTGTAGAGGGACGCTGCTTACTGGTTTGTTCTGGTTTGTTTCACATGGCTTCCTCAACCTGCTTTCCTTTTTACTTTTTAAAGCATTCATTTATTTTTACTTTCTATGTGTGTGAATGCCCACCTGCATGTTTATATAGGCACCACTCGAGTACAGTGCCTACAGAGGCTAGACGAGGACATCAGATTCAGGAACTGGAGTCACAGATGACTGTGAACTGTGGGTGTTGGGAAATGAGCCTGGGTCGTCCGAAAGAGTAGCCAGGGCTCTTAACCACTGGGCCACCTCCCTAGCTCTCAGCTTTCTTACAGAACCCAGTACTACCAGGCCCAGAATGGCTCCACCCACCACGGGTTGGGCTCTTCCCCCATAGATCGGAGTTGACTAAGTGCCTTACAGCTAGATAGATCTCCTGGAGGCATTTCCTCAACTGAGGCTCCTACCTCTCTGATGACTCTACCTGTGTCAAGCTGACACACAAACCCAGCCAGTACAGAAGGGATCCTGGAGTTTCCTTTGATACACATTGTCACCACCACCAGCAGCAGCAACAGAAGCCTGGGAACCAGATAGGAAATCTGAATCCCTTCCTCCCCCCCCCCCCCCCGCTCCATGCAGCATTTCAACATCTTAGCAAGGCAGGGTAGTGGCAAGGCAATCCCGTCACTTGTGAAGCAGAGGCAAGAGGATCCATATAAGTTTAGGTCAGCCTGCTGTGCAAAGACAGTTCCAGGTTGGCTAGGGTTAGGGTTGGACTATCTTGAAATAAACAGATGGACCAATCAGGAGGTTTAGGTGCACTACATAGGATGCCTCACCTCAGAAACAGTAGTCACTGCAGCTGTTGGTGGCCATCTTTGGATGTGCATGTCTGTGTTGTTATAGACCATACCGAAGGCCATGCGTATATATGCTAGGCGAGTACTGCATCACTGAGCCGGGTCTCCTGATCGTGGTGTTTTGAGACAATACATTTTTTAAATGTGTACTAGGGATTCAAATTCAGGTCTTCAAGCTTACACAGAAATGGCTCTCTCCAGCTGAGGGGGTCTCCCTAACCCTACTATGATTTTTTGGAAACATCATCAGTCTGACTATGCCCTGGCTTTGCATCAGTGACTGACCTTTTAAACCCCGATCCTCCTGTAATGACCTCTCCCAGGGGCTGGGATTGCAGACATGCGTCACCACAAAGGATAAAGGGAGTTTTCTTCTACCTTTACATTTTATTTTTCACATTTATTGATGTATTGTGTGAGGGCTGGGCGCTCATGCCATGGTATTCAAGTGGCAAGTAGGAAGCTGACTTCCAGAGTCGCCTCTCCTACCGTGTGAGTTCCGAGCACTCGACTCAGGTCATTAGGTCATCAGACTTGGCCGCAAGGAACTTCACATACTAGGTCAATCTAGCTGGCCCTAAAGGGAGATGTCTTGACCAGGAGAAATTGTTATCACAGACATCACAGGGTTAGGAAAATCACCAGCAGTAGTCAACATTCCTGCAGTCAGTCTGAGGCAAGCCTGAGTCATTGAGGGCCTGGATTTTCTGCCCCAGGCTGGTCATCCTTCTCCTGGCTCTGCCCAATTCCCAACCCCATCCCCATCCCCACCCCCACCCCACCCGCCTCATCTCTGGAGGAGTGTGTATCTAATACAGAGTCTTGCTGCACATCCTTTGTTGGAGTCCAGTTTCTGGTCAGTCATGGATCAGATTACAACCTGAAGTTAAGTAGTTTCTTCCTCCACACCCAGTGAATTCTTGGTGGAATCGCTGGGGCATACGCTGACTTCCTCGGGTACCTGTGGGTATTGCTGAGAGCAGGGGAGGTGGCATTCCTGGTTCTGGTCAATGACTATACTTAGCAGGTGACTTTTCTACAGTGTGTATTCATGGGCTACCTCACCTCTAAAGCTTTTTCTAGCTCAGGAACAAAGGGTTGTCATTCTCGTTGACAGAACAAGAGAAAAAAATAGTAGTCTCCCATCCCTACCCATTGAGGCATCTCTCCCATGCTAGAAAAGGGAAGTCCACAGATGTGTGCCTGTGCACAGTGATCTGCTCACCTAAGGTGGGTCAGCCTCTCCTGCTTGGTTCTTTTTTTTTCCTGGAACTCACTCTGTAGACCAGGCTGGCCTCGAACTCAGAAATTCGCCTGCCTCTGCCTCCCAAGTGCTGGGATTAGAGGTGTGCGCCACCACGCCCAAAGGGCATTTTCTTGATTAATGATTGATATGGGTAGGCCCAGCCCACTGGGGACAATGCCAGCCCTGGGCTAGTGACCCTGAGATGTATTGTAAAGCAGGTTGAACAAGGCATGGTAATAAGCCAGGAAGCAGCAGCTACTTCACGGCCTCTGCTTCAGTTCCTGCCTCCATGTTCCTGCTTTGACTCCCAAAAAACAAACAAAAACCAACAAACAAAAAGATGTAACTACGAGCGTCTCCCAGTTTCATTGGCGGATCCATCAGGATTCGCCACCAGAGTTATTAGATTTAATAAGGCTTATGAGATTAGGATTTTAGCTGTTGCACCCAGTGACTGAGTTACCATTGTTTCTGAACTAAGTTTGTGTGGCATTTTTTCCTTCACACAGTGGCTTGTCTGGGTTCAAGAGAGAAAGGTACGGTGGCCTGATGTGCACCACAAAGGCCGTAGGAGATTTGAAGCATGGGGTTGGTGTGGTAGCAACCCATCAGTGGGAACTTATCAAGCTGGGTGAAGAGATTTTGGAACTCTGAGTCAGAGAGTCTCCATGAGATAATAACAAGGTAGCCATTGCCCGCTAGTTCCTGGGGGAAGAGGCATAAGCGCGGTAACTCGTTGTTTGGGTTTTTGGTTTCTTTCTTTTTTTCTTTCTTTCTTTCTTTCTTTCTTTCTTTCTTTCTTTCTTTCTTTCTTTCTTTTTGTTTTTTTTTAAATATTTCCCGCAACATCCACTAACCAGAGTTCAGAAAGAACAAGAAAGGGTGAGGTTTTTTTTTTTTTTTCAGTTGAAAGTCTCAGAAGCCGAAAGTCTCAGAAGCCGAAAATATTTTAGGCCTAGGTTAGGTTGTATGGAAGCTAGAAGCTTCTAGGCCCAGGTTAGCCGATGAAGACAGTAGGCCTCTCAGACAACAATTATAACAGGAGAATGAAAGTCACTTTTACAACCTACTCCCTAGCAGGTTTCTTGTTTGCCATGTTCAGCATCCGTCCCTACCTCCTTCGGCACTGCAGAGTCTAAAAATATAAATCTGAAGCAATGTTAGAATCCAATGTCCTGGGGAAGCAGAGGCCGGTAGACTTCTTCATGTGAGGCCTGCCTGATGCACAGAGTGAGAGAGTTGCCAGGACAACCACAGCTAAACAGAGATGCTCCCTATTTTGCCCAGGTTGGCCTCCAACTCACCACCTTCCTGCTTCAGCCTTCTGTCGATCAAGACTGCACATCCTATTCCCAGCCAGAGCATTTTGACGATGGTGGAGGTGATGTGGCTGCTGCACCTAGATGCTTGCCCCGCAAGTTCAAAATTCCAGAGATTATCGTGCAAGAGTCACCTCTGGCCACCTAGTTCTGCCCTGCATTCCTTGGGAGTGACAGTGGGAAACTTAGGTAACTTTAATTAGTCAGCCAACAGTTCCAAGGCCACTGAAATAAATTCTCTGCTTCAACCAGATTACTTTCTTTACAACTGAATCTTAATAATCTTGGTCTACAAAATTTGTAATATATATATATATATCATGGTAGGCAAAATAATGCCTCTTGGTGTCTGTCTAGAAGTTTAGACAAAGATACATTATATGGCCAACGGAGAGATTAAGGTGAAATTAATGTTGCTAATTTGAAGACCCTAATTTATTCTGATGGGCCTAAAGTAATTCATTTCAAGTGTCTTTAAAAGCAGCAGGAAGAGGCAGCCACTATGATGATATGTGCCTGTAATACCACTCAGGAAGCAAAGGTAACTAAATAGTAAGTTTAAACTATTCAGGGGCTGGGGAGCTAGATAAGTCAGTAAAGATGTTACTACTGTTATGCCCTGAGTCCAGAGGAGCCCAAGAATTTCGAGGTTCACTGTAACTTGCAAAAGAGTCTTTTATTGTTTCAAGTTCAAACTCGGATCACCTGTCTCGCACTCACCACATGCATGCTGGCAAGCAACCCTGGGTCCAGAAAACACTGGGCTTATATACAGTATAGTTAGGAATGTTCACAGAAAAGGGAGGAGTGGGCTGTAATCATTCGGTGAAAGGATACTGAAGCAGGAGGGGGAGTTAATGTTTGTCTGTTCAGGGACTAATTTTATGGCCAGTCTTAACTGTCTGTGACCTGACCTCTGATCTCCCTTGAGCTTGTTATTTCTCTAAGGTCTCAAGGACAGGCACCTGGAGAGTCCTGCTGCTTATCAGGCGGAGGGTTGGTTTTTGGAGACACAAAGGGAGGGAGGATGTCTTGAGCTGTCTCCTCAGAATGTCCTCATTTTAAGGGGGAGTTTTATGGGTAGTACCATTCTATTTTTTAAAAAGATTTATTTATTTATTATATGTAAGTACACAGTAGCTGTAGCTGGCTTCAGACACCCCAGAAGAGGGCATCAGATTTCGTTACGGATGGTTGCGAGCCACCATGTGGTTGCTGGGATTTGAACTCAGGACCTCTGGAAGAGCAGTCAGTGCTCTTAACTGCTGAGCCATCTCTCTAGCCCAGTAGTACCATTCTAAAGCTAGGTGAGGGACCAGGGAAGTTGGGGGGGGAGAGCCCTGGGCTCGCTGCAGGAGGATACAGCAGAGAAATCAGTGGGTTGGAGGGAGGATGTGACCTTCTGGCTGGGGGGGGGGAGGTGGGCGGGCAGGGAATGCAGAGGCAAACTGTATACAACACTGAAATCTCTTTAGCGTCAGCAAGTTGGGGGTTACAACACTACAGAGGCA
>NC_034607.1:10551553-10552788 GCF_900095145.1 Mus pahari | reverse complement strand
AGAAGGATCCTGTTTGTGTGCCGCGTCATTTCTTGCTGGCGAGAAGGTAGCGCGGGACAGACCTCTGCCTTCCAAGTGCTTGCACAGGAACCATCTGCTCCATCCTCATACACAGAAGTGGAGGAAGGAGAACAGAGTATTAGTCAGAGGTAGATTGATGCTTGACAAGAGAGGCAAAGTTGATGGTTCTAAGGATACAAAAAGGAGACAGAAGCCATGGAATGTGAGCAAGCTCCATTGGCCAGAAAGTGCAATAAACTCCATTCAGAGTAAGGCTGACTGTTGACAAAGAGTTTAGGAAGAACATTCTATCCCTTCCAAGTCAATAAATGTCCATAAAGGTTTTACTTTTAATTTATTCATATATGAAAAATTTAAAATTTTTACTAATTAAATTTAAGCATATTAATATATTCATAAAATTTTTATTTCTATTATCATGTGTAGCATTTATAAATTATTTATATTATTTATAATTGTAATTTTATAAATTCTAAAAATTAAATAAATTTAAATTTACTAATTTAATTTATAGTTCTAGGAATAATGGTATGGCTTAGAAAATTAGGTGCACATGGTGACATATACCTGTCATGCCCACATTCTGGAGGCGGAGGCAGGAAGACATAAAATCCTGGAATATGTAATCAAGAGAGTTCTGGCAAGTCAATGCCACATGCTTTGCTCTACAAGACAGATTCTGGTCAGTTTTCACTGGGCAAACATAAATTTGGTGGTAAATATTACAGGAGTACCCTAGTCAGCAAGGGCATTCAAACACTGGATCCTGATCGTCATGGACCACTGTTAAAACCAGCATAGATGCAATGCTGTCGAAGACACATTACAGTGGTTACAGGAGAGCTGGAGCAGGCAAGAGTGGTGAGAAATGGTGTTTTACTCTATAATGGCAGACTAGAACTTTTGACTTCTAAAACTGATTTACTATTTTTATTTTTGTCTTATTGGTTATGACTGTGTGTTTGGTTCCCAGATGGGCACAAGGGACTGAGGTGCATATTTTATATATCAAAGCAGACCTGGCCTCCAGCTTCTCCCAGCATCCCTCAGTAGTCCCTACCTGGCATACCCTGCCCCTAACCCTGAACCTTCCAGCCCAGAGGGGCTGGGCTGCCCTTCCCCAAGAGGTTCCTCCCTATACAATGCACAGATTTCTTTCTCTTCCTCTCTCTCTTTTCCCCACCCCTTCCCCTCCTCCCTCCCTTCCTCCTCCT
>NC_034607.1:10549015-10550876 GCF_900095145.1 Mus pahari | reverse complement strand
TTCCGAGACAGGGTTTCTCTGTGTAGCCCTGGCTGTCCTGGACTTTGTAGACCAGGCTGGCCTCGAACTCAGAAATCCTCCTGCCTCTGCCTCCCAAGAGCTGGGACTAAAGGAGTGCGCCACTATGCCCAGTTAACGCCACAGGATACTGACATCCAGCAGGGATCATTTTCTGCTTGATTTTAGCACTCCATCTGGAGTTTAATGAAGTATGCATTTAGCACACTTACAATGATCAGTCGGGCTATTTCTATACTGAATATTTACAATATTTACAATATGCAATTGTGCATTACACCTTAAGAAACAGTGAGCTGGGTGTGGTGCTTCCTGCTTGCAATCCTAGCACTCTAGAGGCTGAAGGCAGGAGGATTGCTGTGAGTCAGAGGCCAATCTGGGATGAAGCTCCAGGGGCTAAGCTCCCATTCCAGAAGGAAACCACAAAGCCCACTTGACTTCTGGCAACATTCCCACCCCCCACCCCCCACCCCCCACCCCCAGCCCCTAAGTAACAGCCAATCAGGCTATAACAGCAAGGGCAAGGTGAAAAGGCCTGGCTGATTCCATGACAGGCTTCAAATTGGCAGTGCAGGAGACTATGGCTAAGAACTAGTCAAGTCCAAGCAAGTCAGTTACTAGGAAAAACAACAACAACAACAACAACAAAACCCAGGCTTCAGGCAGCTAGTCAGAACTGCCCTGCCATCAGAGGCTACCCTGCCACCTGGCCTGAGACAAGGACAATGGGCCAGCCACAGTTTCCAACCCCCCAGGCCCTGGTAATGGTTCTGGAGTGTCCTAGAGACTCAACAAATTAAGATAGCAGTGACTTACCCTGGAATTCCCCCAATGTCCTTTAAACCAGGCCTTTGAGCTCACTTTGGGGTCTCTCTATCTTAGTAATGAGAGACCCCAGCACGCTTGACTTCTGCAGAATAAAACACTCTTTGTGTTTACATGCTATTTGAGTCTGGGGTATTATTCTATGACTCATGGACCCTTACGAAGGTGCATATAGATAACCTAAGATACCCCACAGAAAATTGATAACCTAGTCATTCTGTTTGTCAGGTGGTTTTGCCCCCCATGTTTGGTTCCAGCAGATAACACCAGAAATGCAGTTTTTAAAATATTAACTTGGTGACCCGTATGGAAATTCCCCAAGCTTGCTGTAACCACAATAAGAACCCTGCACCCTAGACTCTGGGCTCTCACTTCTGACCCACTTTGATGGTGCTGGTGAGTTTCTGTGCTCTCAAGCCCCTAATAGAGACCCTTATGCGTTTGCATTGCAATTGGCTCCTCAGTAGTCTTTGGGGTCCCTGCGACTTGGGCATAACAATAGTAAAGTCTAGAAACTGGTTAGTTATGTGTAGAATTAGGTATTTGATGTGGCGATTATTTAATCTG
Source organism: Mus pahari (assembly GCF_900095145.1). NCBI lineage: Eukaryota > Metazoa > Chordata > Mammalia > Rodentia > Muridae > Mus > Mus pahari. The sequence continues at coordinate 10,549,466 of NC_034607.1, read as the reverse complement.
TTGCATGCTTTCTTTTTTATGTGTGCGAGTATGAGTACTGTGTGTGTGTGTTGGAGCCCTCAGAGTTCAGAAAAAGTGTATCAAGTCCTTTGGAGTTGTAGATGCCTGTGAGCACTGTGTGGTTGGTGAGAACTGAAACCAGGTCCTCTGTAAGAGCAACAAGTGCTCTTAAGCCACTGAGCCATCTCTCCATAAAGAAGTGAGACTAATCCATATATATATGGATTAGTCTCAGACATTATGAATCGCTAGACACTGCAAAGAGAATAAGACAACCTAAATCTATGTACTCTCAAATCCAATATAAATATATCACAATGTTACCTATTTTTAAAAATGAGGGCTGGTGAGATGGCTCAGTGGTTAAGAGCACTGACTGCTCTTCCAAAGGTCCTGAGTTCAAATCCCAGCAACTACATGGTGGCTCACAACCATCCATAATGAGATCTGA
>NC_034607.1:10546380-10548550 GCF_900095145.1 Mus pahari | reverse complement strand
ACCATGTGGTTGCTGGGAATTGAACTCAGGACCTCTGGAAGAGCTTAACCACTCTCCAGGGCCATCTCTCCAGGCCCGCAAGTTAATATTTTTAAAACTACATTTCTGGAGTAATCTGCAGGCACCAAACATGGGGGCGGGGGTGGGGCAAAACCACCTGACACACAGGATGGCTGGGTATTTTCTGCAGGATGTCTTAGGTTCTCTATATGTATCTTGACCCTGCTGTTGTAGCCTGACTGGCTGTTGCTAATGGTGGTGGGGTTTCCCATAGGATGTTTGCTCAAGTGGACTTTGTGATTTTCCTCCTGGAATTGGAGTTTAGACCCGGGTCAGGAGCTTCTGCTAAAAATCAGAGTTGAGTGAGCTAGAGAAAGGGAAGAAATGGAACAATATGTCCATTTCCAGGGGATCTGGAACCCTCTTTTGGACTCAGACACACACACACCTGCACTCATAGGCAGGTACCCACACATAGACATACACATCCGTGCAAAATTTTCAAAAGGGGAAACTAAAGAGTTAGCCAAATGGTTAAGAGTGTTTACTGCTCTTTCAAAGCGTCTAAGTTAGATTGACATCACTCCAGTTGAGCAGCTCACAACTGCTTGTAACTTCAACTCCAGGAGATCTGATGCTATCTTCAAGAGTGTACACACAGAGATACACATAGAGAGGAAGGAGGGAGGGAGGGAGAGAGAGAGAGAGAGAGAGAGAGAGAGAGAGAGAGAGATTAAAAGAAAAGGATTATTTTTTTTTTTTTTTGCTGGGTGTGGTAGCACACGCTTTTAATCCTAGTACTCAGGGGACAGAGGCAATTGGATCTCTGTGAGTTTGAGGCCATCTTGGCTCACCTACAAAGTGAATTCCAGGGCAGCCAGGGCTGTTTGTTACACAAAAATCTTGTCTCAAAACAAAAGAAAAGATAACAAAAAATTTCAAATAAAATATTTTTCTAAAACTTTTGTTGTTTGTTTGAGACAGGGTTTGTTTTTTGTTTTTCTTTTTCCTTTTTTTTTTTTTTTTTTTCATTTTTCGAAACAGGGTTTCTCTGTGTAGACCTGGCTGACCTGGAGCCCACTTTGTAGATCAGGCTGGCCTCAAACTCAGAAATCCGCCTGCCTCTGCCTGCCCCACCATGCCCGGCTTTGTTTTTGGTTTTTTGAGACAGGGTTTCTCTGTGTAGCCCTGGCTGTCCTGGAACTCACTTTGTAGACCAGGCTGTGTTTGTTTGGTTGGTTTGTTTTGTTTTGAGGCAGGGTTTCTTTATGCAGAACCTATTCTGTAGACCAGGCTGGCCCTGAACTCAGAGGTTTACCTGCTTCTGGCTCCTGAGTGCTTTGCTTAAAGCCATGCACCGCCAGCCGGGTGTGGTGGCGCATGCTTTTAATCACAGCACTCGGGAGGCAGAGGTAGGCGGATTTCTGAGTTCGAGGCCAGCCTGGTCTACAAAGTGAGTTCCAGGACAGCCAGGGCTATACAGAGAAACCCTGTCTCGGAAAAAGCCAAAAAAATAAAATAAAATAAAAATAAATAAATAAAGATTTGAGAAGATAAAAATCAGCTAAGCATGTAGCTCATCTACAAAGTTCTGGGTTCTTTATCCAGCATGGCAAGAAAGAGCTAAATGGTATAATTTTATCTCTAAGTCTTGGGAATTGGGGAGATTGGTCGGCAGTTAAAGTGCTTGCTGTATAAGTCTGAGTTCATATCCCCAGAACCTTGCCTTGGTAGGGACAAAAATCACACGGTTCGTGCCCCTGAGACAGGGCCAGCAGGCATGGGCCTCCACAAGTGTAGTTGGCTGTTGTAGGCATAAGGTTTGTTTGTATATTAATGTACATATATTATGTTCCTCCTTCGAGGGATGCCCTCCCTGTTATTGTTAATGACTCCATGATGATCAGGGACAGCAGGAGTCTGGGAGGTGAAGGCATGGCTAATGTCTCAGCAAAGTGGTAACTAAGTGCAGGGACTGTCAGGACAGTCCTTAAGGCTGTGGAAAAGAACTCTAAAAACATGAGTTTGAAAATATATAATTTCAGGCTGATGAGATGGCTCAGTGGGTAAGAGCACCCGACTGCTCTTCTGAAGGTCCTGAGTTCAAATCCCAGCAACCACATGGTGGCTCACAACCATCTGTAACAAGATCTGACTCCCTCTTCTGGAG
>NC_034607.1:10526510-10546225 GCF_900095145.1 Mus pahari | reverse complement strand
TATATATATATATATATATATATATATATATATATATATATATATATATATATATATAGAGAGAGAGAGAGAGAGAGAGAGAGAGAGCTGCGTATCGAGAGAGCTGTCTTGAGATCTCCAGAGAAAGCAGATCTGAGAGGAAGAAAGCAGAACAGAGAGAAAGCAAACTGTAAAGCTATAGGCCACCTGCTTGGACCCACAATTTAACTTCCAGTCATTTGTTTTCACCACTCCCAGACACCCCTTCTCTCAGAACCCCTCTCCAAGGGGGAGGCTGGACCTTTTCAGAACCCACTTAAGTGCTAGCTGTCTGTGGCAGCTTACTGAGAATTCCAGTCATCAGAGGGTAGAGTTAGGATCTCTGGAACAAACTAGATAGCTATGTTGCAGTAATTTCCACCCTCAATGAGCCCATATAGAAAACACGCAATCCAGTTATTATATTTATAAGCTATATGCCTAGATTGGGCAGATCTAGTAGTAAAATAAGTTATTCCCCAGCTACAAGACCCCTTTCTACTTGCAGTTGCTCCATCTTCACTTCTTCTTCTTCCTCCTCCATCCTCTCTCCTCCCTTCTCTTCTTCCTCCTGCCTGCCCCACTCTCTAAGACCTCCCATCCCACCTTTTCCTTCCACTGTCCAATCACAGGCTCTAGCCTCCATTTGACCAGTTAAAATGGGGAAAAGGTTCCCATGAGATCGACTGCTTGGGGGGGGGTAGCCCCTCTTGAGGAAGCAGAATTAACACCAGCACCAGGGCAACCCACAACATAACTAGACTAAGAGGTATTAGTGAGCTCTGGGTTTGAGTGAGAGACTCAGCCTCAGTGGATAAAATATTAAGCTGTCAAGGGTGACTCTAAATGTCAGCTTCTTAGCTCCATATGCATGTGCATGTACATGTACCCACACATGAGTGAACACACCACACATATACACTCATACCACACACATAAACACATGCACAAAGTTTCAGAGCCTTTGTAAACATCTTGATAAATATAGCTACACATGATTTAGTAATTTTCTTTTCTTTTTCGTTTTTGAGACAAGTTCTTTATGAAGCCCAGCCTAACCTCAAACTCTCTCTAAAGCAAGGATGGTTTTTGTGCTCTGGATTCTCCTGCCTCTCTACCTCCTATGGGCAGGGATTAGAGCTATGTGCTGCCAGGCTAAATTTTCTACATGGCAGAAAACCACCGTGGAATATCAGAAACCAAACAAACAAATCCCAAACATTAAGCATCAATCAAGCCATACTTGACTGAATAATCAGGTAGGGTCCAACCAGGAAAAGAAAGACTACTCCAAGTGTTGTAGCAGAGACAATCAGATATAAGAACTGTCATCAGAAGAGTTGGAAAGCCAGCAAGGTCTAGTGAGTACAACAACGTATAGCTTCATTACACCTAAACTTGGAAGGACAAAGGAAGATGTGCTATCTCAGCAGTTAATGAACAGATTAGTGAGCTGAGCCCAAACACCACAGGCCTCTTCCATGCGAGTAGCAGTCAGAAGGAATGCAGCCCGGTCACCCTGAGAAGTAGCCCTGGTAGTGAGTGCTTTGTCGGTTCAAGTCCTGGGACCCACATGGTGGCCAGAGAACTTGACTCCCCCAAATTGTCTTCTGACTTCCACATGAGTGCTGTGACTTACACACACACACACACACACGAACATATGCACATACACACATATACACATACATGTATAAATGTAAAAAAAGAAAAAAAAAAGAAATGAGTTCTTTGAACTTTGATATATTTGGAATATCGCCCTTTTACCTTTTTCTGGAGTGTGTGTGAGTTTGTTCAACAAGCAAATTATTTTTGTTTTTTTGTTTTTTTGTTGTTTTGTTTTGTTTTGTTTTGTTTTTCGAGACAGGGTTTCTCTGTATAGCCCTGGCTGTCCTAGAACTCACTTTGTAGACCAGGCTGGCCTCCCAAGTGCTGCCTCTGCCTCCCAAGTGCTGGGATTAAAGGCGTGAGCCACCATGCCCAGTAAGCAAATTATTTTTAAGATATAGTTCCTTTCTTATGAATATATATTTGTATGTCTGTGTGACGGTATGTGCATATGTGGGGGAATGAGAAGAGGATGTTGGATCTCTAGGAGCTGGAGTTATAAGCCACTGTGAGCCTCTGAAGTGGGTACTAGTAATTAGACCCTGGTCCTCTGTAAGAGTAGGAAGAGCTTTATACTGCTGGGGTATCCCTCTAGACTCTCAAGAAGCAATTTTTGCACTATGAGAAGAGTATGAAATGGCTATAGCACTGTGGTGTGTAGTGGAGTGGTACAGTGTGCACGTGGCATGCTTGAGATTCTAGTCTTGATCCAAGGCTTCTCGAGAAAATAAAAACGCTGTGTCTTCTCTTAGAGGCCTGCAGATGAAGATGTAGAACTCTCAGCTCCTGCCTGCCTGGAGGCTGCCATGCTCCTGCCTTGATGATAATGGACTGAACCTCTGAACCTGTAAGCCAGCCCCAATTAAATGTTGTCCTTGTAAAAGAAAAAGAAAAAAAAAAAAGAAAGAAGAAAAGAAAAGAAAAAAACCTCTCCCCAAATGAATGAATGAATGAAAGAATGAAAGTGATTTCCTCTCAGGACCTGAATTTGACTTACATTTGCCCCTCTCACACTAAATTTGCTTAAACTCCAATTCCTCTTTCTTAAGATTCTTCCTCTCAAAATAAAGCTCTTGCACTTTCAATTCCTGTCTCTTCAAAGAAAGTCAGCATGGAAATTCCTTTCCCTTTCATTCTGATTTCAGAATCATGCTAGGGGACACTTTCATTTGGGGACGAGACACTGGCGTGGAGCTTCAGCTAGACATTGCCCTTGCTGGAGATTTCTTATGCATCGTGCCAATTCCTGGGCCCGTGGGAAAGTGCAGACATGTGGTGACAAGAAGACCTTTTCATTCTTTACATCTGTCATTTCCTTCCCCCCACACTTGGGTTCTGAAACATTCAATGTGTCTCTGAACACTGACTTACTGTTTTACATTTTAGATCCAACCACATAAGCAGTGACTATGTCCTTCTCTAACCAGTAGCTCATGATTCTTTGATACATGTTGGGTATAAGGGTATAAGGTTGTAATGCTATAATTACTGGATTTCTTCACTCTTGCTTTTTCTTTTTTTTAAACAGGTGAGAGCCGGGCGTGGTGGTGCACACCTTTAATCCCAGCACTTGGGAGGCAGAGGCAGGCGGATTGCTGAGTTCGAGGCCAGCCTGGTCTACAGAGTGAGTTCCAGGACAGCCAGGGCTATACAGAGAAACCCTGTCTCNAAAAAAAAAAAAAAAAAAAAAAAAAGAAACAGGTGAGAGGTAAGGCTTGAACAGGGTGGGGGTTCTATGGTAGATAATACACACATGAGTATAAACATAAATATGTGTTAGTATGTATATTTGCTGGTTTGGTGTCAACTTGACATAAGATATAGTTATCAGAAAAGAAGGAACCTTAGTTGAGGAGATGCCTCCATGAGATTCACCTGTAAGGCATTCTCAACCATTGAGGGTGGTGCCATCCCTGGGTTGGTGGTCTTTCCCTGGCCACTGCATCAGCTCCTGCCTCCAGGGTCCAGCCCTGCTTTGCGTTCCTGTCCTGACTTCCTCCAATGATGGACAATAATCTGGAAGTGTAAGCTGCATAAACAAACTCTTTCCTCCTCAACTTGCTTTTTGGTTATGGTATTTCACCGCAGCAATAGAAACTCTAACTAAGGAAAGCTGGTCCCAAGAGTGGGGTATTGCTGTGACAGACCTGACTGTGTTTATGGGAGGATTGTGGAAGGGCTTTGGAACTTTGGACTAGAAAAGGCACTTGAGTGTTGATACCTCAGGGAGATAAATGTTCTGTAGGGGCTTGGGAGAAAAGAATGTTGAGGGCAGTGTGGAAAATGGAGGCTTGGCTTGTGAAGATTCACATGGCAGTTTAAAGACTTTTATCAGGGCCCTTCGCTATTTTGATTTAAGATTCTGTGGTTCTGGTTACCTGGGGTTGAATAGTCAGCTGTGATTAACAAGATACCAGAAGTACTGAAGTGAAACCTTTGTGTTATTGGGACAATCGATGTTGGCTAGCTGGAGATAAGAAATTAGAGGTGATAAAGAAGAGACCAGCATCACTGAGCTGAAGTCTTCTGCGGAAGTGCTTCCTGAGAGCACAGAGAAGCTGTGTTGCTGAGGTAGCTAAGGTTGTACGTCATGCGGACAGCCAGAATTGGTAATGTGTAAGAGTCACTCAGGTGGTAGTGGTTTTTAAAGGCAGGAAGGGGTGGGCAACATCACCACCCAGAATTTGCCATAAAGTCTCATTCACTCATTATAAGTGGTTACAGTTAAGCTTGGGGGTGTGTGACTGTAATCTCAGCGCTTGGAAGAAGGCTGAGGCAAGAGGATTGAGCAGTTAAAGCCAGCCTAAGTTACACAGTGAGTGTCTCACAAAAACCAAGTTTGCTGTACTCATTGAAGTAATTATCTTGATCTGAAATCCTGAAGCTGTAAAGAAGTAATTTTCTTTTCCATTTGTTCAAACACTGTTAAATTAAGTTTAGTTGTTGTATTGTTTCCTGGTTATTCTGGACAGCCAGAACCTTGAACATGTGAGGGAGGGAAGTGCTGACCACTGAACACTCCTGCCAGTCCCTTTGTCACTACTGAGAGCCTTCCATGTGCCCTTGGCTGATGAGAACACAGAGCTGCACAGGACAGTACCAGACTTGAAGGATTTCACCCATATAACAGGAAATGAAAGTTGTATGAAAATACCTATTTTACAAGAAAAATGCACCAAATATCCCAGGAGAGGTTTAAGCACAGGTTTCATGAGGTAGGAGAAACACATTCAAGATGGTCAAAGAGAAGAGGGCAAGAGACACCATCGAGGGGAGGGGTGTTGTGTCATAATGAAGTTGGATTCCATTTTTTTTTAATTTTTGTTTTTTATTTACATTGGTGTTTTGCCTGTGTGTCTACCTATCTGTGTAAGGGTGCCAGATCCCCTGGAACTAGAGTTACTCACTGTGGTTGTTACCTCCATCATGTAGGTGATGGGAATTGAACCCAGCTCCTCTGCAAGAACAGATAGTGCTCTTATTCTCTGAGCCATCTCTCCAGCACCTGGATTCCCTCTTTCTAGTTATTCTTTCTTCCTTTTGGTCCTTCGAGTCAGTGTCTCAGTCTTTTCGTCCAGGATGGCCTAGAACTCACTATGTAGCTCAGGTTGTATTTGAACTTAGAATGGTTTGCCACCCTAGGCCTCCCAAATGCAGGGATTACAGATAGAAGCCTCCATGCCTAGCTTTTACGGTTCTGTCTATAAGGCTATCTGACCCCCCCCCCCTTTTAAAAAGATTTATTTTAATTTTAATTGTGTGTGTGTGTGTGTGTGTGTGTGTGTGTGTGGTGGAGGTTAACACACATCAGTGCAGGTTCTTAGAGATGAAGTTATAGACAGTTAACTGCTCTGGCATGGGTCTTCTGCAAGAGCAGCGGTGTATTCTTAACTGCTGCGTCATCTTGGCATCTCTAGTTTTGTTTTGTGAGACAAGGCATCACTCAGTAGCCCAGGCTGGCCTAGAACTTACTATGTAGACCAGGTTGTCCTTGCTCAGGGTTGGATTGTGCTGTGAGTCACCATTTCCTGGTACCCTTTCTTTTTTCTTTTTTCTTTTTTTTTAAATTTATTTGTTATATGTAAGTACACTGTAGCTGTCTTCAGACACTCCAGAAGAGGGAGTCAGATCTTGTTAAGGATGGTTGTGAGCCACCATGTGGTTGCTGGGATTTGAACTCTGCACCTTTGGAAGAGCAGTTGGGTGCTCTTACCCACTGAGCCATCTCACCAGCCCCTCCCGGTACCCTTTCTTTTACTCTGCGTGCTCAGAAGTTTGTATATACCAGGCAAGGGCTCTACCATAGAGCTATTCTTTTATTTATATATTTTATTTTATTTTTTTGAGACAAGGTCTCACCTCATAAGGGCTGGGATTAAAGGCATCCTCCACCTTATCTTGCCTGATTTATTTTAAACCTCGAGGTTCATGTCAGTAGGAATAAAGTCTCCTTCATATCTCCGGATCTCCACAAGGACCAAGTGCCTGGCAGAGCGTCAGAGAGTAGTGCGGGAGTAAATTAATTGGCTCCACAGATTGTTTGTAATCTCTCTGTGCCAGGCCACTTCCTGGCTGGTTCTCACAACAAAGAATGAAGGGGGAGGACTCCTTCAGTGCTTCCACCGCCCTTTTCCCTCTTTCCTCCTCTTCTTTCAATAAAGGACGATAGCCCAGTTCAGGAAGCAAGTTGACTTAGGGCAGGCTAGAGTATCAGCTTTAGCCCTGTACTCTGTACGCAGGGGTTCCGGCAGCTCAAGGCCACGTGATCTTAGGCACTTTAAATACCCTTTGAATTCCTGGTCCTCCTAGGGCGGCGAGCTCAGGGTGTTGCTGAGAGGCGTGTCTGAGGAGGTGTCTAAAGTGAGTCGGCTGCTGTCTGAGACAGCCAATGGTCAAGAGTCTGCAGCTGTTATCAAGGTCATTGTCGCTCCTACGGTCCAAGAAGAAATGGCGTTTCCTCCTTAAATGATTAACTTTACGGGACACGCTGGGATTCTTAAGCTGTAACCTTGTAAAAAGTTGGTGACTGGCAGTGTTTGCCCCCGAGTCCATAATTATTCTGTGAAAAAACGACAGCCGCTTGGCTAAGTTCAAGGATATTCAGGGGCTGGAGAGATGGCTCAGTGGTTAAGAGCTCTTCCAGAGGCCCCGAGTTCAATTCCCATGTCTGAAAACAGGGACAGTGTACTCATATAAATAAATAAATCTTTAAAAAGGGTCTTCTGTGAAAAGGTATTTGCTACTGAGGGTAGGTTAGGAGGTCCAATAAGGCCACCTAGCTAGGGTTTACTAAACTGGGAAAACAGGATTGGCAGGACTAAGAAGTTAAGGGTGGGGATGGAAGAAAAGGAAAGAGTTAAAGATAAGGCCTAGGAAACAAAGTTGTCGGGAAATGTAGCACAAGTCAATGATAAGCTGATGGCAGCAACACCATTTTGCTAGGGAAAGAATGTGTGTCAACTGGGCGGGAGCTGGAGTCACTGGGAAAACTCGATTAAGCAACTGCCTCCATCTGATTGGCCTGTGGGAATTTCTGTGGAGCCATTTCCCCCTTTCCTTCCTTGCTTCCTTCCTTTCTATTTATCCTATATATTGATCCTCCTCCCTCCTTTGCTTTTCGAAACACAGTTTCATCTAGGAATCCCCGGCTGGCCTGGAACTCACTATTTAGACTAGGCGGATCTCAAACTCATAGAGAGCCGCCTGCTTCTGCCGGTCAAGTGCAGGAATCAAAGGTGTGTGCCACCGCTCCCAACTGTTTTCTTGATTAATGATTGATAAAAGAGGGCCCAGCCCACAGGGAGTGGCGCCACCGCAGGGCTTTATCAGGAAGCTGGCTGAGCAAACCTAGAGAGTGAGCCAGAGGCATTCTGCTTCAGTTCCTGCCTCCAGGTTCTAGTTCTGAGCTCTTACCTACGCTTCCCTTGATGATGGATTGGCACCAGTACTCCAACTAAGACCCCTCTCTCCCCAGATTGTTTTTGGTCAGTGTTTTGTTGTAACACAGACAGCAAAGTAGAACAGAAGGCATAGTCCGTGTCCAAGGAGAAGCAGTTCTGTAAGAAAGCAGACAGAGGTATAGGGGGTGGGTCATTTATGACTCAGTTTCCCTGGTTACAAGGTGAAAGTATAGATATACGTCAAAAGGGTAAGGAGGTTGGAGTGTCCCTGAAGGTCAGAGTGTTTTAGGTAGGGTAGTCCTGCTTTGCATAGATAACCAGACCTTAGAGGAGGCATAGCAGGCTGAGGAGGCTCTGGCCGGCTGGAGGCTGGAGAGCCTTACTTACCAGCCACATATAGAATGCGGTGCAGCTGTGGGAGTGGGTGAGACGTGGCCGGAAACCAGCAGAATGGAATGTGCGTTCTCAGGGATGAGCAGAGCAACGGCTTGCTGTAGGAGCTCTGTTCTGCTTTGGCGGGCATTTAATTCTTGGCCTTAAAATAATGTCATTCAGTGCCCAGCACCACACTACACTACACACACACACACACACACACACACACAGAGAGAGAGAGAGAGAGAGAGAGAGAGAGAGAGAGAGAGAGAGAGAGAGATTGTCAGATGAGAAAACCAAAAACCAAAAACCTGTGTTCTGTGTTCTGCACAATTGGAGAAGTTAAGTGGGAATCTAAAATAAAGTTTTCACTTCTTGTTTTAGAAACAGATGATAGCTGTCTGGGCAGAGTCACATCCATATAATAATTTAATGAGCGCCTTTCAGTACCATATTAGGCCAGATGGTGGCCAGGACATAATGAGTATGTAAGGGATCTTGTGCTTAGAGTCCCCTGAGTTACTATTTTAAGAAGAAGCCCTATCGTGTAATTGTTATTTTTTTTTTTTTTTTGAGACAGAGTCTCATGAGTTCGGGTTTTATGTATGCCAGGCAAGCATGCTACTGAGCTTCATCCCTTAGTCTTCCCTTTCTGGCTTTTTAGACATGGGTTCGTGTAGCTTCGGATGGTCTAGAACTCACTGGGTAGCTGATGATGAATAAGCTCCTCCTTTAATCATGTCCCAAGTGCAGGGATTGAGGCATGGCTCTCTGTGTAATTTATAAAAGTTCCCAAGTAATAGAACCACAAACTAGTACTATTATTGTCTTTTTAAAAAGCTTCCCTTTGTGATGTGTACAGTGGTTATCTGACTTTTGGATGATACAACACAATAATGTTTATTTTATTTTATTTTGGTTTTTCGAGACAGGGTTTCTCTGTGTAGCCCTGGCTGTCCTGGAACTCACTTTGTAGACCTGGCTGGCCTCGAACTCAGAAATCTTCCTGCCTCTGCCTCCCGAGTGCTAGAATTAAAGGTGTGTGCCACCACCGCCTGGCACAATAATGTTTATTGCAAACAACTCAAATTAATTCCTGGGCTAATGAAATGGAAGGACAGTTCTCAACAGATTAAAGTACGATGGCTAATAAGTGTATGAAAAAAACGTTTAAATCTCCCCAGCCGTCAGAGAATGAAATGAAAATTCCCTTGAGATTCCATCTCAACCCAGTCAGAATGGCAGTCAACAAAACATCCATGTCTGTAATGTCAGGGTTCAGGAGACAGGTAGGAGAATCAGAAGCCCGGTGTCATCTTTAGCTACAGAGAGAGTAGGAAATCAGCCTGGGATGATGGAGAACCTGTCTCCAAAACGAGACAATTGGCAAGGAAAAAAGGGAACCCTCTCTCAGCCTGGGGGTGCACGATTTATTCTTAGCACTCAGAAGGGAGGCACAAACAGGTGGACATCTGATTTTCAGGTATGCCTGCTGTATATAGTGTATTCCAGGTCAGCTAGGACAATGCAGTGAGATTCTGTTACAGGAGAAAGACCAGACAAACAAACACCCCAAAAAACAAAACAAGTAAAAACATGGGGAAACCCCACACAATGCTGGTGGGAATGAAGTAGGGTAGCGACAATGGAAATCAGCATGGAGGATCCGCATAGTTTTAAAAACAGATACCACAGGGCTGAGCTGTGCTACTCAGGGCATGGACTCCCAGGCCACCAAGCCAACACGTCCCAAAGACACTTGTCCATCAGTGCTTATTGTGGTTGCTGGCTAAGTGATAGTGAAGGGACAAACTGAGGAGTCCAACAACAGAGAATGGACAAGAAAATGTGATGTATGTAAACACACACACACACACACACACACACACACACACATATATATATATACATATATATATATATATATACATATGCATGCATGTATATATACATATATAAGCTGTATATATATAAATATTATACACATATAAAATAGCTAAGTGGATAAAAAGTGTAAAAAGTGTGGTATATATATATATGTGTGTATGTGTGTGTGTATGTGTATATTGATAACAAGAAAATAGATTCAACTGTATATAAATATTAGGCAAAGTAGGTCAGTCTCAGAAAAACAGATATTGTTTGTTTTCTCTCATTTGTGACTTGTAGATTTCATATAGATATGTGGAATTATGTAGGTAAAAGTAAAACTGTGGAGAGGAACAAAGGAATTAGGAGAGGAAGGAGTAGAAGGAAGGGGAGAGGGAGGGACGGTATAGAAACAATAAGATCAGAGAAGACTCTATTCTAGTGTGAGAATGCACTAGATAATGTAGTACTGTACAGAATAAACACACATACATGAAAATACAAAACAAAGCAACCAGTACTCAGGAGACAGAAGCAGGCAGACTTCTGTAAATTAAAGGCCAGTCTGGTCTACATGGGGAGTTCCAGGCCAGCCTTGGCTATACAGTGAGACCCTATCTTACCAACCAACCAAACCGAATCAAGTCAACCAAACAAGCAACAGCAGCAGCAGCAACAACAACAACAAAAAGCCAAATCAAAACAACAAACCGAATAAGGATGGAGAAGGGGAGAGTTCACATTTTATTAGTCTGTCCTCTGTTGGTTCTAAATACAGCTTTTTTCTTCTTGCAATAGGGAGTTTCATGTAAACAACAATGACTTAATTATACATGCGGGCGAAATATTCATACACACGAAAATAAATAGACTTAAGGTGTTTTACAAGCAGTAGAGGGTCAGATTTAAGCATGACAGGGGCAGCTAGGTATGGTAGCTACAATGGTCTCAGCGCTGGAAAGGCCAAGACAGAAGGATCTCTGAGTTCCAGGAGAGATCCTGTCTCAAGAACAGCAACCAAAATAAACCAAAAGGCATAGAATGGTAGGGCAAACTCGATGTCCCAGGGTTTGGAAGGGGAGGCAGGAGGATTCCAAGTTGGATACCAACCTGGGCTACAAAGTGAGAACCTGTCACCAATAGACAGCTTTAACATTCTGGGGGACTAATAGTTCTTGAAATCGACTCCTGTAGAGAGCCTCTGAGGGGCCCATGACTTGCCTATGACATTGGCATCCAAGCTAGAGCATGCACATAGCATCATTAAAAAGGTCCCTGTAATAGGCAGACTGGTGATTCCTTTGAGTGGGGCCATCATATTTTTGTTTTCATCTCTCTTTTCTTTTCCTTTTATTATCATTACTGATGAATTAAAAACAAGTTTTCAGAGCCAAGAAGGAACCTGGAGCTTGTACACACCAGGTAAACATCCTACCACTGAGCCTCCCCACCAGGCCTAGATTTAAAACTTTTAAAAGACAACAATAGTGGGAATGCTTAGGGTGGTCACGTGTCTGAGCGTATCCCCCAAACTGCTAGTGGAATGACAGGATCCTGTCACCATCACCGCTTGATAGATGGGACACCAGTTCCAGAAGAGGGGAGGGGAGGGGAATGTGGGGGAGGCTGTATGCTCAGATTTTTTTTTTTATGAACTCACTGTATATGCTTTGTGATTAAGATTATAATTTCCTACAATTGTTTTCTAAAGATCAGTTTAAAAAAAATATTGAGGTGGTAGAAACTTAAACTGCAGCCAAAAGTAGCCAAGCCAAACAAGATAACAATTAAAACACTGTTCAGGAAACCTAGTATTTTGAAACTAAGAACAAAGAAACAAAGAAGAATTAGTTGCTGGCAACTTTTGTGCTCAACAAGTACCTTAAAAACAACCCGATTTAGTTAACATTGAATTTTCCTTCTGTTGTGTTTTATAAAATGGTGGCATAAAGAGGTGGGGGGGGGACACCTCAGCTGGCAGGCCAAGGTGTTCCCCTGAGGAGTCACCACCCTTTGACAGGCCTAGTACAAAAGGAAGTTTATGGGGGAAGGGAAGAGGACCTGGAAAAGGGTAGAAAAAGGAGGTGGGGACAGAGAATGACAGAAAGAGAGAGGAGAAAGAGAGAAAGAGGTGGGTTGGGAACATGTGGAAGGAGAGAGAGAGAGAGAGAGAGAGAGAGAGAGAGAGAGAGAGAAACAGAGACAGAGACAGAGACAGAGACACACACACACACACACACACACACACACACACACACACTGAGAGAGACAGAGACAGAGAGCCAGAGAGCAGAGAGCTAGGGTAGCCGAATAATTCTTATATGCCAGGTTGGCTCGCACCTGGCAGGCAAAGCCATCACTAGTTTCTGGGTGGCTGTTGGGCAGAGCCTAGAGAAACTGCTAACACTTCTGTACTATATTGGTCTTTGTCACAAAGTTTTACCAACAGGAAAATATTTCAATGCAGTTATTTATTTTTTGATTAAGTCCTAGGAAAACTTCAGGCAAACATGATGGTAGATAGACATTATTTGGATTGGTTGGAAATCGTGTCATTACAGAGTATGTAATATCTCATGACGCCAGATTAACATGTTCACTGTGCAGAAGATTAAAAAGTGTGTGTCGCCGGGTGTGGTGGCGCACGCCTTTAATCCCAGCACTCGGGAGGCAGAGACAGGCGGATTTCTGAGTTCGAGGCCAGCCTGGTCTACAAAGTGAGTTCCAGGACAGCCAGAGCTATACAGAGAAACCCTGTCTAGAAAAAAACAAAATAAAACAAAACAAAAAAAGTGTGTGTGTGTGTGTGTGTGTGTGAATGGTCAGAGTAAAAAGAATCCATTGGCTACCCAAAGAACCATTTTGCCGGCAGCTCAGCTGTTAAAGGCACTTGCTGCTCTTGCAGGGGACCTGGGTTTGGTTCCTGGCACTCTCATCTGGTGACTCAAACTTGCCTGGAATCCCAGTCTAGGGGATTTATTGACCTTTTTTCGTCTCCCCAGGAACAGGCAAGCATGTGGTACACCAACATATGGAACACATACATGTAAAAATAAATACAATTCTGGATTTCATGGTTTTATCTTTGGAAGACACGACTAGCTTTAGAACTATGAGAGTTTTTCAGTTTTACCTCTCCTTGTCCAGCCTCTCTCCCTGAGACTTCCCTTGCTGGTCATAACTTAATTTCTTTTAGGTTCTTACAACCCAACTTGGTCTACTTTAGGCTGTTTATTAAGTTGTCATATTTTCATGCCTTGCCTTTGGGCCAGAATGCAAGTCACTGAGGATAAGGGCTATGAATTTTTTATTTGTGTTCTTTGCTTGGTAGGAGACAATGAACATATTGCTCAATAAATATTCTTTGACTAATACAAGGCAGTGTTCTGTGCTTCCAGTGATACCCAGCTCACATCTTGTTTACTTGTGCAAATGAAATGTTTTCTTTGTTTCTTCTTGCACAGAACTAATTGCAACTGTTTTAGCCACTGTGTATCTTACAAGTTTTGCTTGGAATTCACCATGGCATCCTTTTTAGAAGTAGTGAAAGATGCTCAAAGTCGGGCTATAGGAGGGAGTGGGAATGGCTATTTACAAAGTCTCTACTCTTTTAGCACATTAACTGCTAAAGCTCCAGTCAGGTTCATTCACCCAAGGACCTACAAAAAAATGAATGGCAGAGATGAGTTTCAGAGACCCAAGTCGGCTTGGTTCCAATGGTTCCAATAGGCAAAGCAGTTTAATAGGCAAAGCAGTTTAATAGGCAGAGCAGTTTAAGTGTCGGGTAGCTGTGAGAATTCAAAGGTCTAATTTCTTGAAAAAAACAAAAAACAAAAAACAACAACAACAACACTAGGCACAATAGTTGGCAGTCAACACATTGCTCCCCCATACTTGCTCAGGCCTTGAAGTTGACTTTTTCAAATAGGAGGGGAGGAAAATTAAGGTCAAATTAATTAAATTTGTCAATAAGTTGAAGAAAGCTCGTGCTTGATTACAATAATCCTATGCCGGCCTTCATATTGAGTCTAGAGGGAAAAAAAAGTCACGCAATGTTTCAAACCACAATGCCTAATTTAGAACGATTTCTATTTCAAAAGAGGGAGTAGGAAGTCATCTTTGGCCAACAGGAGACTCAAGGAATACAGTAATGTATCCGTATGAAAAATTCCCTCCGTGCCTCTCCCACCCCAAAGAAGAGCATTGCTTTTGGCCCATAGGGAACTCTGAAGGTGAACTGTGGGGTCCCCACATTTGCGGGGGGTGGTACCCCCCCCCCCGCCTTGAACTTGGGAGGCAGAGGCAGGCGGATTTCTGAGTTCGAGGCCAGCCTGGTCTACAAAGTGAGTTCCAGGACAGTCAGGGCTATACAGAGAAACCCTGTCTCAAAAACCAAAACAACAACAACCCCAAAAACCAAAAACCAAAACTTCGAAGCTAGAGTGCTCGCTCCCCTAGCTCTCCTCTTTTAGATCTCTGACAAGCGACATCTTTGAAAAAAAAAAAAAGTGGGGTACCCGGGGCTCATTTGGCAGAACCCCTTTGGTATCTGTATGGGCCAGGCAGCCAGCTGTGTCGCACATCCCAGGGAGACCAAGCGGCCGCAGCCCCGCCGCACCTGGAGGACGGTGGCGCTCGCCCCCGCTGTGACGTCACCGCACCTGGCACCAGCTGCGGGAGGGAGGCCGGGTGGCGCGCGGGGTGGGGGCGCGCGCAGGGGGCGTGGCCGGGAAGCCCAGACCGTTCTCGCGAGACTTCGCCCCCCAGCCGGCTCCCGACGCTCTTCACCCGGGGCCCGCGGCTTGCCACCTCGTTCTCGAGCGTGGCGCGCTCCGCCTCCGAGGGAGCGAGNGCGGGGCTGACCGCGCGAGACGCCGCCGGTGCCTCCGCCAGCGGCGAGCGGAAGCGGCCCGGGAGCGTGGCTGAGTGCGCCCAGTGCGCAGGCGCGGACCCGGCTCGCCCCCGCCTGCCTGCCGGGGCTGCGGGCCGAGGCCCGGCGTGAGGAGCGGCCAAAGCGCGCCGCGGGCGGATGGAGGCGTCTCCCCGCCGCGCCTGAGCCGGTGCACCGAAGGGGCCGCGGGGCCGCGCTCTCCCCGCCAGAGCCGCAGCATGGGTAAGCACGACGGCGCCGGCCACCGGGCTCCCATCGGGCTCTCCCCGCCTCGGTCCTTGCGCGGGGCATCGGGGCTCGAACCCGTGACCGGCTACCCGGCGCCCTCTGGGAGCCCCCGACTTTCATGGGGGAGGGCGATCGCGAACTTGGACAAAGTGGCACTTGCAGCTCTGCTACTAGGTGACTTGGTACAGACTGGTTTTTTAAAAAACTGCACTCACGCCCCCACATCTGCCACACACACACACACACACACACACACACACACACACACACATTTTGTCATAGAGAATTGGAAGCACAGAAGATACTTAATTCTCTCCGCGATCGGCTGGGCTCTTTGGCAGTGATTTGTGACTCCTCTCCCCTTCCTCTTTTCCTGGGTCGGTTTTTGAAACCGTTTTTCCTGGTATTCGTCGTCTGCCTCGTCAGGTGTGTTGGCACCTAGCAGCGCGGCGAATTTCCTCCTCCTGAGGACTGGGTTGGGGGTTCGGTTATTCTAGGGTTCCCCGTTGGAACCTCTGGAGGAGCTGTTTCCTGTTTGGAGGGAGACTCCCTTCTTGGAGGGGAGCAAAAGTACCCGGGCCACAAGGTTGTTTTTTTCTGTGCGTTCTTCAGCTTTTCGTTTGGAGTTAGTGCAAGCGCCGCAGCGGACTTTGAAAAGGAGTTTTTGTTCAGTGGTGTAACAGTTCTTTTGATACGTTGCGTCTGGGCTTAGACACGAACTCCCTCGAATGGTTATAATTTAAAAGTAAAGTAAAAGTATGGTGGTTTGTTTTTTGTTGTTGTTGTTGTTGTTGTTGTTGTTTTTTGTGTTTTTACCAGCTTGGTGTTACCACAAGGCAAAAGTGTATTCAGCAAGCTGTAAGACCAGTATTTGGTTTTGTGGTATAAATCAGGAAGACATTATCACGTTCTCACTCGAGAGTCGATGGTGCTTAAACCATTACTGAAATTAATAATTCAGGAAACTAGCGGATGATTTAGAAGCCCAACAAAAACAGGAGCTGTGCTGATGTGGCACCCTGTGCCCACACTTTGTTTTGTGGGAGACGAATTTAGCTAATGTTTACAGACACTGGCTATTCTGTTTTCTTAGAGCTTCTAATTTTATGCTCCCTCCGCTTCCCTCCTGCTTTGTGTACCTTTTATACACCAAGTGCTTTTTGACTCAGGAGACAAACATTTGCTGTTAGGGACTTTGAAATGAATTCCTTTCCACTTGATTAGTTGAGTTTACGGGGTAATTGCAGGCTTATTCTAAAGCATCAAAAGCTAGCTTAACTGATTGGGATGAAAAGCTAAAATTAAGTATACAATTCTTATCTGTCTTAAGTCAGGATGCAGAATGTAATTAAACATCTTTTGATGGTTTAGAGTCATCATTTTGTGACTTTGAGTTGCCGTGAGACCTTTTAACCACCTTGGATCTTGTATAGACTGTTGGGCCAGGTGCTAAACAACAAACAGTTCTTTGCAGTTTGCAGTTATTTTAAGTACCCTTCTTTCTGCTGGTTGTCAGATGGGCTTGAAACTATGATTAATATCGACTTTCACCTTCCCCGTTCTCTCTCTCTCTCTCTCTCTCTTTTTTTTTTTTGTTAAACTGTGGAGATCATTTAAATTTGTGATTTTTGCATAGGGGAAATTCAGTAGATCCATACTTGAGTATAAGGTCTTCTCCTTCTCTTTCTGTCTCTCTGTCTTTCCACCTCCTCTCCCTGTCTTTGTCTCTGTCTCTCTCTTCAGGTTCTTACAGTGTAGTTCTGGATGTCCTGGCACACACTCTGTACATCAGGCTAGTTTTGAACTCAGAGAGATCCACCTACCTCTGCCTCCCAAATGCTAAGATTAAAGCTAAGGCCTTTTTTTGTTTTTCCAGATAGGGTTTCTTTCTATAGCCCTGTCTGTTCTGGAATTCACTCTGTAGACCAGGCTGGCCTCAAACTCAGAAATCCACCTGCTTCTGCCTCCCAAGTGCATGTGCCACCACTGCCCTCAGCCTGGCCCCAGCTGAGGTCTTTTTTTTTTTTTTTTGGTTTTTCGAGACAGGGTTTCTCTGCATAGCCCTGGCTGTCCTGGAACTCACTCTGTAGACCAGGCTGGCCTCGAACTCAGAGATCCGCCTGCCTCTGCCGCCCGAGTGCTGCGTGTACCACATCCGCCCGGTTCAGCTGAGCTCTTAAGAGCTCTCCCTCTGCTTTCTCAAAGGACCATAATTTGGTTCTCAGCATTCATACTGGATGGCTTATCAAGGGATCTGATACCCTCATCTGGTTTATGAGGGCACCCCTCCACATGACCTATACACACACACTCACACACACTCGTAAAATTTTTTTTTTAAATATGCAGCCTAAACTATAATTTGTCACTAAATAAAAATAAGTCTTTTTTGTTTGTTTAAAAAAAAAAAGTTTCTGAAGCCTAGACCTGTATTACTTTGGGAGTAGAAGCAGGAATTGAATTCAAGGCCAGCTTTGTTCACACAGTATACTCAAGGCCTTCCTAGGCTGCATGAAACTGTCTAAAAAAGGAAAAGGGCTCTGGACAGGGACTTCCTGAGGTCTTGCCTATAAGCTTTGCAACTTGGGAAGTTAATTAGCCCCCGTGCTTCAGTTTATTGGTCTGTAAATTGGTGAGGAGTGCCAGTCTCGGGTTATTAGGTGAATGAGTGACCTAACAATGCTTAGAATATTGCTGGTGGAACTTGTGCAATTCTACTGATTTGTGTGTGAATTTTGATCTTTGCTGAAAGCATAATATAGTCTTTGAGGATCAGTAAGATGATTTTGTGTTAATACATAAATTGAATTCGGTATGGTACAGCTTGACAAAAATTGTATACATTGTTTTCTAGTATTGGATAGATTGTGAGAAGCTATTATTCATTTGAGTTGTTTTTTTTTTTTTTTTTTTTTTTTTGGTTTTTCGAGACAGGGTTTCTCTGTCCTGTTTCTTCTAGCCCTGGCTGTTCTGGAACTCACTCTGTAGACCAGGCTGGCCTCGAACTCAGAAATTCACCTGCCTCTGCCTCCTGAGTGCTGGGATTAAAGGCGTGCGCCACCACGTCCGGCTCTATTATTCATTTGAAATGTTTAAATGCTTTGGAAAAACTTAAGGATTAATACTACTAGAGACATTTAAGTTTTATGGTACATTCATGTTTTTAGTTTCTACATTAAATGTAAGGGGAGATGCCATTCAAAACATTTTGAAGGAATTAGCCAGGATATTTGGGAATGAAGAAAGACAGTGCTCTTTTTAGATTTATTTATGTATTTGATGCATTTGGGTGTTTTGTCTGCATGTATGCCTACATAACAGGAGAGGACATCAGATCCCATGTCGCTACAGTTATGGGCAGCGGTTAGAACAGCCGGTGCTCTGCTCTTAACCACTGCAGCATCTTTCCAGTCCTGAATACTTCCTTCTCAGAAATACAGATAGATAGTTTTGGAGTGAAGTAAGATAAAATTAATGGCTGTGTGTGTGTGTGTGTGTGTGTGCATGTGTGTATATACACATAGCCAGAGAACTAAGTCTCTTTTTAGATACAAATTTTCTATTGAAAGTTTGTTTTACTGTCATATCTGTCTGCAACAATCAAATTTATACCCATGAAAATAGTTGAGCCTTTTATTGTACCTTTGTGCATGTGTGGAGGCTAGAAGATTGTGTTCATTGCCTCTTGAACCATTTTACCAATTCCTCTGAAGCAAGGTCTTTCTCTGAACCCTGGGACTCATGTTTTCCTGGCTAGGATCAAAGACAGCAAGCCTCAGGAATTCTCTTATCTCTGTTTCCTTGGAAGTAGTGGGTTTAAGGTGGTTTCACTTTGCTACAGGTGTGATAGTATTTGAACTCCAGGCCTTGTGATTGAGAAGCAAGGGCTCTTAACTGCTGAGCTCTCTCTCCAGCCCCCTGTGTAGTGACAGATGTCTTATCTTTACATACTCATAGTTTCAGGGTTAAGGATTCAAAGATGGTGATAGGCACATGTTTTATCACCTACTTGGGAGTGGATGTAGGAGGTGATCTTCCAGGGAAGGTCCAGCTAAATAGCAAGACTGTTTCAGAAGTTCACGATTGGAAGTACAGTGACACACTTTGTTTTTCCAAAAAAAAAAAAAAAAAAAAACTTGAGGGTTTTATGGAAGCAGCAAACATGTACTTTACCTTGTTCAAGGTAGCTGGATGGATCCTCCGTGAGACAATTGATGTTGTTTCACGGCATCAAAATTAAATATAAATGCCTGCAAAAGAATAAAAGTTGTTTTGAAAGTGTTTTATTTATGTGTGTGTATAAAACATACCATTCTCTATCTATCTATCTATCTGTCTGTCTGTCTGTCTGTCTGTCTGTCTGTCTTTCTATCTATCTATCTATCTATCTGAGACCAAGTTTCTTCTCTTGCACTTGGCCTAGAACTCATTGTTTAGAGCAGGCTTGCATGGAAATCACTGTGATCCTCCTGCCTCAGCATCCTGAGTGTTGGGATTACAGGAGGGTGCCGCCTTGCATGGTTTAAGTTATTTTAATAAAGATTTGCTGTTGTTTTAGATGATACATGTACTTCTATAGTGAGTGATTTCCTTATTTTACTTTGTAAATAACACTCATTTGTCCTGATAATATTTTTAAGTAGATAGCCTGGGATTTCCCAGCAGTTCCAGAACACGGAAAGTTTTCTTTCAAAGATTAAACACAACAGTCCTTTTTTTTTTTTTTTTTTTTTGGTTTTTCGAGACAGGATTTCTCTGTGTAGCCCTGGCTGTCCTGGAACTCACTCTGTAGACCAGGCTGGCCTCGAACTCAGAAATCTGCCTGC
>NC_034607.1:10517890-10526090 GCF_900095145.1 Mus pahari | reverse complement strand
AAACCAAAACAAACAAACAAACAAACTTAAAGTTTGGTCACCTTTAATTCTGTAAAATTGCTATCATATCTGCTGTAAAGATTCAACTCAGTTAAGTAGCAGTCAGTCAGGCTGGAAGTCTTTTTAGGTGAGGTAGGGGGCAGAACATAAGTTTGGGAAATCTAGATGGGTTCATATGTGCCTACAGTCAGCATGTGAACCATTTATGTGTAGCAAAATGTCGTTTGTAGAAAGACAGATGGGGCAGGTCAGATGGGTGTGTGGTAAGGTGGTGCTTGGTGGCTTCTACTAGGTAGAAGCTGAGATTGGCATTCAGGGAGGAAATGAGAGGAAATGGGGTTTGGCAGAAGGCCTCAAAGACCTAGCCACAGGGAAATGGAGTAAGACAAAGTCCAGCATTCTTCTGAGAGAAATACAGGGTAGGTGCTCCCCTCCCCTCCTCCTTCCCCTCCCTCCCTCCCTCCCTCCCTCCCTGAAAGGATCCTGATTATTTACTGAGATTGTTTTAGAGGAGCCCAGAAGTATCTCTGACAAGATGCTTTAGCTCCACAACTATGCATCTTAGACTGCGTGTGTCTTGAGAGTATATTGGTAGTCAGCTTGTTTACTATCTACCTATAGTGATCATGGATAGCTTTGGGTTTTAATGTGATCCTCCGATTATCAAAATGAGAGTATCCCTTGGTTACAGTCTAGCATCCTCTTACTTGGTCTTAGTGATTTGACAGACTTGCTTTCCAGTTCTGCCCCCGCCCCCCTTGGAGGCTGGGTCCTATTATGTTCCCTTGGATGACCTCAGACTTCTGGACTTTAGCTGTCTAAATGTGCCAGACACCATATCGGATGTTTCTTAGGTTATTTAAGATGATTCAGTGTCCAGGTAATTTGTGTTCCAAGGGAGTGACTGTGGAGTAATTTAATCACTAGGCATTTTAAGTAGAAATATATATATTCTGAAGTTTTCATTGAAGTAACACAGTTACCACTAACTTACAAAAAAGGTGTAGGGGATGGAAATGTCCTCAGTGTTAACAGACTGACTGAATTCGTTATGTCCACCCCAAAAAGAATGGTATTAATACAAGGTCAAAGAAAAGAGCTGCTGCTGAGAGATTAATTAAGAAGTATTGTTTTTTTTTTTTTGAAAACGATCTTATAAACCCTGGATTCTGATATGAATGTTCCTTTGTCTTCCTGTTGTTCTGATGTTATAAACCTGTGTGGCTTTTTAGTGTTGTACTAGAAATACAAAGTAACAATAGGAATGAAACAACATGGGAATTTTTTTGAAACCCAAACCATTTAAGGAGGGATGTGATCTAGTGTCAGAAATGTTAAAATGTAATGAGAAACATAAAGACTATATAATAAAAGCTTCCCTTTTGAAAGGAAGTAGGATTTATTCATCTCATTAGTTTGATCAGTGATTAAGTACTTGGCAGATGTGATTGTTTTCTTTTGCTGTGCAAAAATACCTGAGATAATCAAAAGGAGGGAAAGTTTATTTTAGCTTACAATACAAAATTTCAGTTTATGGTTTATAGTCTCTTAATTTTTGTTTTTGGGCTGGCAGCATCATTATGAGAGCATGTAGTTCAGGAAGTCTGTTGTCTTAATGATTGTGTTGATGATTCATTATTATTATTATTATTGTCAAGTTGACACAAGCGAGGGTCATCTGGGAAGAGGAAACTTCAGTCGAGAAAATGCCTTCCTCAGATTGCCTACAGGCAAGCCGATGGTGCATTTTCTTGATTAATGATGAATATGAGAGGGCTTAGCCCACTGAGGGCAGTGCCACCCCTTAACAGGTGGTTCTCTGTTGTGTAGAAAAATAAGCCAAGCAAGACTGTATAAGCGGGCTGGAGAAATGGCTTAATGGTTAAAAGTGCTGGCTGCTCTTCCAGAGGTCCTGAAAGAGGTCCCGGCAACCACATGGTGGCTCACAACCATCTGTAATGGGATCTGATGCCCTCTTCTGGTGTGCCTGAAGACAGCTACAGTGTACTCATATATAATAGATAAATAATTCTTAAAAACAAAACAAAACATATAAGCAATGACCTTCCATGGCCTCTGCTTCAATTTCTGTCTCTAGGTTCCTGCCTTGAATTCCTGCCCTGACTTTTTTTCGTGGTGAACTAGGATCAGTTAGTGTGAGCCAAACCCATTTTGGTGGTGACTTGTATCACAAAGAAGCCTAAGACTGTATTAGTTGGAAATCATAAAAGAGAGACACAGAGATTGTGATCCTAAAGGACATTATTTAATGACTTAATTTCCAGTGTGTTCTACATCCTGAAGTTTTCACCACCTAATAGGGCCATCGTGGGTGACTAGGCCTTCAAATCAGGAGTCTTTTCGACATTCATGAACCAGACTATATCAGCAGTGAGTAAGCAAGATGCTTGCTTACTTTTCTCTGGCATCAAGTCAAAACAATTCTTTGGGCCATGTGTGGTGGCACTTGTTTGTAACTCTAGCTTTTGGGATGCAGAGGCAGGTGGAGCTCTGAGCTGGAAGCCAGCCTTGCCTTGTCGAGAGAATTTTCGGGACTATGTGAGACCTGTCTCAGAACAAATAACCACCCTCCCAAAACATGACAAACAGTTCTTTGGTATACATACAACTTTATCCCTTTACTAAAGGGAAAAGCAAATTTGTCTGCTAATAAGATAAAAATATTTTAAATTTTATTAATGTGTATGAGTGTTTGCCTACATGTCTATATACCTTGTGTGTGCTTAGTGCCTAAGGAGGCCACAAGAGGATGTCAAATCCCTTGAACTAGAGTTGAAAACCGTTAAGCCAACATGTGGTTGCTGAGAATTGAACCTAGGCCCTCTGGAAGAGCAGCCAGTGCTCCTAATTACTGAACCATTTCTATAGCTCCCATGCACATTAAGTCTTGACAGAGTTTTTAATACTACATGATGCAGAATGTTGGGTTTCAGACCTTGGACAAGCTGCTGAGGTGTCTGTTTAACATGTCAAAGCAGATTTAGCCTCCAAGTTCTCCCAGCATCCCTTAGTCCCTACCCACAAGGTATGGCACGCATACCCTGCTCTCTACCTTGAACTTTCTAGCCTAGCGGTTGGGCTCCTTCTCCTCCAGAGGCTCTTCTCTATATAATCCAGACATTTTGGTTTAGGTCTCCCCCAAGCCCCTTTCCTTGGGACCTGTGAACACCACCCCCACCTCACCTCGCAGAGCTGCCTCCAATAAGCCTATCTGTTTTTACTTTTAATTTGATTTGCATTAGCTTTTCTCATTAGAGGAGAAAACCTGTTTACAACATCTTCAGATTTTACAGTTGATTGAAAGGTTTTTTGATTTAAACATAAATCGGTTCTTGCTGTATTGCTATAACTCTGGTTTGCCTTGGATTTGTGTTGTAGATTGGGTGGACTTTGAATTTTTAACAGTTATCAGTGTTGGAATTACTGTTGTGCGCCACTATGCCTGGCTGATATGTGATCAGTATCAATTGCCAGTGCTGAGAAGATCAATTCTTGTGGATATGTAGTATAAAATGGCAGCAATGAGAGCCATGACAGAAATTATTGGAAATTCTATCCTAATCCAAAGTAAAATGCATTTTTTTTTTCTTTTTTAAAAGACAGGGTTTCAGGCCGGGCGTGGTGGTGCAGGCCTTTAATCCCAGCACTTGGGAGGCAGAGGCAGGCGGATTTCTGAGTTCGAGGCCAGCCTGGTCTACAGAGTGAGTTCCAGGACAGCCAGGGCTACACAGAGAAACCCTGTCTCAAAAAACCAAAAAAAAAAAAAAAAAAAGGCAGGGTTTCCCTGTGTAACAGTCCTGGCTGTCCTGGAACTCACTCTGTAGACCAGAACTCATAGAGATCTGCCCACTTCTGACTCCTGTGCCCTGGGGCTAAAGGTGTGCATCACCATGCCTGGCTTTATGGTTTTTTGTTTTTGTTTTGTTTTTAAAATGAGCTGTAAGATTAAAGAGTTTAAAGAGTACTTTTTCAAGTCAAACATTTCAATCCAATTCAATCCAGTGGTATACTAATTTGACACTTATGCACTGAGAGATAGTAGGAAAACAGTTACTTGTTTTCTGTAACTAAACTGTCATGTTTCTATAAGAGACAAAAACCATGTACAGTAAACACCGCAGTGTACTGTACATGTGGTTTTGAACCTGAGTGTTCAGTGCTGATTGGAATTGCCTGGTGTGGGGGCATTTGTAGTGCAAAGTTAGCACGTTATGTGTTCAGAATGTAGGTGTATTGAAGATGAGCCTTATAGCAGGAGTAAGTGTCACTAGAAATATCCTTTTTCATCTATATTCATTTTATGGTTGATTTTTGAATTAATCTTTGGTCATTATGTATTCAGAGATTTCTTACTATTGCTAGATGTTTTTTAGTGTGCACATTCAATTATAAGAGTCTGTGAGGTTGTGATTCACAGTTTAACAAGCTTGATATTAGAATATTTAAAACTTTTTTTTTATTAGATATTTTCTTTATTTACATTTCAAATGCTATCCTAATGTCTCCTATACCCTCTCCCCGCCCCTGCTCCCATACCCACCCACTCCCACTTCTTGGCCCTGGCCTTCCCCTGTGCTGGGGCATATAAAGTTTGCAAGACCAAGGGGCTTCTCTTTCCAATGATGGCCGATTAGGCCATCTTCTGCTACATATGCAGCTAGAGACACAAGCTCAGGGGGTACTGGTTAATTCATATTGTTGTTCCACCTACAGGGTTGCATCTCCCTTCAGCTCCTTGGGTAATTTCTCTAGCTCTATTTAAAACTTTTTAAATAACATTTAGATTGCTATTGTATTAGTCGGGGTTCTCTAGAGTTGCAGACTTAGATGGATGGATAGTCTCTATATAGTAAGGGAATTTGTTATGATGACTTAAACAGTCTGTAGTGCAACTCTCCAACAATGGCGAGCTGTGAATGGGAGGGCAAAGGATTTAGCAGTTGCTCAGTCCCACAGGATTAGTAGATTCCAACAGATGTGCTGGCAAACAGGCAAAGAGCGAATGTTCTTTCTTCCAATGTCCTTATGTAGGTCTCCAGCAGAAAGTGTGGCCCATATTAAAGGTGTGTACCACCACACCTGGATCTGGGGCTTGTTTTGTCCCAGGATGACCTTGAATTTAGAGATCTCCTTGCTTTAGTAGTCTGGGATTAATAGCCACTATGCCTCAAGATATCTATGCCCAGATCCAGGTCAGAAACTTGTGTCTCCCAGCCTCAAGATCTGGATCACTGGTGAGTCTTCCAGCTCTGGATTGTAGTTCATTCCAGATACAGTCAGGTTGACAATTGAGAATAGCCGTTACAGTCCACCCCACTGCTGGTGCCAACTTCTATCTTAGGGTTTTATTGCTGTAAACAGATACCATGTCTTATAAATGACAACCTTTAATTGGGGCTGGCTTACAGGTTCAGAGGTCTATTACCCTCAAGTCAGGGACATGGCAGCATCCAGGCAGGCATGGTGCAGGAGAAGCTGAGAGTTCTACATCTTCATCTGAAGGCTGCTAGCAGAATACAGTGGGGACAAAATGCTTGTACCCTAGGCACTCAGAGGGAAGGTTGTTGTGTGTTGTGATTGGTGTTAACAGTTATTATTTATTAGGTATTTCTGTTTGAGGTACACTTTGAAGGTCTTTTCTAAATACTGTTTAATTCTCTCAAGTCTTCATTTTTGAGTACTGTTATTAATCTTGGAAAAGTTTTTTTTGACATTATGTGCATTTGTGTGGGAGTGTGCTTGTGCCATAGTAGGACAACTTCCTGAGTTGATTCTTTCTTCCACTTTATAACTCATGGGTCCTAGGGATTGAATGCAGGTCATCAGATTTGGTGACAGGCACCGGTACCCGCTGAACTGTTCTGCTGGCCTCTGTTGTCACTCTTACAGTTAGGGAAACAACACTGTGGCAAGTACTTCAAGGCCAGGGCTTGGATCTAGGTTGGCCGGTTCACTGTTTGAACTGTGTGTTATAGAGTAGAACAGCTCATTCTTTCATTGAGAGCTATTTGGGTTACAGCTTGTAGACGTTCTTGATCTTACCCTGCTCTGTCTTTTCTTACATCTATTGTGTCATTTTGATTGTAATTTTTGTAAATTTTGTAAGTTTTGGAATCTGTTATTATCTCCTTCCCTTCTTTCTTGGTGCTAAGGATTAAACCCCAGGCCCTTAGCCCCAGCCTACTTAATCTTTTTGACTCATCCAAGCAATATTAGAAAGTGTAAACTCAAGGAGTGCAGAGAGCTTTGTTTTTTCTTAGATGTATCCCAAACACTTAGACTAAGTGTTTTAAAGGGATAACTAGGTAAATATTTGCTGAATGAAGATTGAAGATGATTACACCTGTTTTATATATGAAAACTAAATTGACTGGAAATCAAAGTTAGCACATTTGAAATGCGACTTAAAAATTCTGAGCAGAGCATTTTAGTTCAGTGCGTTGTGTAGTGTACTCCATGTAGCAATTTAGTTTCTTGGAATGCCAGGGCCAGGAAGCAGGAGTGGGTGGGTTGGTGAGCAGGGGGATGGGGAGGGGATAGGGAGTGTTCGGAAGGGAAACCAGGAAAGGGGATAACATTTGAAATGTCAATAAAATAATCTAATTAAGAAAAAAAGAATCGTTTCTTTTTAAATAAGTGTATTTTGGGGATGCCTAGAAATATGAAGAGATTCAAATGATTGTTTCAGAAATTTTCATGAACCATACATTTGCTGTTATAGTTTTTAATGTCCACAGGAGTAGTATGGCAAAATTATTAACAATCCTTAATCTTTAGAAGTATAGAGACTGGGCTGGAGAGATGGCTCAGCGGTTAAGAACACTGACTCTTCTTCCAGAGGTCCTGAGTTCAAATCCCAGCAACTACATGGTGGCTCCCAACCATCTGTAATGAGATCTGATGCTGTCTTCTGGTGTGTCTGAAGATAGCTACAGTATTCTTACATATAATAAATGAATCTTGAAAAAAAAAAAAAGAAGTATAGAGACTGTTGCTTATCCCAGGATGTGGGGGAGTCAGGCTCAGACTCCAGTGGTCTGATTTGAAGCATGTCTTCTTAAAATTTTCTTAGAACATTTTAGGAAAGGAAGAAAACGTTGAGTTAAGAAAACAAAATAATAAGATTAAAACTACTACCTTATTATATGAAAATAAAGAAACTTAGGTAGGTATAATGAATGGTGTTCTGAATACTGTGAATCCCAGCTACTCTGAAAGTCTGGGAGACCTGCCTGAGCAACTGAATGAGTCCCCTTCTCGAAACAGAAATAATTCAAGGAAACTTAACTCTCCTACAAGTTGTGGATGGATATCATAATTCATTGTCCAAGTATTTAAGAAACTCCTTTCTTGGGCTGAAGAAACCCAACCCCAAATCCCAGCAACCGCATGGTGGCTCACAACCATCTGTAATAAGATCTGACGCCCTCTTCTGGAATGTCTGAAGACAACTACAGTGTACTTACATGTAATAATAAATAAATCTTAAAAAAAAAGATAATATTTTTAAAAAAAGGAAACTCCTTTCTTTTATGAAATTTTAAATATACTATATTCCACATTGTTTCTGTCCTAATCAGTGTTCTGTTGCTGTGAAGAAAGGTCGTGACCATGCTAAGTCTTATAAAAGAAAGCATTTAACTGGGGCTCACTTGGAGTTTCAGAGGTCAGTCACAGTGGTAAGCATGGCAGCTCAAAGGCAGACATGGTGCTGGATAAGTTGACAATTCTACATCTGGATCCACAGGCAGCAGGAAGAGAGAGACTCACTGGACCTGGACTGAGTTTTTGAAATTTTAGCTCACCTTTAGTGACACTCTCTCCAACAAGGCAACATCTCCTAACCCTTGTAGTAGTGGCACTCCCTGATGATTTAACCATTCAAATCGATAAGCCTATGGGGACCAGTCTTATTCAAAACAATATAGTTTCTTTATGTATGTATTCATTAGGTTTTCCTTTTTTCTCAGTTCTGTACAACTTTGAACGTTTAAATGTTTTGGTCTGATTTGAAAGAAGATTAACAAGCCAGGCGTGGTGGCGCATGCCTTTAATCCCAGCACCCGGGAGGCAGAGGCAGGCGGATTTCTGAGTTCGAGGCCAGTCTGGTCTACAAAGTGAGTTCCAGGACAGCCAGGGCTACACAGAGAAACCCTGTCTTGAAAAAACCAAAAAGGGG
>NC_034607.1:10507568-10517705 GCF_900095145.1 Mus pahari | reverse complement strand
AAAAAAAAAAAAAAAAAGAAAGAAGATTAACACTCTTATTCTTAGTATTTTCTTGAAGTTAAGACTAGAATTTAAATTGAGGAATTAAAAGCTAGGTGTGGTGTCCATATCCTAAATCCCAGTACTGGAGAGGTTGAGGCAAGATGTCTACGAATGTGAGGCCCAACCTAGGTTACAAAGCAAGACCCTGTGTATATGGGGATTCTGTGGGGGTAGAGGTAGGGTGGTGATAGTGGAAGGAATGATCAAAAGAAGACAAACAAACAAGGAATGCAGGAAATAACTGAAGATTCTAAGGTACTTCTCCTAGTATAGGTTTTGTGTGTTATTTTGGGAGATGGAATTGATTATATGGCTATGACAATTTCTTTGCTTAGAGTCTTTAACAAGAAATACTACATTTTGGGGTTCTTTTGTGGGTATATCATCAGTTGATCTGTAACATTAGAAAGAATAGGATACTATGAAAAAATTACTGGTGGTTTTCCTTCTGAGAAATGTGATCTGAGTATATATCCTATGCACATCTTTGCATACTACTTGAAACAGGAAGAGGAACGTTTGAGTATGAACTGTCCCCATAGGCTTATGTTTTGTTTGCTGATCTGAGCTAGTGGAGCTTGTTGAAACTATAGGAGGTGGGGCTTGTTTGGAGAAAGTAGGTCACTGGGGTAGGTTCTTGAGCATCTTGTTCTGGTGTGCCTGGTGTGTTCCTATCTGTGTCCCATGTCCCATGTGATCTGCCTTGTCATGTCTTCTCTACTGTTGCTATCTGAATCTTCTGAAATGATGCAGTTTTTAAAATTCTAGGTTGTTTTCTGAAGGTGTTTAGTAGTAAACCAGGATTTTTCTCCATTTTAGTCACAGCAACAGTAAACCAGGCTCTTTCTCCATTTAGTCACAGCAACAGTAATATTTAAGGAATATTGATTTGTAACCTGTATGGATTCATGTTTTCTGATTTTATTTGAGGGGCTGGGGAGGTTGCTAGAGGTTAATATAGAGGTAGCTTACTCATATTATTCTTCCTCAGTTCAGTGCCCAGCATCCATGTTGGGGAGCTCACAAGCACCTATAATTCCAGCTTCAGGGGCTTGGATGCAATGCACTCATGTGCCCATACCTATACACAGATACACAGATAATTAAAAGGAATCTTAGCAAGAATGAATGGGTAAGCCAACTGTGGTGGTGGCTCAGGTCTGTAATCCTAGGATTTGGGAGGTGGAGGTGGGCTCATCAGAAGTTCAGTGCAACATCAGTTTTCACTATTACTTTAGACTGGGCTACATGAGACTCCATGTCAAGAAACAAGACCCAAACAAGGGAAAACCTTCCAAAGTTACTGAGGAATAGTTTTGTAAGTAGAATTTAGAGATTTATTCTGTAATTAGCACGTCACATTGCCCACTACTGTGAGTAGTCTGTAAAGTTTGAAGCCATCATTGTTTGAGAAACCAGGGATCATCAAGAGTACTTTAACTGTACTTTCTTTCCTTACATTGATTGTTTCTGATTTTGTACATTAGCTGAAATGTTTGCCTTAGGGAGAAAAATGCCAAGCTAATTAACATTTTGTGTTATGGAGAAACCTTGTCTATTTCTGAGACAGGTTCTCATTATATAGTCCTGGCTGTTCTAGAACTGACTATGTAAACAAAACTGGTTTTGAACTCTGTCTCTCTCTCAAATACTGGTGTCAAAGGCATGTGCCACTACCATGCTTGGCCTTTATTTTGTCTTCTGGAAATAATTGTAACTGATAGTGAGGTTCTTATTCTCCTTCTTACATTTTATGTAGCCCACCTCATTTCTGGTTTTTCTGAGATTATGTAGAAGGATCTTCTATCCCAACTACAGCCCCCTAAATTCTTTAACTTCTCCCTGGCTTTATCAGTTCTGTTGGCTCTCTTAGCAAAGTGGAATGTCTTCACCTCCAGAAGAAATCCTGCCTGAGACTCATTTATAACCTAAATAAAAAATGAATGACTCATTTAGCAAATCTGGACTATGGCAGTAGGGCTTGCTAGGGAAGTAGCTTGATGAATCTGCCCAGATTCTTGTCTTGCTTTTCTGCCTCAGTCATATATATGGTTTTTCCTAGCTCAGACCGGAGCAGTTTTGGGTGTCACTTCTTGTCATTTATTGTAGATAAGATTTCACTGTGTGCCGGGTGTGGTGGCGCACACCTTTAATCCCAGCACTTGGGAGGCAGAGGCAGGTGGATTTCTGAGTTCGAGGCCAGCCTGGTCTACAAAGTGAGTNGGCAGAGGCAGGTGGATTTCTGAGTTCGAGGCCAGCCTGGTCTACAAAGTGAGTTCCAGGATAGCCAGGGCTATACAGAGAAACCCTGTCTCGAACCACCCCCCCCCCCCAAAAAAAAAAAAAAAAAGATTTCACCGTGTGTTCTAAGTTGGCCTCAAGGTCATGTTCCTCTTACCCCAGTGTCTTGAGAGGTAGATTTATAGGTGTGTATCACTGTGCCTGGCTCTTGTATTTTGAGTCCATGTGTTTGGGGTTGAACTAGAACCTCCTGCATAACAACCAAAAACTACAGCGGAGCTATATTCCTAGCCCTGTGGATGATCTCTATACTTTTCTATAGCCTCTTTCTATAAGCTTTGGGTATCTCAGCTTTAATCACTCTGCCTTTAAATAAGATTTCCCAGATGGCTTGGATATACTTAATACTTAAGAAGTACTGATCTAGGCTAGTCAAGATCTAACCTGGACTGAAAGATGCTTTATTTGTAAAAGTACAGGGTTTCAGACTTTCTGAACAAAATTAAGAATCTGTGAGAAATGGAAGTGTTGTGGTGGCTGTTGATTTGAAGTGCACTTTTTTTACCTTAATTTTTTTTTTTTGATCGAAATGTATTTCTTGTTTTTTTTCCTTGTTATTGTTGATCGAAGAAAAGATAATGAGGTATATATAGCTAGCTAGTCTGCCATCTTGTATAGGGAATCTGTTCGGTTTTTAAAGTTGAATTTATAAAATGTACCTGTACACTGCCTGTGATCAGGGATCCAGTAGAGAACACAGTCTTCATTTCAGTGTGCTTTTGCTTGTCATTTGTTCTCTAATATTATTGACACAGTTTAGTAGCTTTAAAACATTCTATAGGGAGGGGCTAGAGAGACAGCTCAGTGGCTAAGAGCCTGTACTGCTGCTCTTGCAGAGCAGTGAGTTTGGTTCCCAGCGCCCACACCCAGTAGCTCACAATCACAATCACATGTCCTCCTGCCCCAGAGGGTCTTCAGATTGCACAGGCATCCGCACTTATGTGTGTATCTTCTTCCTACCATATAATTTACAAAGAAATCTCTAAAACATTATATAGTTATCTGTTTCTGTGGTTCTGTGGTTTTAGAGTCTGGGGACTGTGGGTTGGGTCCTCCGTAAGGCTGCGTTGAAGATGTTCGTCAGGGTTGGGTTTTCACAAGGGGTTCTTCTGTGGATGGATTATTTGTAAACTCATGTGATGGTTGCCATCATTCAGGTCCTTTGCTTTATCATAGTGAGGGCCCTAGCCAAGGTTTTGCCTCGTTTCTTGAGACCCTCCCTAAGCCAGCATATTAACATGGTGGTTTGTGTCTTCAAAGCCAGTAAGTAAGAAGCAACATGGCCATTTCAATATTCATTCATTCCACACAGCCCACCATCTTTGTCATACTCTTTTGGTTACAAGTCTGTCATAGGTCACACTCAAGAAGGAATTTTATAAAGATGGGCATACAAGGGTGGTAGCCTTATGTGGGAAATCTTATGCCACAAAGCTGAAATATAAGAATGCAGTATGTAATGAATGTGCATTATATTTCCGATGCACTATGGTCTGTACTTAGATGATCAGGGGCTTTGCTGATGTGGTCAGGTTTTTAAAACCAGAAGGAGAAGCCTGACACCTTTGCTGTATTAATTGCTGCTACATGCTACGCAGATTCTGTAGGTCAAAGCTTGTTAATATGGTTTATAGTAATTTTGTGAATTAGATTTTAGACATTTATTGTCTCCTTTTTTTAGTTGACTATATTGTGGAGTATGACTATGATGCTGTACATGATGATGAGTTAACTATCCGAGTTGGGGAAATCATCAGAAATGTGAAAAAACTACAGGAAGAAGGATGGCTAGAGGGAGAACTAAATGGGAGACGAGGGATGTTTCCTGACAATTTTGTTAAGGTAAGTACTGTCAGTAAGTATATATGTCAAGAAATAAATGCATATGTTTAAAATGAAAATACTTTAAAACTTTACATTTAGAAAAATACAGGTACGTTTGTGATTGGCAACCTGCTGTTCAATAATGCTGTGTGAATGTATGTGTATCTTTGTGCTTGTTCGTAGATATATCTACCTGCCTGTCTTTTCTTTTTAAACCATAGATCTCACTTTGAGTTGGTATCTCAGAATTGTCCCACAGGTCTTCCATTGTATTTTATTGCTCTTCTCTCATTCCCCCACCCCCCACCACCTTCCTTCCCTACCTTCCTTCCTTTCTTGTTTTAAAGACAGTCTCTCTATGTTGTTCTGGCTGTCCTGAAACTTGCTGTGTGGATGAGGCTGGCCTCTGCCTCTGTAGTGCTGGGATTGAAGGGTAACACTGCCATGCTCAGCTTTGCTGCCTCCTAACCCTGCTGAGAATACATAAGACCATGCTTTTGAGTTAAAGAGATTAATCTGCTAAACATCCTTTTAGTTTAGGAAACAAGCTTTAAGATACTTAAGCTTATTACAAACTAATAAAAAATTGTCAGTGTTAGAGAAGAAAAGAGAATACAGTGAATTTAAATGTAATTGATATTAGCTTTGTTTCCTATATATGTTAATGATCATGAACTCTTGGGAAGGCTAGAGTGTGTCTCATTTGTTTTTTCCAACGTGCACAGTAGTATTTTGTAGAATGCATGCTTAGTATTTGTTTTGTGAATAATTCAAATTTACTTTAGTTGTAGTTTCATCTCCAAATGTGAACAAAGTTTTGTTAATTGATTTCAGAAAAGGTGAAATAACTGCACTTACCTAACTGCATTTTTATCTCTTTTCTTAGTCAAATAATTGAGAAAAGATGTAGATAAATTTTTGAGAAAAGGTTGGTTTTAAAAAGTTATTATTTGCCGGGCGTGGTGGCGCATGCCTTTAATCCCAGCACTTGGGAGACAGAGGCAGGCAGATTTCTGAGTTCAAGGCTAGCCTGGTCTACAAAGTGAGTTCCAGGACAGCCAGGGCTATACAGAGAAACCCTGTCTCGAAAAATAAAAAAAAAAGTTATTATTTTTAAAAATAAATTATCTTCAAGAATGACAAATCTGCCAGGTGTGGTGATGTACACCTTTAATCACAGTACTCAGAAGACAGATGGTGGGGAGCCCCTGGAACTGTGGATGCTGGGAATAGAACCCAGCTTCTGAATGTGTAGCCAGTGTTCCTAACCAGTGAGTCATCTCTTTAGCCCACCCCACTGTTTGGTTTGCTTTTGATTTTTTTTTTAATCACAGGGCTCCCCTCGATAGCCTAGCAACCCGCCTGTTTCATTTTGTGAAGTGCTGGGGCTGCATATGAGTCAGGCTGTTTCCCCGATGGATAGCTTAGTTGCTCTCATACTTTGGCAGTTATGAACAAAACTGTTAGAAACATCTTCTCTGTGGGGTGCATTTTGGGTAAAGACTAAATAGTGCAGTTGTTGAGTTGCATAGTAACAAATGTTGGTTTTATTAGACACTGTCAGTTTTTTTTTTTTTTTTTTTGGAAATTAGGGATGCATGGAATTTCCTGTTGCTTTATATCTTTACCCATATTTGGTGTTATCAATGTTTTGAATTTTTGGCCGTTCTAATAATGTGTGGCACCTCAGTGTATAATTTACAATTCCTTAAAGTTACGCATTGAACATCTTTTCATGTGCTTATTTACCATTTATCTTTCCTTTAGTGAGATGTTGGTTTATGGTTTTTATGCATTTAAAATTTTCAGCTTATTGTTGTTGTTGACTAGCTTTAAAGATGTCTTTATTTGAATACATCTCCTTCAAAGATGTTCATTAGGGGGCTGGTGAGATGGCTCAGAGGTTAAGAGCACTGACTGCTCTTCTGAAGGTCCTGAGTTCAAATCCCAGCAACCACATGGTGGTTCACAACCATCCGTAATCTGACGCCCTCTTCTGGAGTGTCTGAAGACAGCTACAGTGTACTTATGCATAATAAATAAATAAATAAAGAAAGAAAGAAAGAAAGATGTTCATTAGGTACATCTTTGCAAATATTTCCTGTGGCATTTTTTTCCTCCTTGGTGTATTCATTCCCTTTCCTTCTCTCTCTCTCTCTCTTTCTGTGTGTGTAAAAGATGCGCAGAATTTATTAGAAGGTATAGCACACATGGAAGGGGTGATCTTGGACAAGGATCTAAGAGGTCATCATTGTAACAATGTACAATTTCAAGGGGTAAGAATGGACAGTGGCCAAAGAGACCATCCGGCCCTCTATATTTTAGGCAGGCTTTATGCCATAGTAGACCGCTTTCTTTTTTTTTTTTTTTTTTTTTTTTTTTGGTTTTTTCGAGACAGGGTTTCTCTATATAGCCCAAAGACTTAAACACATGCTACCATGCCTGGCTGGATTGACTCTTTTTGTATTTGAGACAAGGTCTGTGTAGCTCTGGCTGACCTGGAATTTACTGTGTAAATCAGGCTGGCTTTGAACTCAGAGATCCACCTGCCCCTGCTGCCTAAGTGCTGTAACGATTGGCACAATGTTACAAAAGGGTCAATGGTATGTTCTTATTTGTTACTAAAAAGCGTTCGCAGAGATAGTAATATCAGTTCTTAGTTTTTAGTTTTAGTTCTCTATTATAATCTTTGCAATTCAGAATATTCTGTATTCACCAAGGGCCACTGCTATTTTAGATCCCATTCATTTGACTGGTAATTATAGTGCTGTAGTTTGAGTTCTTGATTTTACAGGCTGCCGATTATGAGGGAGTGGTCGGTCCATCCTCAGAGAAATCGAAATCTGCTAATATCTAATTAGCTACATTCTTTTACCTTAAGGGGTCAGACCCAGGCTATTGTGAAGGCTCATGGATTAAAAGTGCTTCTTGGGCTGGTGAGATGGCTCAGCGGGTAAGAGCACTGACTGCTCTTCCAGAGGTCCTGAGTTCAAATCCCAGCAACCACATGGTGGCTTACAACCACCCATAATGAGATCTGGCCCCCTCTTCTGGTTTGTCTGAAGTCAGCTACAGTGTACTTATGTATAATAATAAATAAATCTTAAAACAACAACAACCTTAAAAAAAAAAAAAGTGCTTCTTGCAGAAGCCTAACAACCTAAGTTTTATCCTTGAATCAATGTTAAAAAGATAGATTAGGTTGCTTGTATCTGTAATCCTAGCATGCCAAAAGGGAAATGGGGGGAGTTGGAGGTAGGTGAATTGCCTGGAAGCTTGTGAGCAGGCCATTTAGTCAGTCACTCTCAAGAGAGACCCTGACTCAGCAGGGGGACACGAGAGAACTGATTCAAGAATGTTGTCCTCTGACCTCCACCCATGTAGTGTGATATGCATGTACACACCCACTGTGTAATAGTAGTGGTAGGAATACAGAATTGAGACCTCACAACTCTGAAGGTGTGAATCAACTTGATCTGGCTGGCTCTGGAAAAACAGGCATACAAGAGTTTAGAGATTTCAGTCTTGCTAACCTAGACCTTGAATACAGTCAAGGTGATGCCTAGATACGTGGTGTTAGACCACTGCAGGGCTCTGACGTTAGAGGAACTGAGAATTGATGCGTTACCCGAACCTCTTCCCATTGATGGGGATTATTGAGTTGGAGGCTCTGGTCTGAGAGTCTTTTGATCCTGAGGGCAGTAAAACC
Organism: Mus pahari; assembly: GCF_900095145.1. NCBI lineage: Eukaryota > Metazoa > Chordata > Mammalia > Rodentia > Muridae > Mus > Mus pahari. Next base: position 10,509,829 of record NC_034607.1, on the reverse strand, counting down.
TTTAGTATCCTGTCACATTGAGGGCAAGGACTCTTAGGAGTATGCCCAATATTTGGACATTTTCTCTTATAGTGATTTGTCTGCTTACAGTTTTTTTTTTTTTTTTTGGTTTTTCGAGACAGGGTTTCTCTGTATAGCCCTGGCTGTCCTGGAACTCACTTTGTAGACCAGGCTGGCCTCGAACTCAGAAATCCTCCTGCCTCTGCCTCCCGAGTGCTAGGATTAAAGGCCTGCACCACCAGGCCCGGCTCTGCTTACAGATTTAACATCATTTTTCAGTGTGACTCTTAGAGAGGAGTCAGTGGGGGATCCTGTTAGGCAGTAAAGCTTCAGGAGGTTGTACTCCCTTTATTCTCAGGTTCTCTTCCTATCATGTGTATTAGCATCGTTTTGTCTATAACTTTGTTCCTCTTGTAGGTGGTGGTTATAGAAAACAGAATTGGCTATTTTTTGTATGGTATCAGTAGTGATCTCAGGTCTCATTGATAATATTTGTAGTTATCTTCTAATGACAAGGGCAGATTGAGTAAGGAATCTGTCTTGGAAAGAATTCTGTCTTCCAAAGGAGTGGGGATTAGTTGAAGTGTACTTCTGAAGGCTTTCTAAAAGCAGTGGGTTTTCATTAGGTCCCTGATCAGTAGTTCTAGTTATTGGTTGTACTTCCCTTAATATCTAACCTAAATTGCCTGGTTATATTGTCTAAATCTGGGTAATATTTTTGAAAATTTAAATTTTATTTTTATTTATGTGTTTATGTATGTGTATACAGTGCTCACAGAGGCCAAAAAGAGGGAGTCAGGTCCTTTGGGAGCAGGCAGTTGAGAGCCACCTGACTTAGGTGCTAGGACCTAAATTGAAAAGCAGGAAGCATTTACACTGAGATAGCCCTCCAGTACTAAATCACAAGAGATGTGTAAAAGGCATTCTCTCAGGTCAAGTTAACTTCAGTCAAGGCTTGGGGTTCAAATTTATCCAAAGTATGAAGGATACATCTTAGAGTAAGTAATAGAAACCGAAGAGGAATTAATCCGCTCAAATACAGGAGGCCATAAAGAAGGCATCCTTGTGTTTGAGCCTTACAAAAATACAGTGAACAACTGGGGCATTGTCTGTTTGCTTCTGAGTATGGGAATCAAATGTAGCCTATATTACTCAAGTCTATAGTTGCCCTTAGCTGGTGGGAATAATTTTACCTTTATTATCTTTGTGCATAGTAAGGTATGATTACTCCTCTCCTATAAGGTTCTGGAGAGATGGAGGAAACCCAGAAAGAAATAGTTGTTTATTCTGGCTACAGTGTATTAAAGGCTAGTGCCCACAGGGGGACCTTTAAGCTAGTATGTTATGAAAAATATATGACTTAAAATCAGAAAAACCTATTGTTTGTGTTTGGTATTAGCACTTTATTCTGATATAGGAAACTTATTGCAGTAGGGACACCAAAGTTCATTTCATGAGTGTAGCCACTCCATTTTGAAAGAGACATCTAAGTTTGCTTATATGTATATATCAGGTGACAGAAGTACAAGTGGGCCTAGATTGAGTGACCTCAGGCATACGTCCTGAAAATAAGATCCAGTAGCTAAGAGAAGTGTATACATGAAGGAAATATAAATATAACACAGTAGGGAATCCCCTGATCTTAACCCTAGCAGTTGTCTAGTAAGTCTGTGACTTAACCTTGGTGAAGATGAAGAAATTCTCTTACAACTTGATGGGAACACTAAAATTTGTAGCAGGATCTTGCCCTGGACTCCGTTAGCTTCCCAGTCCCCATGATCTCTGTTGGGAGAATTCAGACAAGACTCATGTTAATGCAGACAATAGCTAGAGTTGATTGAAGCTTGAAGTAGATAGAGCTCTACCAAGGGGTGAGGGTAAGCAGTGGCCCGAGATCATTGCTAAGTGAATGGCATTATCATCTGAGCAAGTTGCCCAAGCCAGGACTTGGGTGTCATTTAAACTCTTCTCTGAGTCAGAGCTGATGGAGTTTTGAGAGTCTCAATATTTTGAATACTAACTGAATCTTTCAAATACCTGCTTTGTCATTGACTCAGAGCACATTCAGCTCTCAGTCATGCCTACTTGCTGTAAGCTTGTATTCATACTGCATGAGTTGATCTTTGTATTGTGGAAATGTTTCAGTATTGTCCCATCATCTGTATGGTGTAGTGTTTCAGAACTTTTTATCATCAGCCTTCTCCTGGCCCCACTGTTCTTAGTCTCTACGACTCCTCCTCCTCCTCCTCCTCCTCCTCCTC
>NC_034607.1:10502902-10507229 GCF_900095145.1 Mus pahari | reverse complement strand
CTTCTCCTTCTCCTTCTCCTCCTCCTCCTCCTCCTCCTCCTCCTCCTCTTCCTCCTCCTCCTCTGTAGTTGACTTCAGACACATCAGAAGAGGGCATCAGATCTCATTACATGGTGGTTGTGAGCCACCAAGTGTTTGCTGAGATTTGAACTCAGGACCAGCAGTCACTGCTCTTACCTGCTGAGCCATCTCTCCAACCCAGTCGCTATGACTTTTAAGACCTTTTCACATTCTTGCTTCTGCTATCAGATCTCATTACATGGTGGTTGTGAGCCACCAAGTGTTTGCTGGGATTTGAACTCAGGACCAGCAGTCACTGCTCTTACCCACTGAGCCATCTCTCCAGCCCAGTCGCTATGACTTTTAAGACCTTTTCACATTCTCGCTTCTGCTATGTGTTTGTTTCTCAGAAGCTTTGCTCTGTGTTATCTTCCAGTCAGGTTGTTCACATTCTGCCTTTTGTGTTCCTTTGCTGTGCCTTGCTGCCTCTTACCCACTCATTTGTCTCTGTAGAAGAAGTTAGTGCTATCCTCCTACCTTGTGGATACTGAACATTGAACTCAGGTTGTCTGGCCTGGCAGCTGACGCCTTTACCCACTGAGCCATCTCACCAGTCCTAGGTCGCTTTGTAAAGTTACCCTGATGAATTTTGCTTTCCACTGCTGAATTTATGTTAGGTGAACTAAATAAAGCTTAATGACTTTGAGTAGTGGGACAGAGGCTGAAGCCTGGGCATGAACTGAGGCCCCCTCCAGGGACTCTCCTAAGCTTTTCACATGGTATATGGCATGATTTCACGTTTATGTGGTCTTTGTTTCTTCTAGTAATATTTCATACACTTTCTCATCATGTTTCTGGTTTTGTTTTTTTTTTTTTTTTTTGGTTTTATGGTTTCTCTGTGTAGTCCCGACCATCTTGGAATGTAGACCAGGCTGGTCATGAACTCAGAGATCTGCCTGGCTCTGCCTCCTGAGTGCTGGGGTTACAGGATGTGCTATCACCACCTGGCATGGTGATTCATTTTAGATCTGTGAATTAGAGCAGGGAACCATTAAATGAAAACCTACAGGGTAGAACTTACGTGCCATTGGTTTGTACAAGATCATGCTGTAAGGTTGCTAACTACGAACTGTGTAATTGGACGGGGAAAAATTAGAGTATTAAATGACATGTAAAATTTGTGAATATTTACCCCCCCCCCCCTTTTGCAAAGGGTCTCATGTTGTCAGGATGGCTCTGATCCCACTGTTGTCTCATACAGTGGACGAGGACCTTGAACTTCTGATTTCTCTGGGATTGCAGATGAAGACTACCATGCCCAACTTCTTTCAGATTCCTTTTTCTTTTTTTAAAAGGAATATATGTGGGTTTAGTTGTTTAAGGATATGACTGCATTGGATTGCATATAACAGAATTGATATTGGAAAGAGATTGTATGACCTGGTATCCATAAAGATTTAGTATATAGTTCTTTGTAGGAAAAAAGTTTATGCACTCTTGACTTAAAACTATTGTGTTAGTAATTTATGTATTCTAGGATTTTCTGGTGTATGCTAGAGTGAGAGTGGGTTGCACCTCTACTTTTTTTTCTAGTTTCAATAAGATGTAAACTTATACTTTGTCATGGTCAGCAAAATGATATGCATTCTTCAGACATATTTGAGCACAACAAAAGCTTAGCAATGAGTTATGTCATAGTTTATTCACTGTGGCGGTGTCTTGGCATCTTACCTTTGAGACTCAAGAGTAGGGATTAGGGATGCTCAGGTGAGAGGATGGCCACACGGTCCAGGCTAGCTTGGCTGCAGAGGAAGTTCCAGACTAGGCTGAACTAAGCTACATTAAAGATACAGAAATATACTTAAGACTGTAACTTGAATAAGATATACTTAAGTTTTCTTTTCTTTTTTTCTTTTCTTTTTTTTTTTTTTTTTTACCAATTTCTCTCTTTTTAGGAAATTAAGAGAGAGGCAGAACCCAAGGATGACAATTTGCCCATCAAACGGGAAAGGCAAGGAAATGTAGCGAGTCTTGTACAGCGAATCAGCACTTACGGACTTCCAGCTGGAGGGATTCAGCCACACCCACAAACCAAAGCTATTAAGAAGAGTATGTAAACAAGTTCATTCTTACTTAGTTATGTCAAAATAGGATATTTATGACTGTCCATAAATTCAGAAAGATGAGTTCAATCTTCTACAGCCAGTTGCAGAAACTCTAATGTGCTGATGATTGGCACATTAGTTTTTATGCTTGACATGGATGACCCAGCAGAGTAGCTGGTAGCTTTATACAGGAGCTATGAGTAAAGATCTCAGGGTTATTGCTTATTGTCTCTGAATGATCAATGTTTTGATTGTTTTTAATAGTACTTATTTAGATGTTGAGGTATTGCTAGTTTTTCTTTTTTCCTTTTCTTTTGAAATGGGATCTTGCTATGTTTATGTTACTCTCCTGCTCTGGCAAGTTCTTCTTTTTTTAAATATTTATTTATCTATTATTTATACATATATTTTAGAAGTACATATATATGCTTGCAGACTAGAGGAGGACACCAGATCTCAGTACAGATGGTTATGAACCACCATGTGGTTGCTGGGAATTGAACTCAGGACCCCTGGAAGAGCAGTCAGTGCTCTTAACCTCTCAGCCATCTCTCCAGTCCTGACAAGTTCTTTATCTGTAAATAAATTAGGAAAAAATGGACACAGAAGGAGTACCATATCTTATTAAAAAAAAAAATCATTCCTTATGTGTGGGGGTGTTGAGTGTAGAGGTCAGAGGGTAAGGTTGTGGAGTTGTCTGTCTCTCCAGTTTTATGTGACACATAGAGATTCAGCCCAGGGTGTTTGGGCAACAAGCACTATTACTCATTGACATGTCTCTCTTACCATACATTGTTTATGTTTTGTTTTATTTATATTTGAGATTGTAATTTAATTACAACATTTCTCCCTCCACTCTCCTCCCTCCAAACCTTTTTATATGTCCTCCTTGATTGTTTCAGATTCATGCCTGGCTTTTCTTTTCTTTTTTCTTATTATTAGATATTTTCTTCATTTACATTTCAAATGCTATCCCCAAAGCCTCCTATCCACCCCCCCCCCTGCTCCCCAACCCACCCACTCCTGCTTCCTGACCCTGGCATTCCCCTGTACTGGGGCATAAGATCTCATGCCTTGTTTTTCATTGGTATTGCATGCATGTATGCTTTTGTTCTCACAAACATATTTCTAAATATAATCTGTTGAGTTCACATAGTGCTACTTGTATGTATGTTTTCATTGTTTGGTACTGGACAACTAACTGATGTACTCTTCTCTGGGAAGGAACACTTCTTCCCCCAGCATTACTCAGTTGCCTGTGTGGGTTTGAGACCTCATGGGCTTGTCACCATTCAGTGTGGCATGCTTATTGGTGTCATCCTTGTATAGCTCATGTTCAGGTGCTCATATTGATAAGACCTCATGGGTATAGGTTCTGATAATACTAAGAGACACAATCCCACAAAAAACTCCCTGGTTCTTTGGCTCTTAAGATCTTTTTGCCTTCTGCTCTGCATTGTTTCCTGAGCTTTAGGTTCTGGATTCTATATATGAATTCATTGGGGCAGGGCTTCACAGCTCTGCATTTTGATTGGTTGTGGTTTTCTCTAAAAGTCTGTCTATTGAAGGAGGTTTCCTTGATGAGGAATGGAGACTACACTTACCAGTGGTATAAGGACAGATGTTTATGGGTACTAGGTTTATCAGTACCAGGCATATGGTATCCCCTTGCTAAATGGGTCCTAAATTCAATTAGAGAACTGTTGGTTACCACCAAGGTATGGCCGCCACTAGTGCACCTGTAGGGTTATTGTGCCAACGTACTTTAAGTTATAGAAATTTAATAACTTTTGTGGCCTTTTTTTTTCTTCATTTAAGAAAAGAGGTAACAATACCATTCTCAAAGATTGCCATTTAAAAATACAAAGCATTAAACATGTGTGAATGATTACAATGTTTATGACAATGGATAGTAAATGTTTTAACATTTAAAAAAAACCTGTTAAACTCCGTGTTCAGTCTGATTTATTGAGAAAATTGAGTGAATATTTTTAGAAATGCATATTCTTGCATCCATTCTGCCTGCCCACCCCGCAACTACTCACCTACCTATACCTTCCTACCTACCTACCTATACCTTCGTACCTACCTACGTACCTACGTGCCTACCTACCTAGTGTATGCGCATGTGTGTGTGTGCAAACTTGTGGAAGGTGCTGTCTTTTTCTCCCTGATGGGTTCTGGGAATCACACTTAGGTTATGCAGCCCAGAGGAAGGGCCT
>NC_034607.1:10481260-10502196 GCF_900095145.1 Mus pahari | reverse complement strand
TCATTTTGCCAGCCTACAAGTTGTTTAACTACCCTTACCTGAGATTGTTGACATTACAGTATCTTTCACATTGTAGCTCATAACTCTCTTGCGAGATGAAGTGATTGGCAGTTACGAAGACTTCCACTCCCAATATAAATATGAGGTGTTAATGATATTTGTACAGCCCCCTTAATGTCACAGTTTTATTTACTATGTTATTGCCCATTAAGAAAACTGCTGCTTCCTGGGTTATAGCACTGGGTTACACCACAAACTATTTTATTTTTTATTTTTTGTGAAAAATGAAGATTTCTTAATAATCAGACCAGTTGAAAGTTTATTTTTAATCCTTTGTGCTCCCAGAAATTGTGATATTCAGAAATGTTTGTGCATTAGCTGACCTGCTTTCCGCTGGACAGTTTTGCTACTTTAGTGGGCCTAGACTGTGACCTTCTGGAGACTGGTGACAAATAGTTAAGTGGAATAGCATAGAGCTGTATCCTTTTGTGCAGTTTCTGTGCTCTGGGAATTTTCAAATCAACGGAAGAGTAATTTATGATCTCTGCCCATTATAAACTCCATAACTCTTAATTCTGGATGTAAAAAGACAATGTTTCTCTTTAGCACAGGCCAGACAGATCTAAAGGCTATGGATACTAAAACAGAACACCCCTTTCTTTAGCACAGGCTAGACAGATCTAAAGGCTATGGATGCTAAAACAGAACACTCCTTTCTGTGGGCATGAGATGGGGGTGATAGCTGGATCTTTTCTTCTTGATTTTTTTTTTTTTTTAAATTTTTTTCAGCTGGCTAAGGGTATTATAGAAGTAGATCCCAGCTGGAGCTAGGCAAGGTTATTACTTTTCTGTTGATATAATAAAATTCCACAATCAAAGGCAATTTTAAAATGAGTTTATTTTGGCTTGGAGCTCTAGAGGGGTAAGACTTTATAGCAGGAAGTCATGGCAGCTGGAAGAGGAGGCTGAGAACTTACATATTCAACTGCATGCATGAAGTACAGAGAGAACTGGAATTAGAGTGAAGCCCTAATAGGTTTCCTGCAGTAAGGCCACACCTCCCAAGCCTCCCCAGACAGTACCAAACGCTGGAAGTTATGCAAGCCTGTGGGGAACAATTCTCATCCACACTATTACAGTTCCTCTCAGTTTAGCAAGAGAAAGACACCACTTTATCCTACTTATAACAGTTGCTATGAAAAACATGCAAATGTAGAAAAAGGATGTGTACACTATTGGTGTTATGTAAATGCGTCCAGTCAGTTTGAGAAACAGAGTGGCAGTTGGTCCTAAATTCAATGTAAGTCTGGATTTCAACCAGGACCCTTTCACAAACAAATCAGAGTACACAAATCCAGATGTGTTCTTGGATTATGCATCAGAAAGAAAGGACGCAGTGTACAAAAATAGAAACATGTATACCCGTGTTTAAGCAGCCGTTTCCAGTAGCAAAATTATAGTATGAGTTAAGTGCCCATTAGCTGATAATGGGATAAATACAATAACACAGCATATAATGGTATGTTATTTGGTTCAAAATAAGAATGAAATTCTGCAATATGTAACAAAACAGACTTTAAAGTAGAATAGAAAAGAATTCCTGGGGCCTGTAGTGAGTGCAGGCTAGCTGAACTTAATCAGTGTATATCTATGAGCAGCACTGAATCCTGCCAGTGTGTGTAGTTATGAGTAAGCTGAGGAAAACATTTAAAAGAATAAAATGTAGAAATGTTAGAGGCAAATGTCTAACTCTAAAATATGTTTCGGCTTCTTTACAAACCCATTCTCTGTCAAATGCAAACATACAGGTGAAAATAAAATTTTACTTTAGGTTTTTAAGTTATTCAGAGATGATTAAGGGGGAAAAAGCTGAGGCAGGAGGACGACAAGTTCAGGGGCAGTCAGGTGGGATTTGGGAGCATAAAATAAAATGGCCAGTATATATTTGAAATTTATGGTTGGCAATATGGCTCAGTGGGTAAAGGTGGTTGGCACCAGGCTTGAATTGAGAACTCAGATGCTTGTAGTTAGTGAAGTACTATTTTTTTATCTTCAAAGCCTGTTTTCTTAGCTTAGCAGAAAAATGGTTCCTGGAAACTTCCCTGGTTGTCCTGGAACTCACTTTGTAGACCAGNCTGGCCTCGAACTCAGAAATCCGCCTGCCTCTGCCTCTCAAGTGCTGGTATTAAAGGTGTGCACCTCCACTTTTTTCACTCTTGGTTTTTATATTTTTATTCAAATGTGTTGCTTCAAAAATCAGATAGATATTCAAGTTCTGATATTTTTTCTTTTCCTTAAGTCTGCTGTTGAGCTTTTCAGATGAATTCTGTTGATTTCCTGGTAGTTCTTTTAAAAAAAAAAATCTGTCTCTTTGACGAATGTGAATGTCTCTTTCATTTGTTGCCTTGTTTTTCTTAAGTTTGCTTAGCCATTCCATCTGCATTTCTTTGGATCTCATTAAGCTTAAACAACAGCAAAACATTATCTTAAGCTATTTGACATTAATTCTTTATTTGGAACTTTATCTTGTTTTATTTTGAGTCTGTTGATTTTTTTTTTTTTTTTTTGAATGCTAAGTCACCTGTCTTTCATATCTTTTTGTTTCTACTGAGATTTGTATGTCTGGTAAAATGAGTAACTCCTCTACTTGAATGAAGATAAATCTTTAGGTAATAGTTTGTTATTCAGAATTGAGTTTATTTCTAGCTGGTACTATAATGCTGTCACTCTCTACTCCTTAAGAGTTTCTTTGGTGTGATTATGGAAGTTGAGCATAAGGGATACTTAGTATTGGAATTGGAAAGAACCACTTCTGCTGGTGACACAGGAGTAGAGATACTGAGGAATTTCAGGCTTTGTGTGGTGGAATACATTCTGTGTGGTGTAACTCCTTCCTACCCTGGGAAAGGTAGTCCTTTTGGTAATGGAGGTTTTTCTCAGGCACTGTTTATACTGACTCTCTTATTTGAATATGCAGCTCTAGTAATTATGTAGAGTCCAGCTAGGGATTGGTACAAGTCCGGTGGTTCTCGAGGAAGGTTAGAACAGAAAAAAAACATTCTGCTCTGTCACTGTGTGTGATTGTACAAGATGTGGGTGGTAAGACTGATACAGTGGATACTGTAGTAATGATAGAAGCAGAAAGTTAAATTTCTCTGTTCTGCTGCTATAGGTATGCCCATTCAGGTGTGAAACCTCAGACTTCTCTCTTGGTGTGTATGCTTGAGATGGGCTTTTCTTCCTCTATACCATCTACCAGGGGTATTGCAGGGATGGTTGGAGCTAGACCTATGCAGCTTAGTTTTAGGTACAGACAGAAATGTAGGAGAAAGAAGAACACATCCAGACACAATTTCTCTGCCAACTTTAGCTGTAAACCAATGACTTAAGTTACAATAACGTTACTTGAAACTGCCCCAGTGTACCTGTGTGGGTTGAGAATAGACTTGGAGCTCTTTTCTTCATCTTGTTAGAGACAAGAACCTCCTGTGTGGAGCTTAGAGCTGAGAGAAGTCTACTTGTGATTAACTGCACCCTCATCTTAGTTGCTGGGCTCTTTAATCATTTAGTTTTTGTGGCTAACACCTTGCCCTTCACTCTATCCCTTATACCAGATTCTCTCAGTATACCTTTCTGTTGATGAATTTGTATCAGTGTCTTTTCACTAGGTCAAGTATGACCCCCTGAGACATGGCTGTCCAGATTCAGAAAATCATGTATTCAAGAAGCCCCCCTCCCCACCCCCGTTACAGCATCCTAGGGAAGGCCAGTGGATATATTTCAGATTCTCTCTAGAGTGTTGGCTTCCAGGTTGTGAGACTCCTAGTGCGTAGGTAGGAGAGCTAGTCTGTGCTGATAGTTTTCTGATTCTTTTTCACCTTTATCCCAGTAGAGGGGGAAGGGTTCCAAGCTGCAGAGCTAGGGACACGGATGTTGGGATATTTTTCTTTCTTACTCTGCAGCTGTGGACTTTCTAAGGCTTTTGTTTTTCTGTGTTTGAATGCTGGTTGTTACCTCAACGCGCAACACACATCTGCACACCTGTTGCCAGCCTGCTTCCTCCTCCTCCTCCTCCTTCATTTCCTGTTCCGTTCCCCTTCCCCCTCTTTCTTTTGTGAAGGGAGTACTGGGTGCTTCTCTTTAAGAGTAGTGTATTTAAAATATTCCTAGGCTTTGATCAATAAGTAGTCTGAAAATCACCATGGGAGGAGCTTGCCTACAATCATTTTATTGTCAAAATGTCTTCGTTGTCTTGAAAGTTGGTTTTGATTGTTTTGGTTTTGTGTAATTGGAGGGACCAGGCATATCCATGTTTTCTATTATGAAAAGTATTGTACTTTCTGGTGATGAACATAATATGTCATGGGAGAAGTGTTTAAAAACCACCCAGTTGTTGCTTGAGATTAGCTGTTTAAATCATTTGCTCTTTTCCTTCTTATACATCATATAATTGTGGTATGTGACTAAAGGTGCTTTTTTTTTTTTTTTTTAAAAAAAGATCTTTCTTATTTTTAAAAATAATTTCTTGTAGAGACAAAAAAGCGTCAGTGTAAAGTTCTTTTTGACTACTCTCCACAAAATGAGGACGAACTGGAATTGACCGTGGGGGATGTCATTGACGTCATTGAAGAGGTAAGGACTGTGTACATGGGCAGTAGCTTAGCAGCTTGATGGTGTGGCCTCTAGAGGAGGGCTTTGTCAGAATATATAAATTAGTGAAAATTTATGCCAGAAAAGCAAATTTAAAGACACATTATTATACTTGTCCTTGCTACATAATATTTGTATGTTTGCCTTAAGGAGTAAAAATAATTTTTTTTTTTAAAGATTTATTTGTTTTTTATTATATGTAGCTGTCTTCAGACACTCCAGAAGAGGGCGTCAGATCTTGTTACGGATGGTTATGAGCCACCATGTGGTTGCTGGGATTTGAACTCCGGACCTTCAGAAGAGCAGTCGGGTGTTCTTACCCACTGAGCCATCTCACCAGCCCAAAATAAATATTTTTTAAGCTTAAAATTAATACAGTTTTCTGTTGGCAAGATAGCTCACCCAAGCCTGTTTACCTAAGGCCCATCCTTGAAACCTATGTAAAGGCAGAGAGAAAAATTTCTCTACCATGTTCCTCTCTGACCTCTACTGCACATTGCATGTGCACAGCCACACTCACATTATGTACACACACCAATATAATAGTGCTAAAAAAGTAACTTAATTTATTTAAATAACTCCAAACATGAAGAGCCCTTTCTTTGATTCTGGATTTGCTCTTGGCACAAAGTAGCAGCAGGGGAATTCCCTTTTGAATGGTGGGGGTGCAACGCTGAGACCGCTTTAAAGTCTGTCTTGTTTGGATTGTTGCGTTTAATTTCTTATGTCTGCTTTTCTCATTGAAGGGATGTTAGAAGTTTTGCTGGACAGTTGGGGATTCTGTTTTCAGAAGTGTGATTTGATAAAATATATTGTAGCAGAAATTGATCTTGTTATAATTTCTCATTTATCACTAATGTTTATGTTAACTTCTAGGATATTTATACAGAAGGCAGTTCTGATCTGTCATTTGATGGTGACACCAGTTAAGGTTTATTGAGCTGGTGCTATGTCAGAAGTACTGTGCTGAATAAGGCTATCACATTTATTTCCTTTAAACTTCAGTCTAAGAGAAGGAATATTTATATTCATTTCTCAGAGGTAGAGATTGGATCAAAGAATCACATTGCTTATTGCTGTTATTCGTGATACATAAGAAGCTACCCTAAAATTAGTGGCAAAACAACTGCTAATTTGCTTCTGGGTTGTGTGGCTCAAGTATGCAGGGAGGAGGGTTGGCTTGTCTGTTCTGTGATGTCTGGGGCCTCAGCGGGAAAGGTTTAGAAGTAGGGCTGGTGAAAGTCTTAAGAAAGCTCATTTATTCACTCCTAACGTCTGACAGCTTTGAAGACTTGAACTGTCGCTTGGACAGCTATTTAGAGTCCTTCCCATTTGCTTTAGATTTGTTCAAGTATGGCAGCATGTCAGATCTCAAATCTGAAATGGGCCAGATTCTGAAACCTGTTGACATAATCAAAAAGCTTCAGATTTTCAGTAAAGTTACTGTAAATATTCTCTACTCTGAAATCTGGGCTACATTTTGATTTGCATGGCAGTTTGACAACTCTTAAGTACAGCTGTATCAGCAAACACGAGGAAGTGCTTTTTACAGTCTAGCCTTGGACTGTGGAAATGATACAACCACTTAGAAAGCTATCAAGAGTGAAAGGGTAGAGCACAGAAATGATCCGTTCTTGATGGGAATCCTATCAAGACCACATTTGTGGTGTGAGATACCTTATTGAAGCCATCTTCATATCTGTCTGACATGCAGTGGCCTGAGTTTGAATGTGGGAAGCTTGTTGGGTCACGTGCCTTGAAAGCCCTTCTCCTTGGTGGAACAGTTGAACTCAGGGTTCTGCGCATAGTGGGCCCTTGGTGTTTTTGAGCCAGAGTCTGATTATATAGCTCAGGCTGGCCTCAGATTCACCTTTCTTTTCACCTCCCGAGCATGTGCCAACAGGCTAGACTGTGCATTCTGTTTTCAAATGAGTGTGTGTTTTCATCTCTTAGAGATAGGATCTCATAGTTCATTCAGACTTACCTTAAACTGGTGTCCTCCTGCCTCAGCCTCCGTTCTGGCATGGACACTATACCCAGTTCATTATTGCTGAGTTAATGAGTGTTCTTTACCACCCTTCCTCCCAAGAATTCCTTAATTAAATAACTCTTTTTTTTTTTTGTTTTGTTTTGTTTTGTTTTGTTTTTTGTTTTTGGTTTTTCGAGACAGGGTTTCTCTGTGTATCCCTGGCTGTCCTGGAACTCACTTTGTAGACCAGGCTGGCCTCGAACTCAGAAATCCGCCTGCCTCTGCCTCCCGAGTGCTGGGATTGAATGCGTGTGCCACCACGCCCGGCTAATTAAATAACTCTTAACTAATTGCTGATATTTGGAGTTTAAATGATGAGTTGATGTTCTTTCTTTGTGTCTGTGGAATTTTGTCATATTTTATCCCATAGCACACTGTGTTTCTATAATTTTCAGTCCTTTATCTTAGGTTTTCTTTCTTTGAGGCAGGGTCTCACTCTGTTAGCCCACTTCCTAGAACTCACAATTTAGCTTGGTCTGGCCTCGTGCTCAAAGCAGCTTCCCCATCCTGTATGGTGAGTGCTATGGTCCCACAAGTCATCATGCCCAGTTCCTTATTGCCTTAAGTCTGCTAAGATCTGAGCTCTTGATGCTTGCTGCTTTACTTCACCATTCCATATATACTGTATTCTAGCTATTTGTATTTCACTATATTGTCTGTGACTATCATTTATTTTGATGTGACTTTTTTTTTCACCCACATGCTTTTTGGCTAGAAGATTTTACTGTGGCTCACTATTGAGCTTTTTGGTCGTTTGCTTTTAGGGGAGAAGGTTCCGGTACTTTCAAGGTTGTGCCTATTGCACTTCATCTCCACTTTGATTATAGTGCTTATTTTTACATTGCATTTTTATTAGTTTACTTTTTTTTTTTTTTTTTGAGACAAATAGTATGTAGTTATGGCTGGCTTGGCATGTAGAAAGATAGGCCTGCCTCTTTCTCTTGAGTGCTGGGATTTAAGGCGTGTGCTGCCAAGCCTAACAGTTACATTGTGTTCTAGCTATGTGCTTATTAGATTGCTTTATTAAAGAGTTGGGATTGCTGTAGTCTAATAATTTCCCAATTTAGCTGTTTCAGCAAAGGCAAGGACGCAATTTCTCAGAGGCAGGATTTGAATCTTTTACTAGCAGTAACATCATGACTTGTACATAATGAGTACCTGTTCCATGAATTACTTATCAAACGTTGGTTTTCAGGCTGGGCATGATGGCATAAGCCTTTAATCTAGGGGCTGGGACAAGTGGATCTCTGTGAGTTTGAGACCAACCCAGTCTACTTAATGAGTTCCAGGACAGCAAGAGAAGTTTTATGTAGAGAAAGTTTATTTTTAGTTATAAGGTTAATAACATTGATGTATTTATTTTTTAATTTTTTTTGGTTTTTCGAGACAGGATTTCTCTGTGTAGCCCTAGCTGTCCTGGAACTCACTCTGTAGACCAGGCTGGCCTCGAACTCAGAAATCCGCCTGCCTCTGCCTCCTGAGCGCTGGAATTAAAGGTGTGCGCCACCACGCCCGGCTTGATGCATTTAAATGAGATATTTCTAGTTATGATGTCACATGTAATGCTGATAAGTAAATGGTGACAGTGAGCAGTGTTCTTGACAAAATTTACTGTTACTAAAACCCCTTAGCATCCATAGCAGAAACTATATATTTGAAAGCATTTTACTGAATTTTTTTAACTTACAGAAATTGAGCAATCTTGTTATTAGTGAGTATAAATGATTTGTTAAAGAATTTGTTTCATGAGACTATTTCTGTTTAGAAGGAGGTGCTTGTTAGATGAACTTTTGAAAGTGAATTTTTTCAGGGTTGTAGAGGTGACTTGGTAGTGGCTGCTTGTCTTGAAGATCTCAGTTCAGTTCATAGCATTCACAAGGCACCTCACACAATAACTCCAATCCTAGGGCATCTGACACCTTCTTAGAGCTGGGTGGGGGTGGGGGTTACGTACATTCAGGCAAATACCCATACACAAAGTGAACACAATAATGAGATAAACAAAGACAAAATTATTTTGTCATTGTTTAACTGAAAGGGGAAAATAAAATTTTATACCACGGTGGAGGTGTCTGATTTCCAAGAGCTGGGATGATTATGAGCTGTCTGATAGGGGTGCTGGGAATCAAACTCTGACTCTCTGTATTCTTAATTTCTGAGTGTGCGCACATTGTGTGTGTGTGTGTGTGTGTGTTTTATGCTTATGGCCCATGTATAGAGGTCAGAGGACAACTTTTGGGAGTCACTTTGTGTGGCTTTCAGGGATCAAACTCAGGTAGTTGAGGTGGGAAAGCACCCTTACCTGATGAATCATTTCACTGGTTTGAGATTTTACTGGTCTGGGAATTATATTCTTAAGAGTTATTAAACTTTGTTCAAACAGAATTTTTAAACTAAAACATATGTTATATTTATAAAGCAAGGCCCAGTAATGTGTGAGTGCTATCAGTCAGGAGCTATGTGCCTTTTCAATTAATGTATTTAACTGTGTTATCTGTCAGTTTAATAAAAAGCATTTGCTTCATAGGATGTAATTGGTTGTAAGTTCTCATAGTAAACATTGCAAAATGCAAGTAATATGATTATTTCCATGCATGACTAATTAATACTATTTTAGAGCTACTAATTAGACTTTATCCACTTATATCATATTCCCTTGTTTTTTTTTTTCTTTTTTTTTAAGCGCTTCTTTTACATCATTACCTGTCATTTATTTTTACAGCTCCATTTTTTTCCCCCACAGAAAAAAATGTATCTGTTTCTGTTTGTTTTTTCACTTAAAAGAATTTTATTACTTTTGAGCTGTGAACTTTTTCAGGTAGAAGAAGGCTGGTGGAGTGGAACCCTGAACAATAAGTTGGGACTGTTTCCCTCAAACTTTGTGAAAGAATTAGAGTTCACAGATGATGGAGAGACTCAGAACGCTCAGGAGGAATCAGGTTGGTGGAGACACTGAAGTGATGTGACCCTGACTTTATCTCTTAGAATTGTTCCTGTGTGTGTTTAGTCACTTTCAGCTCATGTAGTTTTAAAAACCAAAGGATACTGGGAATAAAAGGGGGAAAAAAAGTAACCTGGTCGAATACTTTCTTTTTAATTTCCCTGATTCAATTTTACCCTATTGCTTATCTGTACTACTCTTTGAACTGCTGAATTTGTAAATGGCCTAACTTAATAATCAAGAAAATTTACAGTAGCATCTTTTATTTTCTGCATTCTTACACAAGATTTTGTTTTCTCTATAGCCAAATCCATCTTTTGAAGAATTTTGTTTGTTTGCTTATATTTTTTCTGAACCAGGGTCTTACTATAGTCCAGGTTGACCTCAAATTCATAGTAATTCTCCTGCCTCAGCCTCCCAGGTGCTGAGATTATAGACATGTACTAGAAATGTTTCTTTTTAACTTGGGTAAACATAAAAAATGAAAGAGTTCTCATGTATTCTTTACACAGATAGATGCACTGTAACAATTAACCTTGTGCTGTTGCTCATGTTCTCTCTGTATCTGTTTTTAAAATCTTACTAATTTTTTGAGAACAAGGATAGTCTCTAAGCCGGGCGTGGTGGCGCACGCCTTTAATCCCAGCACTCGAGAGGCAGAGGCAGGCGGATTTCTGAGTTCGAGGCCAGCCTGGTCTATAGAGTGAGTTCCAGGATAGCCAGGGCTATACAGAGAGAGAAACCCTGTCTCGAAAAACCAAAAAAAGAAAAAAAAAAAAAAAGGATAGTCTCATAGTTACATTATTATCACCATCAAATCAGGATACTTTATATTGATATTGTTTCACACATAGTTTATTTCTAGACTTCAATTGTTTGTTTGTTTGTTTTTTTGGTTTTTCGAGACAGGGTTTCTCTGTGTAACCCTGGCTGTCCTGAAACTCACTCTGTAGATCAGGCTGACCTCCAACTCAGAAATCCACCTGCCTCTGCCTCCCTAGTGCTGGGATTAAAGGCATGCGACACCATGCCCGGCTTCTTTAATTGTTTTATTGTGCTTTTGTTGCCTTCTGGTTTCAGGACCACACACATTATTTCTTGTCTTTGGACTTGTGTCTTTATTTTCTATCTTCTTGTCTGGCCATTGAGACTTTTGGAGAGTGTAGACCAGTTGCTTTGATCTTTCTTGAGTGGATTTAGTGCATTGTTTGTTTAGTATTTGGGGGACTAGCTTCTAAGGTTCCATACAGACACGAATATCAGAGGACTACAGCTTCTTTCTAAAATGGCATAGAATTTGCATATAATTTAGACACATCTGATTATGTACATTAAGTAATTTCCAGTTTTATTTATAATACTTGTCTTTGGGTTTCTGTTGCTTTGAAGAGACACAGAACCATGAACACAGAAGCTCTTATAAAGGAAAACATTTAAGTGGGGCTGGCTTACAGTTTGAGGTTTAGTCCAGTCTTGTCATGGCAAGAAGCATGGCAGTGTGTAGGCAGACATGGTGCTTTAGAGGGAGCTGAGAGGTCTATCTCTGGACCCACAGGCAGCAGGAAGAGAAAGCCACATTGGATGTGGCTTGGGCTTCTGAGACTATAAAGCCTACGCCCTAGTATCACACCTCCTCCAACAAAGCCACAGCTACTCCAAGAAGGCCACCTCTCCTGGAGAGTGCCACTTCCATTGGCCAAGTATTCAAACTGTGGGTGCCATTCCTCTTCAGACAACCATAGTACCTAAAGCAATGTAAATAGGTGTCTGTGTTTAAAAACAAGAAAAAGCGAGTAAAGAAGCAACCATCATATACCTAATCACATTTCTTCTTGGTTCAGTCTGAATGCAGAACACTCGGGTAGTGAGCACACTGGACCTTTGCTTGGAAGGCTCTTTGGAATATTCTAATAGCTTCTTGTCTGTTAATCACTATCGTATTGATGCCTTTCCTGACTGCTCTGTATAAAAAACCAGAAGCTTCCAATCCTTTAATTTCAGTTGTCTTTTATTTGATTTCTTCTGCATTTGATCTGAGAGTCCATTTACATGTCAGTAGAGGCACATTAAATATGAGATCTAATAGTCAAAGATTGAAAGGAAATTCTGCATATGAATACTGCTGCTCACTTAATTGAACACCCATAGTTTTTTTTTTTTAGTGTATTGAGTGCTTGTACTGTGCCAGACTCTGGGGATTCAGTGATAAGTAAGAAAACAGCTTCCCCCTCCAACTTTGAAGCTTTAGTTGCATTCAGAATAAAAGTCTATTTATTAAATAGGTCAAAGTTAATATAGTTTGACACATTAAAATATTTGTGACAAGTAACAACGTAGTACTATAGATCTGTGTAAGAAGGGAAAGCTTTTTGAAGAAGTCATTTATATTATTGAGACCTTCAATAAATAGGCAGTGCCTTAGCATACTTAAGAGTGAAGGAAAAAAACATAGGCTTTTCAAGATCCTGAAAGACATTGAGATCAGAGTGATTGTAGATTAAACAAACAGTTGAATGTGGTAAATGTTTAGGATGAAGAAACTCAGGCTAAGGGACTAGATCACAGAGAAGGCTTAGAGGGGAGTATAAAATGACCAGCTGTTTTTAACAGCTGGGTTGTTTTGGTTGTCGGGTGGAGAGTACAACTGAAGAGGAGTCAGGTGGCAGGAGCAGTTGAGAGAATTTTGGTGATTTGGTAGAAAGAGTACTTGTCTAAACCAGAAGGATGCTGTGGTGGTAGAGAGACATGGGTAGTTAAATGGGGGAGCCATGAAGTAGATGCTATATCACATAGGCCCTGAAGGTGGTGGACTGGAGAGAGACTGGAGAAGAGGGCTCAGAGATTATCAGGTAGTCTTTGGATTGATGAGGATGCTGTTGCTGGAGATAGTTTTAAGTTGGGAGAGATGGTGAATTTACTTTGGAGATCTTGAGTAAGAGACCCGCTAGGGAATATGGAAATAGCCAAATAAAGATGATCAAGATAAACTACCTTTATCTAAGCTAGAGCATCTTGCTAAGAATCTTTAGTGTTAGTTTCCTGAATTTCTTAGTCATACAAATAAATATACTTAGAATAGTTACTGTTTTATTCAATTTATCAACAGAAATCAATGTAATATACATACTGCTCTAGTATGTTTGAGTGCCATGTTATTATCTTATTGACATCATTCATTTTTAAAATTACATACTATAAGTCATAGATACTGTAGAAAGTAATGTAAAGTTTGGGTGTCATTCTTCAAAAAGAAATTATTCTTGTAGACGTTCCTTTGACTGTCCCTACCTCACCGTTGCCATCTCCGGGGAATGGGAGTGAACCGGCTTCCGGATCAGTTGCACAGCCAAAGAAAATCCGAGGAATTGGATTTGGAGACATCTTTAAAGAAGGCTCTGTGAAACTTAGGACAAGAACTTCCAGTAGTGAACCAGAGGAGAAAAAAACAGAAAAGGTAGTGTACTGGCTTGGGTCTCTCTTACTGTAATATGTACAGATCAAAAGTAACTTGGGAGGAGGAAAGAGGCTGTGGCTCAGTCTGGTATTGAGGGAAGTCAAAGCAGGGCTCAAACTGGAATGGAAATAGGAACCATAGATTAAAGCTGTTTTCTATGTTGCTCAGGTAAGCACATCTTCCCATATGAGCCAGCAATCAGAAAATGTTTTACAGATGTGATCCACAGGCCGGTCTGATGTCTTAGTGACTCTAGGTCCTCCTGGGAGCTCTCCCCTCATCACTAAGCATTTTTTAAGATATAAAAGTTTGAAAGTTTGTTAATTTCCTTTTGGGAGTCATAGGGACTTATGAATGAGAAGCTTATGGGGAAAATGTGAACTTTGTAATGGTTAGTAATTGTGTCTCAGTGTCATAAAATTAGGATGCTTACTAATTGGTAAGTCCTAGATAGACTTTTCTTAGTGGCAGCCATAAGGTCTTTATTTATATTGGTGTAAATATAAAAGGGAAATATTTTCTCTTTGTCTTTTAAAGCTAAAATTTGTTATTTTTTTTTAAAGTTAATGGTTACCTAAAATTGTGCTATTTTAAAGTGAAATAAATATTAAAAGAAATAGAATTAAAAGAAATATTAAATTACCTAAGTGCTACTCCACTTTTCTCTGGATTATTTGTGTTTGTTTGTTTGTTTGTTTGTTTGTTTGAGACATGGTTTCTTTGTAGCCCTGGGCTGTCTTGGAATTCACTCTGTAGTCCAGAGTAGTCCCAAACTCACAGAAATCAGTCTGCCTCTGCCTCCCAAGAACTGAAATTAAAGGCATGCGCCACCACCACCTGGCTTTCTGGATTCTCAACAGTAGCTAAATTTACTAACATCACTTCTGAGTGATTGGATAATTTGATTAGCATCGTACCAGCATTTTAAAATGGAGTCAAGTGAACAATCTATAGTTTATAAGATTTTGTTTCAGGGGGAAATGATTGGAGGCTTGAACATTTCTTTGGAAGTTTCTGTTCCCAGTGATACAAACTAAGCAATTAACTTCAGGGGAAATTAACTTAAGCCCTGTAAGTCTCATTTTAAAAAATAGTTTGATAAAAAAAAAAAAAAAAGTTTGATGTTTGTGCGTGCCTGTGTGTCTATGTGTGTAACATGTGCACACATGAGCCAGAGGATATCAGAAGAGGAAGCCGGATCCTCTGAACCTGGAGGTCTATGTCCTTGAGCTGCTGCTGTGAGGGTGGTGGGAACCAAACCTGGGGTTTAAAAGCGTAAGTGCACTTACCTGCTCTGCCATCCCCTGTAATTCTCATTTGTACCTCCCTTGCTCTTAGAAGTTTAAGACATTTCATTATTTACTCAATTCAGCTACGGTTCATTTGGCTGGTGAAATTCTTTGTTTTTCTCTCAAGATAGTGGTTTTCAAAAGCTTTCTTCTCTACCCGCTTGCTATGTCGTTTTCTATTTAATTGTGAGGTGGATTCAGGAAAGAGCACTTCTGCTTCCTGCCCAGCCCTGCCCTGCCCTTTTTTTTTTTTTTTTAAAGATTTATTTATTTATTATATGTAAGTACACTGTAGCTGTCTTCAGACACTCCAGAAGAGGGGGTGTCAGATCTTGTTACGGATGGTTGTGAGCCACCATGTGGTTGCTGGGATTTGAACTCCGGACCTTCGGAAGAGCAGTCGGGTGCTCTTACCCACTGAGCCATCACACCAGCCCGCCCTGCCCTTTCTGATCTTTGAGACTAAGTAGCCTTAAGATTTTAGGGCCTAGTCCAGTGTGATGTTGTATATGTTTAAATCCCAGCACTCAGGAGGCAAAGTCAGGCAAATCTCTGTGAGTTTGAGACTTGTCTGGTCTACATCACAATTTCCAGGCCAGTTAGGACTACATAGTGAAATGCTTTCTTTAAAAAAAAAAAAATGTAAAGGAAAGACAGAAAGACAGAGAATAAATTATGGGCTATAGTGGACTGAACTCTCAGTTTTGTGACATTGTGTTCTATAGCTTCTTGTTCTGTGAGGGACACTTTGAGCTCTAAAATTTGATTAATGATGTTATATTAGTATCCTGCCAGTCATAATTAATGATAACCACTACTCAGTTATTAGTGAGAGTAATCTCAGAGTTACATTACTTAATGAAGTAGAATGATACCATATTAAAAGATCTGGTTAAACCTGGGAGAAATTAAAGTGAGTATTTTGGAAGACATACAGAAAAAATAATGATAGATTAATTATCAGTATATTAGTATTTTTAACCATTGAAGACTATTGTCATATATAATACTGTCTATTGATACTCAAGGAAATACTTGTTGAAGGTGGTGCAGGACCTTCCATATTGTATAGAATGTCTAAGTAGACTATATAAGCTTACTGTGTTAGAGTACCTAAATATTTTCATTCATAGACTGCTAAATATTCCCTCTATTTTAGGGATGGATGGGTGGGAGTGATGTAGATGCAATACTCATACATGAAAGCTCAAAAATACATTGTATACTTGTAAGAAATTCTCAAATAATAGATAAGTAACATAAAATTAAAAAAAATCCCCTCTGTTTTAAGGTTTAATGTTGCTAAGAGTCCATCCACTTTTGTAGGTTGAGACTGAGCTTTAGGACTACAATTACTGCTTTGATGGGTTAGCTGCTTCCTAATGTGAAAAGGAAGATTGATAATCCTCACTTGAAGCAGAAAATTGTAAGGATTAAGTTTCAATATACATTTATTTTAGAAATTTTATTATTAAATCGTAATGTGAATACTCGAGTTTAGTTAATAGTTTGATTGTTTTAAAAATAGTGGCTATTGGGACTGGAGAGATGGCTGAGTGGTTAAGATCACTGGCTGCTTTTCCAGAGGACCTGGGTTAGATTCCCAACATGTACATGGTTACTCACAACTGTCTATAACTCCAGTCCCAGGGAATCCACTGTCCTCTTTGACCTCCATGGGCACTGCATACACTTGGTGCACAGGTAAACATACATGTACAGCACCTATCAAAGTAGACTTACAGCCATCTGTACTTCAAGCTCCAGGCATCAAAACTATCTTTTGGCCTTTATGGCAGCTGAATTCATGTGCATGTTTCCACTTGCAGGCATATATACATATATTTAAAATTAAAGTAAAATCTTTAAAAATATTTTTAGACTTATTTATTTATTCATTTATTTATTTATTTATTTATTTTTTGGTTTTTTTCGAGACAGGGTTTCTCTGTATAGCTCTGGCTGTCCTGGAACTCACTTGGTAGACCAGGCTGGCCTTGAACTCAGAAATTCGCCTGCCTCTGCCTCCCGAGTGCTGGGGTTAAAGGCCTGCACCACCAGGCCTGGCGTCTTATTTATTTTTGTTTTATGTGTGTAGGTGTTTTGCCTACATGTGTACCTGTGTACTACATGTATCCCTAGTACCTTTGGAGACCAGAAAGGGGCTTGGATCTTCTGAAACTAGAGTTACAGATGGTTGTGAGCCACCAGGTGGGTGCTGGGAATTGAACCAGGGTCCCCTGGAGGAGCAACAGGTAGTCTTAAACACTGAGCCATCTCCCCAGCTCAAAAATGTAAAGTCTTTAAAAAGTGTATTATTTTTATTTTAACTTAAGCTAGTTAATAGTGTCTTTTTCTCTTCTAGCCTTTAATCCACCAGTCACTGGGATCTAGAACTCAGAATGTGGAGGTAACAAAACCAGACAGTGATGGCAAGATTAAAGGTAAGTTCTAAAACAAACCACTATAGTATAAATATGCTTTTATATTACTAACTCACCAGATGGACGTGTTACACTGTACTAATTCCCAGAATAGTGCATGAGGTTGAGAATTTTATTGTGCTGTGTTCATTTTAGAATCTCTCTGAAGTTTATCTATTCCTGATACATATCAGACCCTGAGTAATATTTGAGTGATAGTGAAAGTTTTTCTTAATGTTGACTGTACATTTTAAAATTATTTAACCTTTGATTGTTTATTGAGTATATTACTTTGCACAGAGGCTTAATAAGTATCTGCTACATCAGTCAACTTGTAAGTCACAGTATTTATATTCTTTGTTTCAGCTAAGGAATATTGTAGAACATTATTTCCTTATGCAGGAACCAATGAAGATGAACTTACATTTAGAGAAGGGGAGATTATCCATTTGATAAGTAAGGTAAGATATTTTAGTGAGCCATCACTCACAGAAGTACCTTCTTGCGTTGCCTATAGAGTATTAACTTCAGATGGGCTAAGACTTTATTTTTGTTTTGGGTTTCTGGGAACTTGGAACATAAATACAAGCTTATAAAGTGATTTTTTTTTTTTTTTTTTTTAAAGTCTTTGTCAGCCAGGCGTGGTGGTGCACGCCTTTAATCCCAGCACTTGGGAGGCAGAGGCAGGTGAATTTCTGAGTTCGAGGCCAGCCTGATCTACAGAGTGAGTTCTAGGACAGCCAGGGCTACCCTGTCTCAAAAAAAAGTCTTTGTCTTGCAAATTACTTACAATTGATATATTAAAACCCAGTGATCCGGGTGATCGGGGGCTGGAGAGATGGTTGAGCAGCGAAGAGCACTTACTGCTCTTACAGAGGACCAGGGTTCAGTTCCCAGCACCCACATGGTTGCTTAGATCCATTATAACTCTAGTTCCAGGGGATTACCCTCTTTTGACTTCTGTAGGCATCAGGCATGTGCATGATGCACGTTCACACACATAGACAGAATATCCAAATGTTTAAAATAAGTAATCTGAAAAAGAAAGAGAAGTGACCAGTGATCACTTTATGTATTCTTTTATTAACTCCAAGAATTGTACAACCTAAATGTTTATTAGTAAGTGACAGGTGTGGGACTCATCTTCCCTTGTGAAATGGGTGAATCTATGGGAGGGGTACACACGCCGCGCATGTGGAAGTCCAAGGACAACTTGTAGGAATTGGTTCTCTCCAGATTCCACACTGCGTGTCACCGGGTTTGAGCTCAGGTTATCAGGCTTGGTGGCAAGCCCCTCTATCTGTTGAGCCATGTTCCCAGTCTATTTTAAAGAAATAAATGATTGTTTAAATTAGGATAAATTCTAAGGCCGTGTAATGGAAAAAAAGTGCTCTGCTGGACAGAATGTTATGAGAATAATAAGTATTTACTTCTTCTATAATTCTGTGATGTTTGTTTATTTTTTGTTGTTGTTGAAGGGGGTCTTGCTCTGGCTAGCATGGACCTCTCTAAGCTGGCCTCAAACTCATTGATCTGTGAGTGTCAGCCACACCTATGTGTTAAACCCAGTTTTGTAACTCAGGCTGAAATCAATGTGCAGAGAATATTTTGTTCTAGGAAAACGTTATACTAGTGTTTAGGTTGCCTACTCCAGCTAGCCCTTGCCCTCCCTCTAAAGCTAATGGACTTCCTCACTTTCCTAGCTCATTGTGAGCTTCCTCTCATTTAATGATAACTACCAGCTCATGCCTGCAGGAGGATGGTAAATTTGTGGCAGCCTGGGCTACCTGGTAAAGGACCCTTTATTACACACACACACACACACACACACACATATTAGTGTGTGTGTGTGTGTGTGTGTGTGTGTGTGTGTGTGTGTAGCTTCCATTAATGTAACTGTTTGGTTTGCATTTTAGGAGACTGGAGAAGCAGGCTGGTGGAAGGGTGAACTGAACGGTAAAGAAGGAGTGTTTCCAGATAACTTTGCTGTTCAGATAAGTGAACTAGATAAAGACTTTCCAGTAAGATTTTGTTTATATTTTAATGATGATAATATGTTGTTTACCAATATTTTTTCAAAAATGTTTTTACATTGCTACTAGATAAATTTCATAGTTCATAAGATTGTACATTTAAGTAAAACTTGACTTGCCATGAAACAGTATTATATTTTAGTCCTGTTTCTTATCCTTGCCATTGTACTGAAAACCCCATTTCACTTGTTTACCTTTTCTGACTTGCCAAAAAGCTGGCTTTATATAAATTGAATATATTCTTAATTTTCTGAATAATGAAATTAATGTTAATGAAAAGTGTCAATTTAAGGTAATTTGAAGCTGAGCACTAGCCTCCTTATACATGTATTATTTCTGTATTAACAAAACACTGAATTATTCGTTTGTACTTGCTCGTATGCCTTTTGATGCCTTGACACTTTCTCCACATGCAAGGCTGCCTTAGCTTACAAATGAGAAGGCAGAGCAGTACACAGCAGTACACAGCACCGTCATCTTCAGTTCAAGCCCGTGCAGAGCACACTCACCCTTGGAGTCTTTAATTAAGTACATCACTGGCAATTACTTTCTAGAGCTTAGGTTGTCTGATTCCTTTCCTTCGTTAGATTGCATTCAATCTACTTTAGTCTTTCCTCAATGAGCACTGGTTTTTTTCTGCATTTATTATGTTACTTTTTACAACTTGGAGCAACATAATTAAAAGTGCTAGAAACTTTTAAAGAATTTAAATGAAGTTTTAAAAGTGAATTAATGCTTAGAAATTGAGGGGAAAGGAGAATTTTGCCTTTAACTGTAACTATGAGAATTCTTCAGACTTAAGGAAAGCTATGCCTGTCTATTTGCTACTCTTTGTATTTTAATTTCTCATATGTATTTTAATTTTTTTTTTTTAACTTAGCTTTCAGTTTTGTCCATGCAGTATGCATGGATCACATTCCCCTCGCTTCATTATCCCTTTAATCACACCCTCTTCTCACTAGACCCTTCCTTTCCAACAGGCCCTTTAGTTATTCTCGGCACTAGCTTGGTATGAGTCTCTGTATTACCTACAGGTTGCCGAAAATAGAACCTGCTTTGCTTAAGGCAGAGAGCAACACCATGGGTATAGATTTTATAGTGTATAGATTTTAAAGCATCAGTAGTAGTTTCTCCGCTGGGGCCTATGACTTCCCCCTCTGTGTGTTTCTGACCAGGTTTGTATTCCTTAGCTATGGAGAAAGGCAAATTGATGTTTAGAAGTGTAAAACTAATTAAATGAGGATGAAAACATTTTGCTCATCAAGAGTTTTTTGTCTTTTTGATTAAGGAATCTGTTTGGATGTAATAATATTTCTTTTTAGTGACTCTAGAGTTGTTACATTTTTTAATATTTTATTATTTGTGGCAAGAGTAAGATGAGAAACAATATAATTTACACTAATTTATCGTACCTTTAAATAGTTAATTTTAATTCTTTCCCCTCTCCCCAGAAACCAAAGAAACCACCTCCTCCTGCAAAAGGTCCAGGTTTGTAAAAAAAAAAAAATGCATTGTTTAGTTTTTTTTTTTTCATATTTTAAGACCATTGAATTTTATGAGCAAATTCAGTCAAGATGAATATTAAGGTATTTTAAATCTATACAAAATTAAATGTTCACTTGCATTAAATGTTCATCAACATCTTTAAAAGTACAAATGATATAAAATAAAGACAGGGATGGTAATAAACCTTTGTAATCCCAGCACTTTTAGGATTCAAGTGAGTTCAAGGCATCCTGGACTATATAGTTAGACTCTGTCTCCAAAAATAAAACAAAACGGGGATCTTAGAGATAGTTGAGTAATTGGAATATTTAGTTAATAAAGATAATCAAGTTTAAGTTTGTGTTAGAATGACATGGCTGAAATACTTAATTTTAAGAAATTATGTGTATGGTTGTTCTGTCCGTCTGTGCATCTGTCTGTCTGTCTGTCCACCATGTGCATGCATTGCCATGGAGACTAGAAGAGGGCAGGCACCAGGTCTACCTTCCGTCTAGACTTACAGATGGTTGTAATAGCTGCCACATTGGTGCGAGAATTTAACCCTGGGTCTTCTGGAGGAATAAAACTAACCTCTTCTATTCTCTCCCCTCTCCCCTCTCCCCTCTCCCCTC
>NC_034607.1:10470399-10480650 GCF_900095145.1 Mus pahari | reverse complement strand
TTTTGGTTTTTCAGGACAGGGTTTTTATTATGTAGCCAAGGGTGAACCTTGAGCTAACTAGATAGTTCATGTTAGTCACAAACTTAGGATCTTCTGTCTCTGCCTCTGAGAGCCAGAATTTCATGTGTGTTACAATTATGCCATCCCTGTTATATGATTTGCAACTGAAATAAAACAAAGTCTTATATATAGATACATTCATAAGATAAATATGCCAAATAAAGGAACACTAGTGGTGTTAATCCAAATATACTTGAATAAATTATTTTGAATTCTAGTGTTTCTTTGAGTGCCAGAAATTACTGTCTTTCTGTTCTTTCTGTGTATATTATTTTTAAAAGTTAGTATTCAC
Organism: Mus pahari; assembly: GCF_900095145.1. Taxonomy (NCBI): domain Eukaryota; kingdom Metazoa; phylum Chordata; class Mammalia; order Rodentia; family Muridae; genus Mus; species Mus pahari. The sequence continues at coordinate 10,480,298 of NC_034607.1, read as the reverse complement.
GTTCTTCCCTACCTCCCAGCTCCCAAGCCCGACCTGTTACCAGCTTCAGAGAAGAAAGCTTTTCCTCTAAAGGCTGAAGAAAAAGGTAAGACGGACTCCCCCCTTACCCTTTGATCATCTTTTAAAGAAACATGACCACCTCAATAGATCATTTACACTTTCTTCATGTCCTTGTTGATTTTTACTTTGCACCACTAAGAGTTTTCTAATAATGAGTATTGTGTGAAATTGATATGAAGTTAAACCTTTAATCTTACTGAATAGGGTTAGGATTAGGGTTAGGGTTCAATGAAATCCTTCAGTAAGATGGAGTATTTATTGTTTTATATTATGTACAAAAAACCTAGGTACTAGATAATGGAACTGTTATTTTCATAGTGATTTGGAGAAAATAAAATTTGAAAATCCTTTAGAATTTAACTATGGTGATTACTAGGTATTCTTTAATCTCATTGTATATGAACTTGGAAAGGTTTTCTTTCTTTTTTTTTTAATGATTTATTTATTTATTATATGTAAGTACACTGTAGCTGACTTCAGACACTCCAGAAGAGGGCATCAGATCTTGTTACGGATGGTTGTGAGCCACCATATGGTTGCTGGGATTTGAACTCGGGACCTTTGGAAGAACAGTCGGTGCTCTTACCCACTGAGCCATTTCACCAGCCCGGAAAGGTTTTCTAGAAACCACTAATTTTGTCAATATTTTATATTGTTAAGTTTAGGAAAGTAAGACTTTTATATATATATAATAGATTGGGCAGAACTTTGAATTTTGCTTCAGGATGGTTGTATTTCTGTGCCCATGTTGAGAGTGTAGCCTATTGTCTCTTGCCCAAATTATTGTGACTTAAGTGATTTTCCCTACTTCCCTCGCTCCCTTGTTCCATCCCTTCTTTCTTATATTTAATTTTTGCGTAATAGAAAGTTGAACCAAGGGCTAGCAAGATTGACTCAACAGATAAAAGTTCATTGCTGCACAAGACTAGTGGTGTAGGTATTTGATACATTATTAAATTTTTGAGCTCATGAAGAATAGACTTTTAGCCAGGCATGATGGCTCACACCTTTAGTCCCAGCACTTTGGGAGGCAGGAGGATTTCTGTGAGCTCAAGTCTAGCCTGATCTACATACATGGTAAGTTCCAGGATAGCTAGGACTAGATAGAAAGACCTTGTCTTTTTTAAAAAAATAAACAAGCAAGCAAGCAAACAAACTTTTACCTTAAAGGATGATCACATTGCCATTTTTCACATGCTGTAAGGGAATAAGTAGATACTTGGTAGAATACTTGCAATGTACTGTATTTTGTTAAGTATTTGCCTGCATGAGTGTTTGTGCATGGTATGTATGACTAATCCTAAGGATGCCAGAAGAGGATATTAGATCCCTTGACCTGGAGTCACAGTAAATTTTATCATGTAGGTTCTGGGAACTAAACCTTGGTCCTTTGCAGTAGCAGCCAGTGCTCTTAACTGCTGAGCCAACTCTCCAGGACCTATGTTGTATATTCTTGTGAAAGTTTTAATTTTAAAAGAGTTATGCTGTTGGTTCAAGTTTAATATTCACTAGTTTCTGTTTAACAGGAAATTTTATAAAGTTATTTTTAGACTTTCATACACACCTCTCGTTTTCCCAGTCTGGCAATAAGAAAAATAAACCTAAACAAGTTTTGATTATTATTAAATTTTTTTTAATCATCAGATGAAAAATCACTTCTAGAACAGAAACCTTCTAAACCAGCTGCTCCTCAAGTCCCACCCAAAAAGCCCACTCCACCCACCAAAGTCAATAATTTACTGAGGTCTCCTGGAACAGTGTACCCAAAGCGGCCAGAAAAGCCAGTTCCTCCTCCACCTCCAACAGCCAAGTAAGCCGGAACCTAATGTAGAATTAGACGTTAATTAACTACCTTTGACCTAAAGAGCTCTGTTACCTTTCAAAGTTTAAATATCTGTTTCCCATACATTTATTTCTTTGTAGACTATTAACTTTGTTAAGTGCTAATCATATATTAAGAATAAATGAATGAAACTTTTTACATTTCTGATTTTGTTGTGATCAGTTTTAAGGTTAGCTTATGTTTATGCATAGTTTTTCAGAACAGATGGACATTAGTATTCTGTTACACAAAATCTTTAATGCCATTAAGTCATTATTTAAAAGTTCTATTTAACCTCCAAGTGATTTTTGCATGTTTGTTTTCTCATTTCAGAATTAATGGAGAAGTTTCTATAATTTCTTCAAAGATTGATACTGAGTCAGTATCAAAACCAAAGCTAGATCCTGAACAATCGCCAGTTAGACCAAAATCAGTAGACCTTGATGCCTTTGTAGCCAGGAACTCAAAAGAAACAGGTAAGCCAGAATGGGCAAGATTAAAAAAGAACTCAGATGGATTTTAGAATCTTAGATTTGTGTCTGCAACTTGCAGAATTAAAGAATGGCAACTAGTTGAAGTGACTTAAAATTTAGTAGCCAGAGGATGATAGGTGGGCGTAATACAGTCCTGTCTGAGCAGAGATTTCTTACTGAGAAACAAAAAAGGAGTAAGGCCGACAGACATGTCTTGACTGCTATGTAATGACCGTATCTTTTACATTTGTTGGAGTTGAGTACCTTTTGGTTTTTAAGATTTGAAAATGAGGAGCTAGAGAGATGGCTCAGTGGTTAAGAGTACTGGCTGTTTCTCCTGAAACCCACATGAACTCACAGTTGCCTGTAACTTTAGTTCAGGGGGTCTGAAGCCCTCCTCTGGCTGCAACCTGTTCCTGCTTTTTAAACAATACTAGGATGACAGACTTTCAGTGCCAGCAGTAATTGCAGTTTATAAAATTTAAAAATCGCTGGGCGATGGTGACACACGCCTTTAATCCCAGCACTTGGGAGGCAGAGGCAGGCAGATTTCTGAGTTCGAGGCCAGCCTGGTCTACAAAGTGAAAGCCAGGGCTATACAGAGAAACCCTGTCTCAAAAACAAAACAAATAAACAAAAAACACCCCAAAACCCCCAAACCAAAACAAAACAATAAAACAAACAAACAAAAAAACCCTTAAAAGTCTTTATCTAGAGAAACCTGTTTTCTACAAGAAAATATTTTTATTATCAGTAGGTGTCACATTTACCAAATAGTGTTTCTTTAGATTAGTTTGTTTGTTTGTTGGTTTGTTGCTTGTTTGTTTTTGGCCATCTTGTGTTTGTTCATTCTTCTGGTTCTCTATACAGTGGGAAGGTGGAGAGCTGGAAGCACAGACATCTTGGTTAATTAAGTTCTACCTTTTAAGACGATTAGAGAGGCTTTACTTTATGGAAATAGATATTATTTCATATAAAATTTTACATTTCTTTTTAGTTTCTTACATTTCTTAAAGGACTTTTTTTACGTAAGTTTTTATTTTTAATATAGCCCTAGGAAACAGATGCTGTTTCCTCCATTTTATATGATAACAGAATTAACTGCTTACAGACATATCAGCACACTCAATCACCAATGAAAAGAATGCTACAGTCCTTGCATATAAAAAAGTGCTCTGATGGCTCTGTCAAAAGTCTTAGTGCCATAGAGGACTGTTTGGCTTCAGGCTAACATTTTAAACTTCAACACTAACTACACTTTATAATCCCATTTTTCTTGTTTCATTTCCATTTATCAATGCAAAGGTTTCATCTTCAGTTCTCTCAATCAGTTGATTTTAATGTTTTATAAATCCCTTTGTCATATTTGATCCACCCTTCTCTAGATGGTGCTACATTCAGTACCAATATTTGAGAATTGTAATCTAACTATAGTTTAGAAAGGTTCACCATAATATACTCTTTGTATCTCATTTTTTAAAATTGATCTTAATTTACTATTAAATAATTAATGAAAAATGATCTAAAATATCCATTATTTTTATAGACATGAAAATGATAGACTTCTCATAGCTTATGTTTTTATGTGTACTCAAAGTGTAGCCAGCAACATGTTTTCATTTGATGAAAACTTGGTTTTTTATGTAAATTTAATACTCTAAATAAACATCTGTTGGGATTATCTTTCAAATTTTCCCAATTTTTATGATCTTTGTCATAAAAGTCTTAAATTTGGTTGTGTGCCTTTGGGCATTGAAGTCTTTTTTTTTTTTTTCTTCCTCAAGACAGGGTTTCTCTGTATAGCCCTGTCCTGGAACTCACTTTGTAGACCAGGCTGGCCTCGAACTCAGAAATCTGCCTGCCTCTGCCTCCCGAGTGCCGAATTAAAGGTGCGCACCACCAGCACCACCACGCCCCGCTGAAGTCTGTTTTTATATTACTTTGTATCACTCTGGAATATCTGTTCTGTTTGGTTTTAAAGTAGTAGAAGTTTTAGAACACTTTAGAGGAAATAAACTTTTGATTTTTAAAAGAAAGGTTTTTTGTTTTTGTTTTTTTTTTGTTTTTTTTCTCCTCTCCAATTACATGTAGGATGTGTGTCTCTGTCTGGGTATATATGTGAATTCAGGTTCCTTTGGAGGTCAGAGATACAGGATTCCTATGGAGCTGAAGTTACAGGTGGTTTGTAAGCCATCTCATGTGGTTGCTGGAGGCTCATCTTGGATCCTCTTAAGAGAAGTGTGCACTCTGTTTTGTTGATTAAGATAAGGTCTCTCTGTAGCTCTGGCTATCTCATAACTTGCTACGTAGACCAGGCTGGTCTTGACCTTACAGAGGTCCACCTGCTTTTGCTTCCAGAGTGCTGTTCAAGCTCTTAATTGCAGAGCCACCTTTCCAAGCCCTCAAGTTTTCTATACACCCACCAAAAGTCTTTAAGATTTGTAGTAGAAACATTTTGTTTAACAATTTTTAAACTCATGGTTGGAAAGTTAAAAACAATGTTTGTTTTATATCCATAGTGGTTATTTACTCTTCATATAATAGAAGGGCCTTGTAGAACAGAGTTGGAAAAGTTGCAGCTTTTGGCTTAAGGTTGTTTTCTTTAATAAGGAAACAGTGGTTTAGAGATACTAAAAGTGTCACAAGGCAGGAAATCAGCAGTAAACTTGTAAGCAACTGTTCTTGGTTCTTTTCACTTGATTAACTTTGGTGTGCCACACTTATGCTCTGTCTTCAGTAATTATCAATTTTGGGAATTAAGTAAAAAAACTTTACTGAAAAGCTGTTTCATCCTTAGCAGTATTCTAGACATAGTTTCTTTGCTAGGATTAAAGGTCTCATTGATGGCAGCAAATAGGTTCTCTTATAAATATCATTTCAAACAAAATTAGTCTGTATGTGTAACTTTGATATATATTTCCTTAGGGTAAGTTGAGTTTTTGTGTACATTTGTTTTCACCTTGCCAGCTACTTGTGTACCTTGAGGCCAGCTGTGCAATTATCCACTGTACTCATGTTGCCACTCAAATGCTTGAATTTTGAAGACTTTTCAATCTATCCCTATAGAAGTTTTCTACCTCTTCTGTGAGTTTTGGGTTGAGTACAACCTGAGATCTATCATTAGGGTGGAGCAGTTGGTAAATGTCAGAAAATGTAAACTAGTGCTGGAGAGATGGCTCGGTGATGAAGAGAGAGCATTGCTCTTGCAGCATTGTGAGTTTAGTTCATAGCACCCACATGGGACAGCTCACAACTGCTGCTGACCTCAAGTCCTGGGGATAGCAAACCCTCTTCTGAGTGCTTCTATTCACATGGGCATAACCCTCACACAGATACATTCATGGAATTAAAAATAAAACATATATCTTTTAAAAGAAGAAAAGGTAAAACAGACAACACCCTCGTACTGATAGTTCCATTATCTTTTAAATAATGTAACGTGGGAGCTGGAGAGATGGCTCAGCGGTTAAGAGCACTGGCTGCTCTTCTGAAGGTCCTGAGTTCAAATCCCTGTAACCACATGGTGACCCACAACCATCTGTAACGAGATCTGACGCCCTCTTCTGGAGTGTCTGACAGCGTACTTCCATATAATAAATAAATAAATAAATAAATAAATAAATAAATAAATAAATAAATAAATAAATAAATAAAAATAATTTAACATGAAATAGTATGGCAGAAGCACACTGACTTCGCTGGTAACTGGGTTTTGTTTAGTAGCTGAGTTGTAGCAGGTTTATTCCTCAGATCATTTCTAACTTGTGACCAGGTGACCATGCTTATCTCTGTCCTCCTGGGACATGGGATGGGGAAGTTACTGTGAATGCTTTGTTCCTTTAGCCTGTCTGCAGTTTCTAATCAAGCTCATACTGTTTCTGCTTTGACCTATGAAAGACTTGATTTCCTTACCTTATTCTCACAAATAATTTCCTATTTATAGAGCTACAAATAAACAGTGATGTATACATGGAAATATAGATGCTTTTAAAAAAAAGTCATTCCTAGAATATTCATTCGTGCATTTTTATTTAATGACAGGAAGTAATTTCAGGTCCCTGACCAGTATGTTCATATGTAGCAGTGCTGTAGTTGCAGTGCTGTTGGGAACTGGGCTTCAGTTTCTTTCTCTTTCTCAAATGCTTCATCAAAAATTAATTTTGCATAAATAAAATAAAATGAAATAAAAATAAATTTTAGCAAAAATCTCATTGCCATTACCAATTAATTATAAGTTAACATGATTCAGATACTTCTAAAATAATTCTTCTACCAGCAAAATTATTTTTTAAATTAGTTTTAGAATGGTAGATAGAAAAATTTACTAGTAGCATTATAATTACATTGAGAAGTTCAATGAAGTGTGCTTTGATATAAGTATATTATCTCTTTTGTTTTTTTCCTCTGTGATAAATTCTTTTAAGATTACAAGTAAATCTTTGTTATATATATATGAGATTCCAAGGCATCTATGATATTGATGAATTATACTATCTCTTAATATCATAGTTTATTTACTTTTCTTTGAATTATTTTTAATACTCAAGTATTTTTTCAGGAAGAATTTATGATGGAACTTTTCAAATAAGGCTATTATTAAGTAGTAAACATATACAGTGAGATTTGTATCCAAATCAAATCAAAATGGTGTTGTTATTCCTAGTAATGATTCTTTTGTCTAGGTCATGGAGTTAACATCAGACATTAGTGTCTACATACATACATACATACATACATACATACATACATACATACAATGAGAGATCTCAGAGATTGAATTGGATCAAATTTATAGTGAATTATTTAAATATACTATTTGCTTTTTGGGATATTTTTATTTTACAGTGTCAATTAAAATCACCTTTATCACTATAATGCACCAAACAATAGAACTTCACTAAGTGATGGTGTAATTTTAGTTACAACTATCTTATGAGATGTTAGAAATTGATCTGTACCCATGGCCTCTTAAAATAATAAGCTGTCCTTTTAGAAACCATCTTCATGTTGTTCAGTGAGTAACATAATATGGCTTAAAATTTTTAATGTATATTGAAATTGATAGTAATTAAAATCTTTTCTTTTGAAAGACAAAGGAGTAAGTCAAATCTATCTAATAGTACAGGTTTTATGTAAGTTCAGATGGCCTGCAGTTACTAGACATTGAAATGCTTCTATTCATTCTACCAACTGTTCTTTTTCTCCTGCTTTGTAAAATAATTTTTTTGATTTAGTCTTTTTTCTAGACATTCCTATCCTTGACTTTTCTTTCCAGATTTTGTTTCCTAGCCTGTTTGCCATGTTTCCTCCCTTCTTACGTGTCAGGAAATTATCCTACCCTTCTCCATTTTGGTAAGATAACAATTTATAAAAGAAATCAAAGTAGTATATTCAATATAAGTAGGTGGTGCACATCAATCTTTGTAATTCTGCTGAAAGTGTATGTGTGTGTTTGTCTATTCTAACCCTTTTGGTTTTCCATTTTAAAATACAATCAAGTTCATTTTCAAAAACCTTTCTTGATTATAATTTAAAGTACTCTTGATAATACATCTCCAAAAAATTGGCAACCTTGCAAATCAGATTTTTTTCCCTCCCCATAATTGGTTTCTTTGCTTGGCTTTTTAAAAAACATCCACGCCTTCCTCAGAACATAGAGACGTGTAAGTGGCTGTTAGAGTGGCGGATGTGACTATAGAGTTGATGCCTTTTATGCCATTTTCATAGTGTGAATCTGTTGTAAACTAATCGTAGATCACATATCAAGGCTCTAGGTGTATCATACATGTAACATGTGCACGGTTCTGTTTTATCTGATATCTTAAATGGAGAACCTGAGAGAGTTTTAGAATGTAAAATTGTTTTGGTGTTGTAACCCTAAATTGGATGTATGTAGGCATTTTACACAAGTATGCTGTGCTTTGTAAATCTACATTTAAAAAAATTTACCCTTTCTGTTTCATTTTTCTTTAATTTCTTCCACATTTTTCTGTTTTTTTCTACAAGTTGCTTACATATGCATTTGAAAATTATTTCTTTGTCAAAATAGTAGAATTTTACTCTTCAGTCTTTTTACAGGTAACTAATGCACATTTATCATTTAATATATTTATACCAATTATTTTCTTTAACATATTTATAAACAGAATGACATGCTTACATTTAAACCAAAGCTTTTTATTCTGTGGTTTGTTATAGTTTATAATTATCAAGATCAGAAAATTAAATTTGTTTGTTTGTTTGTTTTGTTTTTTTGCTTTTTAAATTATAGCTTCTGTTTTGATGTTTGTCCAGGATAGAACATACAAAGCTTTATAGTCAGCCAGTCTTTTCAGTTATACAGTGCACATTTCCAAATGATGACTCTCTACCATATATTCACCATCTCTTAAATGGAAATTCTGTAGATCTGAAGTTGATAAAGCTGAGTATGTTTAGGGCTAAAGAAACATCAGATCAATGAATTTGGACATATAAGTGTTTGATAAATCTTGACAACTGTCAGGCAAATGCTAATGAGAAAGACAAGTCTCCTAGAAGATTGAGATACTTTGGCTATGGTTAATATTCCTAGTTTGTTATCTGAGCTACACACAGTTACACTGATTATGGCAGTATCTGGAATTTACAAAAGAGTTTTGTGCTATGAGCAGACATCTGAGCTTCGGGGTAATAACAGCTTGTTTAAGATTTTCTGGCTACCCTTGAAAACGCCAGGCAGTGTATACTATTGTTTAAGAGGTATGAATTACTGTATATGTCTTATATGCCGTTAAACACAAATTATTTGGTCCAGGGTCAACCACCCTTTGATGGTCAACTAGCCTTTGATTGGTGGCCAAAAAATAAATCAGTGATCTATGTAGCATTTACACTTGGTGTCTGATTTACCATTAACTATGATTTTCATATAATGTCTTCATGTAACTAAATCATACTACTTTACATTTAGAATACATGGAAAGCAACAGGGTATCAGATTCAGTTCAGGCCTTCAAATTTGATATTAGTCCACAGTGTGAAGTGTAAAATGTTATACATGTAAAAATTCTCTTAAGTTGTAATTAAGAGTTTAAATAGATTTTTAAAAATATGAGAACTTCAAATGATAGCTTTTTATTCTACTGCAGTTCATGGTATAGAACTTCCTATAAGAACTTCTTGTTGAGCCTGACTCTATTGAAAACAGGTCTCACATGGTTAAAAGGTCTATCTGGTAGAAAGATTGATTTTTGTTGTTGTTGTTGTTTTGCTTTTGTTTTTGTTTTTAATAAGAGCATGGGCGTTGTTTTCCAAATGCATATATAAAGCACTGGTCAATTTGTGAGCTCTTCAACTTAGTGTGGCTTGTAATTAATTCATGGTGTAAGTAAGAAACCAGAAATACAATTATCTTTGCCCTTCAGAAGGAACAACTCTCTTAGCTAGTAATACTTATTTTTATTCTCTAGATGATGTAAATTTTGATGACATAGCTTCCTCAGAGAACTTGTTACATCTCACTGCTAATAGACCCAAGATGCCTGGAAGACGATTGCCTGGCC
>NC_034607.1:10463960-10469724 GCF_900095145.1 Mus pahari | reverse complement strand
AAAGTCCAGAAAAAACCTTGAAGCTACCAAAAGAAGATGATAGCGGTAACCTAAAGCCTTTGGAGTTTAAAAAGGATGCAAGCTACTCTTCAAAGGTAGCCTATGATATGTTTAGTTTTTAAGATGTGAAATTATAGGTGCCTTTTTAGAAAATATTTTCTCTTCCACCAAGAAATAAGGCATTTCTTGCTGAAAATAGCGTTATTAAGCTTAAGACACACTGTCTTCTCTAGCTCTTTTAAGAATAGAAGTACTTCCATCTCAGTTCCAAACTTTGTCTCTGTAACTCCTTCCATGGGTATTTTGTTCCCCATTCTAAGAAGGAATGAAGTATAAAGATCATCTAGAGACTGCCCCACCCGGGGATCCATCCTGTATACAACCACCAAACCCAGACACTATTGCATATGCCAGAAAGATTTTGCTGACAGGACCCTGATATAGCTATCCCTGTGAGGCTCTGCCAGTGCCTGACAAACACAGAAGTGGATGCCCACAGTCATCTATTGGATGGAACACAGGGCCCCTAATGAAGGAGCTAGAAAAAAATACCCAAGGAGCTGAAGGGATCGGCAACCCTATAGGAGGATCAACATTATGAGCTAACTAGTACCCCCAGAGCTGTGCCTCTAGGTGCATATGTAGCAGAGGATGGCCTAGTCGGCCATCACTGGGAGGAGAGGCCCTTGGTATTACAAAGATTATATGCCCCAGGACAGGGTAATACCAGGGCCAGGAAGTGGGAGTGGGTGGGTTGGGGAGCAGGGTGGGGGGAGGGTATAGGGGGCTTTGGGGATAGCATTTGAAATGTAAATGAAGAAAATATCTAATAAAAAAAAATAGAAGTACTTGAGTGCTATATGTTTCATATTTCCAAGGCATAGGAAATTGATTTTTACACCATTTAATTTTCTTATTAAACATATACTCAGGAATTAGTTTACATAAGATAATTTGGGGATGGGGCCTGTTTTGTTTTGAGATAGGTTCTCTCTTGTGTGGCCCTGACTGCTCTCTGCTGTCTTATGTTGACCAGGCTCCCTCACAAAACATGTATTGATCCTCCTGCCCCCATCTCCATAGGCATGCTCAGCTGCTCTCGTAAAGTAACTTCAGCCTAATTCCCTGTGAGAGTTAGCGGGTTGGAGTCATGGTTTGTCCACTCATTCTTTACTTAGTTCTTGGCACTCTCTGAAGAGTTCAGTGTGTAATGGACTTAGTGGCAGAATAGTTAGACCCCTCTATTATATGGTGATGTTCCTTTTCTAAAGTTACAATTTTTATTGAAGACAGTTTTATTACAAATTACACATATACTTGAGGTTTGTTTTATTAGTCATTTTCATTCCAGAATATTTGGCCACTTCTTGAATTTAACAAATATATTTAATCTGATTCTCTATATTGTCAGCAGTCTCTTGAAACTTTTGTAAAATGATAGATTTTAGTGAAATCATCACGTAGGCTATGGACTTAATTAAATTCTTCATAATTCCTTTTAAGTGAGGCTTTGGATATTTGTAACAAGATTAAAATTAAAATAGCACTGTAATGTCCATACTTACACACTTGTAGATGCCTCACTATACAAACTATCCATTAGATAAGCCATTGGGTATTTTCCTTCCTTTAAAAAAAATAGATTACAGATTTCTTTTTTATTGAATTTGTCCCCCCTAGCAGTGAACAACAAACTCCAAAGTCAGAATTTGGAATTTCTGTGTTTCATCATTTATCTTTTTTTTTGTAAATGTTTTTATTCTTTTGAGAATTTCATATAATATATTTTGATCATATTCTTCCCCTCTCCCTACTCTACACACACACACACACACACACACACACACACACACACACACACACACACACACACCTCCCTTCCCACTCAACTTTACGTTTTTTCTGTTTAACAAACGCAACTCACAGGAAAACAAGGAGTCACGTTTCTTTTGGCCAACTACATTTGAGCATGGGACCTGCCCTGGAGTGTGGCTGATAGACACTTGGCTTTACTCCATTGCAAAAAACTGACTTTCCCTTCTCGCAACTGCTGGTATTTACACAGCTTCTTTGCCAGGGGTGGGACTGTGTGCCCACTTTCCCTTCTCTGAGCTGGGATTTTGCATGGCTTGAGCTTGTGCAGGTCCTGAGTATACTCTTTGAAGTCATCTATCATCCGTGGCTCCTATTATCTTTCTGCCCCCTTTTCTGCTTAGATCCCTGAATTGTGAGGGAAGGGGGTTGACATAGACATCCCATTTAGGATTAGTACTCCAAGGTCTCTTACTCTCCACATTGTCAGCTAGGAGTCTGTGTCTTAATTAACATCAACAACAAGTTTCTCTAATGAGAGTTGAGTGATGCACTGATCTGAAGTTCTGATTAGAACTCACAGTTCAGGCTGTAAGCCATCCACGCCCACTGTAGTGGATCCCACTTACCTTGAAGCAGGAGTTAAATAGCCCTTTTCTAAAATGCTTCATTGAGGTCAGAATTTTGGAAAATTTGCAGATAAGTAATTATATATGTTTTAGGACTGTGACTCACGACTAAACATAATATTTGCTTGTTTCATGTAACTCTTTACCCACAGTTAAGCTTGTCTGCAGTTTGAAACCCATTACAAAGTCTGGAGTAGAATTTTAAGTTTGGGGCTTTTCAGATGAGGAATGCTTAGTATATACAGCATTAATTGCTTGTATTCCTGCTGTGAAAGTATTATGACCCTAGAATGTAGCTCAGTAGAGTGATTCCCTGTTACACAAAGCCCTGGGTTTAATCCTTGGTACTGTATGATCGGCAATCTCAATACCTGGGGGTGAAGACAGTATAGAAGTTTAATATATGAAGATCTGGAATTAAAAACCATCCTGGACTACATGTGGTCCTGTGTTAAAAATGAAAACCAGAACAAAACAATCTTCTGACTGAAATATAATATTAAATATAAACACAAACATAATGAGAATTTTTAAAAATATTTTTCAGCCATCTCTTTCAACACCTTCAAGTGCTTCTAAAGTAAATACAGCTGCTTTCCTAACTCCATTNGAACTCAAAGCTAAAGGAGAAGCAGATGATGGGAAAAAAAATTCCGTGGACGAACTTAGAGCCCAGATTATTGAATTGTTGTGTATTGTAGATGCACTGAAAAAGGATCACGGGTGAGTAACTAACTCTTAATTCCTTCAAAGCATCCCCTAAAATATACTTTGTGAACTGAGGCCATAATCCCTCCTGAGTATGCAAATGCATATGTTTCAAAGGCATTTGTATTATAGCACTTTCAGCAAAAACCTTGATGGAAAACTTGTTCCAGTAACTCAGCTCTAGAAGGTCCGTGTGTACATATGTGCTAAGGTAGGAGCCGGCCAGGCATAGGTGCTAATTAGTTTTGAAAATACTGAGAAAATTGCATTGGTGTTTTGGGTATGATCTAGATCCTCATACTTAACTCTTAGAGGACTTTGACCCCTATTTCTGTTAGGCTTACATTAGGTGGTTACAAAATGAATGGGTTCCAACCCACAAGAAATCTCTAAACCCCCAACCCCCACCCGTGCACACCCCCCCTTTCCCGTTAGCTCTGAAAGTTCTTCACGTTTGTGTAGTGTTATGGATCAAGCACAGAGTGTGGTGTTAATGCCCTCTACTACCATTGACCTATGTCTACAGCTCTGAAAGGTATAAAGTAGGATATGTGCCCCCCCCACATACATAAAGTATTAACTCTAAAGGAAGTGTGTGTGCGTGTGCGTGTGTGTGTGTGNGTGTGTGTGTGTGTGTGTGTGTGTGCGTGTGTGTGTAAAGCTATTTACCTCATGATGGCAGTTTTTCAGTGTCAGCGTCTGCACTCAACCTCATATCTTTGTTTTACAGATCTATTGATACCTTAACCACAATCTTGCCAAAGTCCCATTGATAAATCAGATGAAAGACCAGCTAACTAAACTGAGGATGAGCATCCCATCTCATAAATTTCCCAAAAGGTTTCTAGACATATATATCATAAGATAAAAATTCATGCCTAGACCCCGAGTTTAACTAATTCTTTCTTAATTTCCACAAATCTTAGGATTCTGTTAAAAAAAGAAGTGGTATTAACAATATAAAATAGGGCCTGGTATGGCGAATGCCTTTAATCCCAACACTCTGGAGGCATATGTAGGGAAAATCTCAGACTCTCTCAGGGCTATGTAGTGAGAGTCTGCTTCAAATAGCAACATAAAAGTAAATTAAAAATAAAAAATAACAGATGGGAACAAAGTTTTTATTTAGAATAACTGCTAAAATGCATGCATTTTCAGCGTATCTGGTTCAGTGTATGTATACATATATACACATACTCTGTTTGTATATATATATATATATATATATATATATATATATATATATATATATTTATGTATATTTGTATGTATACATATGTATATGTCCTGTATTTATAATAGATTATCTAATGAATGTATCATGATTACAGGATTTGTCATTTGATATGCCAGGTGTTTTTTGGGTACTTTGATTTATTTTGAAAATTTTTCATAGAAACTGTCTATTTATTCCTCTTTAAATGTTGAATACCACTCACCAATTGGGAAACTCTGCTGACTCACAGAGTTTGTTGTTTTACACATTTGATGCCAAGTATACTCCTTTGAGACAGAGCATAGCATAGTCTGGCCCTTTACTCTTCATTTAGTTAGGACCTTGAACCTGATCCTCCTATCTCAATTTCTCAAGTGCTGGAATTACTTGTGTGTGCCACCACACCTAGCCAAAGTAGGATTTTTAGTGAAGTAGCAGTTGAATACATAAATTGCCTGTAGGATTTCTTAAATTGTTGGTAAATGAGTAAGGTATTATTGTACATATTTACATAGTTTAAAATTTTTTCCAGGATTACTTTCAACATCTCAAGCAGATCTGGAAAAATCAGAGAGCAATAGCAGGGGAATAAGTAGATGGTAGAGCCTGGTACACTAACTGAGAGCTTTACAGTGTGCACAGTACTGAGGAATGATTGCACAGGAATCAACACTAGTCAGTTTATGAAAAGGGAGGTTGATGGGTAAGTCAGAAATGGCCATAACAGTGTCACTCCATTTATGTAAAGTTAAAAGAATATGAAACCAGAAAAAAGACAAGTTTTAGATATATTGGGGGGCTAGTGATGTGGTTCCTAATGACCTAAGTTTGGTGTCCAAGACCTATATGGTGGAAGGAGTGAACAGACTCCATAAAGTTATTCTCTGCCTTCTGTGAGGGAGAGGTAGAAGAGTAGGGGTGGAGGGAAGGAGGTAGGAGTGAGCAACATCTGTGTAGTGGTTTGAATAGATTTGGCCTCCATTGACTCCTGTGTTTGAATGCTAGGTTCATAGGGAGTGGCACTATTAGGAAGTGTGGCCTTGTTGAAGGAAGTATGTCCCTGTGGAGGTGGGCTTTGAGGTCTTCTGTGCTCAAACTATACCCAATGTGGCACACAGTCTCCTTTTGCTGCCTGGGGATCAAGAAGTAGAACTCTCAGGTCCTCCAACACCCTGTCTGCCTGCATGCCCCCGTGTTTCCTGTCATGCTGGTAATGGACTGTAAACCAGCTCCAATTAAATGTTTCCTTTTTAAGAATTGCCATGGTCATGCTGTTTCTTCACAGCAATGAAACCTTAAGACAGTCTGGAATTACAGATGGTTGTGAGCAGCCATATAGGTTCTGGGAATTAAATACCAGTTCCTTTATTATATGTGGTGTGTGTGTGTGTGTGTGTGT
>NC_034607.1:10460402-10462060 GCF_900095145.1 Mus pahari | reverse complement strand
TCTTCTCTTCTCTTCTCTTCTCTTCTCTTCTCTTCTCTTCTCTTCTCTTCTCTTCTCTTCTCTTCTCTTCTCTTCTCTTCTCTTCTCTTCCTTTTGTTGTTGGGTTTTTTGTTTGTTTTTGTAGTTATCCACCACCTCTGGCTTCTATGCTCTTTTTGTCTCCTGTTCTACAATGATACCTGAGATTTGGGAAGAAAGAGTGTGGTACAGATTTTCCATTTAGGGTTGAGCATTCTAGTCTCTTATTCTCTCTATGCTTGGCTAGTTGTGGATCTCTCTGTCAGTCACTATCAACTGCAAATAGCAGCTGCTCTAATGAGGGCTAAGAGATACATTAGTTTATGGTTATAATAGTCATTAGGAGTTGACCTAGCACTATGCCCATTTAGCAGAATATCAATATTAGGTTCAATGACCTGTCTAGCTATAGGTTCTTGGTTTAATAAAGGTACTAGGTATGGAGAGTAGAACTTAAATAGAATCAGAAAGTAGTTCGATATTCATGTGAGGTTCATGCTACCATTACACCTGTGGGCATATCTTGCCAGGTCATGATTATTGTAGCTTGCAAGGTTCATACTGGGTTACGTTTCTACTTTGGTACTGTGTGTAGCACCTGTTGGTACTATGAAAGCTAGCAAGTAGACATGAAGCTTCTAGATAAGTAAGGGCTTTATTTCTCCTCCTCCTAGTGACTCAAATATGTGGTGTCGTCAGCAGTAGGGTCTTCCTGTCAAGTTCTGAAGGGTAATGAATAACATCGGCACTAGCTTATAAGGTTTGGGCTGGGGGAGGTCTGTGAGATCTCACTGGCCAACAACTCCAGTTGAAATAACCAGTTTCTAGTACTGAGCTTCTTTTGCTAGCCTATGGTGTGTAGTAGGGTCATTGACTTATTATAGGGTAAATCTATTTTAACTCTTAATTTATTTTTATTTTATGTGTGTATGTGCCCTACGTGCATGCCTATACTCTGAGAGGCCAGCAGAGGGCATCAGGTCTCCTAGAACTAGAGTTACAGGCATTTGTGAGCTTCCATGTGGGTGCTGGAAGTGCATGTTCCTAAATGTAGCATGGATTCTTTTTTTTTTTTTTTTAAATTTGATATTTTATTCATATACACTTCAAATGCTATCCCCTTTCCTAATTCCCACCCCCAGACCCTCTATCCCATCCCCCTCCTCTTGCTTCTATGGGGGTATGCCCCCATCCACCCACTCCTGACCCCTGCCCACACATTCCCCTACACTGGGGCATAGAGCCTTCACAGGACCAAGGGCCTCTCCTCCCATTGATGCCCGACAAGGCCATCCTCTGCTTCATGTACTGCTGGAGCCATGGGTCCCTCCATGCATACTCCTTGGTTGGTTGAAATCCTATGGGGTTTCAAACTTCTTCAGCTCCTTCAGTCCTTTCTCTAACTCCTCCATTGGGGACCCATCCACCTCTGTATATGTCAGGTTCTGGCAGAGCCTTTCAGGAGACAGCTGTATCAGGCCTCTGTCAGCAAGCACTTTGGCATCCACAATAGTGTCTGCATTTGATGACTATATGGGATGGATCGCTGGGTGGGGCAATCTCTGGATGGCCTTTCCTTCAGTCTCTGCTCTCTGCCCTTTCTCCTCTCCTCTCCTCTCCTCTCCTCTCCTCTCCTCTCC
>NC_034607.1:10456737-10459729 GCF_900095145.1 Mus pahari | reverse complement strand
GGCAGGTGGATTTCTGAGTTCGAGGCCAGCCTGGTCTACAAAGTGAGTTCCAGGACAGCCAGGGCTACACAGAGAAACCCTGTCTCGAAAAAACAAAAACAAAAAAATAAAGAAGAAAGTTTCCCTTTGTATGCTGTGCGTATGTATGTGTGTAAGTTAAAGCTTCAGTTAATATCAGTGAAATAGGTTGTTTAATGGTAAAACTGAACAGTAATACTTTGTCTTTAGGAAAGAACTGGAAAAGCTACGCAAAGAACTAGAAGAAGAGAAGGCCATGCGAAGTAATCTAGAGGTAATACATTTTAGTTTCATAAAATGTGAGGTTTTGTTTTTTCCCTCTTTCAACTCTTTGGTTGACTCTGCTGCATACAAATAATGCTCTCAAATAGTAAACACTACCCCCATTTTATGGTAGCAATTGCCTAGTTTCTTGTTGATTCTGTTTTTATGCAGTTGTTGACTTTGTGGATTCATGCAGTTTAAAAGAAATTTTTTTCCTTGCTGTTTTGCAAATCACACATGGGGCCTTGTGCTTACTAGGGAATCATTCAGACCTGGAGCTGCAGTTCCACCTCTGTGACAGGTCTGAGTCTTAACTCTACAGCGTGTGAAGCACTAGGTTTGTAAGGGTCTGAGTGAGTAAATACTGTTGTTGTCCCTTGATCTTTAGTTCTCTAAGTCTTGTGTTTCTTTTTCTCTATTTTACTTTAAGGGGCAAGCAGGCTTTTGCCTTCCTGTGTCCTGGTCAGCTCCTTCCTTGGGGCAGCCCATTCGGTCTGGCCTGGACTGGAGGGAGGGAAGCTTAGCCAGGTGCAGGTGGGTGCAGGCAGCATCTTGTTTGGAAGTGAGTGCACTGGCAAAAACACACACCCTGGAATAGCTTCAGAGAATTGGGGAGACAAAGGGTATTTGAACCTTTCCAGGGAAGTGTACTTCATTGGCCAGGGCCATGGTGTTCTGGAAGCATCATTTGCTTGAAGAGGAATTCCAGGTGCTGCTGGCCATGACCTTATAAGGGGAAAGGAAGTTTTCCTGGCTGTAGGATATCTTCTCTGGCTAGGCACAGGTGGTGGGCACAGGGCTACTACCACCAGTAGTACATGCAGGCTCAGGATGGAGTGTGTGTGGGGGTAGGGGGTGGGGTGGGGGAGATAGTGTGATTCTACTCCTGCTGATCTCAATGAGATTTCTGGGCTTGGACATACCCTCAACCCACTCTTGCTCCAGGTCTGCTCCTCTCAGTCCCATGGCTCCCTGGCCCCACAGCTGTGGCACTCACTTATGTTTGTCACTGGAGAGGTTACATTAGCTTTGTGTTTTGGGGGAGAGATGTGTTTTGGAAAGAGACTTAGTTTCTTTAACTTTTCTTTTCATTTTTCTCTTCAGTTGTGTTCTTTTCCGAGCCTTCTCTTCTGTGTCAGTTCCATCACCCTTCTACCAGGTTTTGTTACTTACCTTTGTTGTCAGAGAGTTAGAAAGTGAGGTTTCTAAACTTCCTGACTTGCAAGGAGTGCCTCTAACCTACTTACCAAGTGGGCTTAGATATTTCTGGGAAACGGCAAGGAGCTGTGAGGAATGTCGCCCCTACTACAAAGGTGAAACAGAGTTTAGAATGGTGTAGCAGTGGGACCCAGCTAGTCATGATTTTCAGTCTTTGCTATGTAAACCTGTAAGAGTTCTTACATGCATGTTTCTATATGATTGGCGTATGTTGGCTTGAAGGTACTCTGCCAGTTACCACCACTGTGAGTAAGGCAAAGCCTGCCCTCACACCCTGCTGCCCCTTGATCTGCTGTCCTTGTTCTCACTTTTTATTTGGGGATCATTAGCTACAGAAGTGGTTCTCACTGTACTCCCTAAAAATGACCTGGATTTTCCCTCTTGAATCTTTCTTTACCTTGAAGTCAGTCTTTATTTTTATTTTTATTTTTCTGTTTGATTTCTTGAGATATAGGGTCTTACTATGTGGCAAAGCTGAGCCTTCAACCCACTGCAGTATTCCTGCCTCGGCCACCTGAGTACTGGGATTACAAACATGTGCCACAGCCACATGCGTTTTAGATTCTGCTAGCTGATGGCAGATCTCGGCCACAATTGTCCATTACCACCTTGTAAAAGGTTTTCTTGGTTTAGTGGCTCTGCATTCTTTCTAGTTTCTCTTTTCTTTACTTTTTGAGAGATTTTTCTTTTCATTGTGTTTGCATGTGGGGTGTGTGTGTGTGTGTGTGTGTGTGTGTGTGTGCGTGCACGTGTGCACGTGTGTATGCATGGCTTGATTTTCTTTCCATATTTATTTCAAATGCTTCTGTGACTTAGCATTATTCCAGCTAAAATAAATACATTTGGTTTTTTCTTACTCCTTTCCATTTAGGAACTTATATTGTCCTATTTTCTACTGACATTCTTATTCAACAGTATGAGTTTTACACTCTAAGGAATTAAGAGTTTGATATTGAAATCCGAATTCTGGGGCTGGAAAGTATGGTCATGTGGTACAGATAGGCTAAGGTAAACCTTGCTAAAGGTATTTTATGTTGTTCAATTTATGTTTTCAGGTGGAAATAGCAAAGCTGAAGAAAGCTGTTCTGTTGTCTTGAGGTGGTGTGGACCCAGTGTTCCTAGTGCTCCATAAACTTAACTGACTTGTTAAAGACCACAGATACGGTGTTGTGATGAAGAAATAAGAGGACATAAACTGTGACATCTACCGAAAAGTTGGGGGTGGCAGGTTTTTTTTATATATTTTGTTTTGCCAATATGAAAAAAAAGAAGAGGCCTTATTTCTTACTGTGCTGGGATTGCAAACATTTCTATTGTTTGCTTGAAAATACTACTGAATCTGTATAAAAAGGAAAGAAAGTTCATAATAGTTTTTTTTATTGAAACTTGTATTATTTTTAAAGAGTTCTATACTATAAATATCATAATATCTTTACAAATAAGCTGTAAGATAAACTATTTGAGAAGGACGGGTTAGCTTTATAGTAGTCAC
>NC_034607.1:10455648-10456726 GCF_900095145.1 Mus pahari | reverse complement strand
AACACAAAGGTTAATTTTAAAAAGTGAAATGTTTTTATTTGTTTAAAAAAATTAGGCTTTAAGCTTTACTTTAGAAAATGAATGTCAGATTGTAAATTATCATGCTTTAAAAAAAATACCTTTTCTTTACATTTTAATCTTAAAATAGAAAAAAAATTTAAAGTCAGATTTCTTGTGTTATTTCAAGTAAAATAGATCTGAAGTAGAAAATAATAGAACGCCAACACAAGGTTACACTTGATTAGATTCTGGGGAGAGCTAATTGTACATAGAGTGTACATTTTAGGTGTTTTGGCACAGGAACTTCTGTATCCCAGGCTGAACTTAACCTTGTGATATAGCAAAAATGGTCTTAAACTTGTGGTTTTCCTGCTTCTGCCTCCCAAGTGCCAGGATGACAGGCATGCCCTGTGTGCCCAGCCCTTTTAACCATTTCGAGTCTGAGCTCATCCAATGACCGGTTACTGATGAACAGACTTGCTCCATTTTATTTTTAAGTGATTAGTCAAATGAAGTATGTGCTTCTTATTAATGTAAGGACAGTCCTCAGATAACAGCGGCCTCACCCTAAGTATTATCTCCTACTTTCCCCGCACTCTAGAAATGATCTCCTACATTCCCAACGAGAGGTTTGTCTCCACCACACTGCTGGGAGGGGAAGGTCTAATAACAGTAAAAAGTAACATACACACTCAGCACTAGGGGAAGGACTATGCTTTCTGGACAAGTGTGTAGCTCATAGATACTAGTTAAAATGTAAGAAATTAGAAAAGCAGATAACAGGAAAATGAATTTGTGTGTTATAAACACAAATCAGAACAACAGAAGCACAACNCCTTATTGTATACCAAGTTTTCATTTGCAGTTTGGTTCCTTCCTGACCCACGGTATCACTGACCAGCCCTAGCCGCACATGTAGTTAGTGCTTGTATGCTATTTAAAGGTCCATGTGAGCCCCGTGCAGTGATGACATGCCTGTAACTTGGAGATTTGGGGAGAGAAACCATGAGTTTGAGGCCAGCCTATGCTGCATAGGGCCGATAGCCACAAGAAAGGAAAGTGTTCCTCTGGTGGTGGC
>NC_034607.1:10378456-10381601 GCF_900095145.1 Mus pahari | reverse complement strand
CAATCTTTACAATCAGAATTGAGAAGTGTTACAATTGAATGGCCTTGTGCTGTAGCAATAAAATGACCAAGTGCAATGACTTTAATAAAATCATCTTTCAAAAGTTGCTGCTATTAATATTTTCAGTTAACAAAATTCTGTCGTTTAGCCTACCTTGCCTTCTGTTTGTTAACTGTTATGTGATAAAGTTGATGCTCTGACAATCTAACATTCCAAAGTTCACATATATAGCTTAGAATCTTAGAATAGTATATTCATTTTTTTACAGGTGCTGTTAAAAAAAGGAAATGGAAGCATGCTTTTCTCTCAAAAAGAAAAATTAATAAAAAAAGAGCTGTGCTGTCGCCTGTGTCGGTTTTTCCTGGTTACTGTTGATCTTAGTCAACTCTCGTGCTAAACACTTACAGATGAAAGCCTCTGGCTTATGCTTTCAGAGAGCAGAGTCCAGGATGGCAGGGCAAAAGGGGCCACACTGGAAGAGCTGAGCCCTCATCCTGATTCACAGCAAGAGGCTGAGAGAGGCACACCCACAGCGACACACCTCTTGCAACTTGGTCACCTCACCCCTCAGTTTTAACAGCTGGCTATCAGACATTCAAATATGTGCCTATGGGGTTATTCTTATTCAAACCACGTGCTGTATTTTTAAGGAAGATAAGAATTACTTGTATTTATTTAAGTTTTCAAAAAAAAGAAAAAAGAAAAATGCCGAAGTTAAAGCATTGGAAGTTCTGACTGGGTAGATTTTACTGAACCATTTTGAGTAGCTGTTTCATATGAAACTACTTAGATAGTTCCTCCCTCAAGGGATGGGGAGGGATTTGAGGTTCTATGAAGTGCCATGTAGATTGCTTGGCACATAGTTGGACTGGAAAACAAATGGAGGTTGCCATCTTACTGTTTTCAGAAACATTTTTTAGAGTGTTGGTATGATGCAGACAGGGTTTGGAATACAGCATTTCTTTTTTGGGGGGAGCATCTCCATTTGTGGGATTTGCTTGAGGACAAGTGCCCCTTTCAGAGAATACTTAGATCAACCTCAGCTGGTCAAAGAGTGGGATTTTACAGAGCGGAAGTAAGAACTATCAGCTGGATTGAAAGAACAAAGTTTAATAGAGCACGGAGGAGGCGGAGCCACACATTTACGCTGCCTTAGGTTTGCTCTCCAAAAGTTCGGGGTGGGGGGCAAGGCCCACATTTCCCTTGTTGAAAATGGGCCATGAACATTGTCTTAAATATTTGCTGGCTGGAAGACAACACACAGAGAGCATAAGAAAAAGTGCCACATCTTTGAAATTGGAAATCATCAGCGGTAGTTTAAAATTTTCAAGTTCTTTTTTTGTTGTTCTGTTTTTAGAGATTGCAACTCAAGGCTATGTATATCTGTCAGTGGTACAATCACTGGTACATATGAAAAAAAATATATCCATGTCCTCAAAGTTTTTAAAGAAAAAAAGCTTTATTATACATGTGCCTGTGTAGGTATATATTGTGTAGCTTTCCAAAGAAACCAGAAGAGGGCATTGGATCCCACTGAAGTGACCTTATTGGCAATTTTGATTTGGTCCCTGAACCCAAAGGAACTTGGGTCCTTTCTAAGAGCTGTAAACACTTGACTGCTGAGCTGTCTCTCTGGCTTCCATCCCAGCCCTTTGAGTTAATCCCAGGCAGGCTTTGAGTTTGAAGCCTTCCAGCTTCTCCAAGTGGTGTGATAACAGTTGTCTGCCAGCAAGCTTGGCTTCTGATTGCTTTCTTTGGTCTGCATAAATACTGGACAAACTTTAGCTTGATAGGTAGATGCTGAGCAAGTATAACCTATTGTCTAACTCAGCTTTGTGAAGATGGCTTTTGTCTGAAGACAGAAACGCTAGATTCAGTTCCAGGAAAAAAGCAAATATAACTTTTAAGTCGATCTTTTAGGTTCTATGACCTGTTCCAAAGTCAAGAGATACTGGCTACTCCTTCCCCAAATCTTTACTTTTATCATTAATATCCTACTATTTTTATCCTTTTTTAATCTATTTGGTTCATATACAGAAAATACGTTTACAAATAGGTAACAGCATTTTTTTTTTAAATATAACCAGTAATTTTAATTTGGGGTGGGGGAAGTATACAAAGTAATGGTTTCATTGTGGCAGTGTGTGTGACTGTTTTGTGTGAGCGCACACATTTGGGGGGGCAGTGTGTGTATGCATGTGTATGTGTGTGTGCATGTATGTTGGAGCAGGTGCATCTGTGTCAAGCCCCTCTGGAACCATTCATCTTGTTTTTGTGATCGTGTCTTTCTGAGCCTAGGGCTCACAGATTGGCTGGTCCGGAAGCCCTGGAGACCCTGTGTCCCATTCCACTGTTTACATGGATTTTGGGAATCTGGACTCAGATCCACGTGTTTGCATGACAAGCACATAACTGCCTCAGCCATCGCCTCAGCCTTTGTCATCCAGTTTTGAAATTTTATTATTATTACTATTATTTTATTTGCCCTCACTCATTCCCTTTGTTCTTTCCAGAACCACTCCCCTCTGGCTTGAATCCTTTTGTGTTTCTATCACACATCCTCCATTACACTACTTCCAATATTCCTTTCCTCGTAGCCCCGATCTAGTTCCATAGCCTATGAACATGCACAAGACACACACACCGATGCACACAAGTTTAAGCTCTACACTCAACATGTGAGATGGTAGAAGGCCTTTCTAGGTCAGACTTTGCGTAGTGCTTTCCAGCTGCTTTCTCCTGCTGCTGTCACCATCTCCCTAGAGTTGTGGAATTTCTGTTCCGTATATGACTGAGTTAGTGTGTGTGAAGTTAGGAGCCCCAGCACTGGGCAAAATCTCTACACTTGTAACTTAGTGATGAGTTGTTCATTTTATTGGTAAGTTTATCTCCTCTTGATTGTGTTTTGAAGTCTACATAACCATCCATTAGAATACCTACCCCAGCCTATATTGAGCTTCCGTTCACTTGATAGATGGTCCAGCAGCCTGTTGGGATCTTTACCAGTCAGGTGTGTTTCTAGAGACAACAGACAGTTGGCCTTAGTTTCTCACCCAGGCAGCCAGTCTCTCATTGGTGAGTTGAAGACACAGTATGTTTATTATTGAAATAGGTTTTCGATGTTTTTTTTTTTTTTTTTTTTTTT
>NC_034607.1:10355992-10377341 GCF_900095145.1 Mus pahari | reverse complement strand
TGTGTGTACTGTGTGTACTGTGTGTCTGTGTGTACTGGACCTGCAGAGTCCAGAAGAGAGATCAGACTCTTGGAGCTGGAATTAGAGATGGTAGTGAACTGTTATGTGGGTGTGGGAATCCAAACCTGGGCTTTATGCAAGAGCAGCCAATACTTTTAGGCACTGAGCCATCTCTCCACCCCACTCTCCATTATTTTTTTTTTAACTTTGTAGCATACTCAGTAGTGCTTCTGGTTAGGTCTGAGGCTGTCCATATATCCAGCTTGAGCTCATTTCTGAATATTTGGACAGCCTGACACTTAACATTACAGCCTTTTGTTGATGATAAGGGCCGTAGTCTCTCTTTCCCACAATTGTTTCTGAGTTGGGGAGGATCATTGTGATCCAGGAAGGCTTAAATGTTAGACTATTGTTCAGACTGTATATCCAGAAATGAGCTCAAGCTGGGTATATGGATATCCTGAAATCTAACAGTACTGTTTCCAATTCTGTGCTCATTTGGTAATGCATTAATGTGTAATTTTTTTTTAATGTGTAATTTTTAAGGGCCTTTGTGCATGCTGTATGAATTGATGTAGTTAAACTATAAACTTTTTTCCCCACTGTGATATTTGGGATTCAGGCTTCAAAAAACAAGCTGCTTAATAAGAAATCCCTCAAATGAAACAAAGAGGGTTTGAGGAGATGGCCCAGTGATGAAGTGCCCTCTGGGCAAGCATGAGGGTCTGGGTTTGCAGCAGTGCACACCTGTGATCCGGCACTAGAGAGGCTGAGAGGATCCTTGGCCTTGGTGGGCATCCAGTCTAGTCAGGGTCAGTGAGAGACTCTGCCTCAAAAAAAAGTGGAGAAGAAATTGAGGAAGCCACCCACACCTGATGTTTGCCTCTTGCTTCTACGTTTACCCATACACCTGCATGTGAACATACAAAACCAACACTTTAGGGGAAAAAGAACAGTAAAAATCCTTCCTATTATCTAGAGAAAGGTGGGTGCTTTCCTCCTTCTCTTCCTTTATTAAAGATTTATTATTATATTTAAGTACTCTGTAGGTGTCTTCAGACACACCAGAAGAGGGCATCAGATCTCACTATAGATGGTTGTGAACCACCATGTGGTTGCTGGGATTTGAACTCAGGACCTTCGGAAGAGCAGTCAGTACTCTTAACCACTGAGCCATCTCTCCAGCCTGAGTGTCTTTTTCAAAGGATCATCCAATTAATCATCTTTGTCCCAAATCCAGTGTCATTTAGCAGGCAAATGGCAGATGGAAAGAAACCCCACTGATTCTAAGCCCTATTAAATTGAAGTCTGAGAGCCAGAAAGGATGTATACATGTTATCTTAGTTACTTTTCTATTTCAGCGAAGAGATAACCATTGCCAGAGCAACTTTTTTTTTTTTTTTGAGCAAATTAAAAACACTTTATTATAATTAAGTCAGAATATAATATAACCATGAGTTTACTGCCTGGCCCTGAACGTGTGTTACTTAATCATCCTAAACAGTTTGAATGGCAGTTATTAGAAGAGCTGGTTCCATGCTATGTAGTCTTAGGTGAGTTGCACAGGCATGATGCCTATCAAAGAGTAACAATATTAATTATAAATCTTGTGTCAAATATAAGAAATTCACACCAGCGAAAACCTTGAATCTGCGTCAATCTATAAATTGCAGACAAATGTAAAATTACAACTTCGATTTGCATTAATTATAAATATTTCTACCAATGTAGGATATGGCTATACAATGTTTTGTTTAAGAGTAAATTTGATAACCTATCCCTATTTGTCTATTCCTCTAATTTCTATGATATTCCATATTCCCCTTTTTCTTTTCCACCCTCTTTCCTTTACCTAAGAAGGAAGGATAGAGAAGAGGAAAGGAAAGGTAGAAATCCCTGAGTCTAAGCTCTCTGATCTCCTTTCTGTCTAAAATGGCAACATTTGTAAAATATCCCTTAAAATGACAACATATCTATAACTCATAAAATAACCAGAACCATCCACCCCAACCTAAGGGACTCGGGCTGACGACTGTCCGTAGCTTCTTCCTGCTAAATAGGGGTGACAAAAAAAAAAAAAATCCTTGCAGGGGTGGGGAGGGGAGGGAAATTAAAAAGATTGGTTAGACTTAAGAAAGCTAGCTTTAGCATCAGTTATCCAGTCTCTGCATATTTGGAAGGTTAGAGCTTGACTGAAGTTTTGACCGGATCCACCCGAAAGGTTGGATGAGGCAAGATGGTGTGGGATCTGTGGCAGACCCCAGAGCGCCAGAGCAACTTATAAAAGAAACATTTAATGGGCTGTTTGCTTAGTTTCAGAAGGTTAGCTCTTGACCATTATGGCAAGGAACATGGTGGCACACAGGCAGACATGGTGCCGGAGAAGTAGCTTAGAGCTTATATCCTGATCTAAAAGTTGGAGAGGGAGTGCAGAGGCAGGGAGAGAGACAGAGAGAGACAGAGAGAAGGGAGAGAGACTGGGCCAGCAGCATGTTTTTTTTTTTTTTTTTTGAAGCCTCAAAGTCCACCCCCAGTGACACATCTCCAAGAAGGCCATAGCTCCCAATCCTACCCAAAAGAGTTCTATCCACTAGGGATGAAGCAATCAAATATACGATCCTATGGGGGCTTCTCATTTAATCCACCATAGGATGTATGAATGTATGTGTATGCACAAATATATATGCAGCTTGCTGAAACCCTTTTTGTTTCTATCTAGTTTCAGGGCTGGCTACTCGGCATGGACAACAAATAAAGGGGCCCACCCCTGGGAGAGATGAATTCTTCTCCCAACAGCTTTTAGCTGTCTGTAGTTCTTTGTCTAGGGGAAAAAAATTCTGGAGAAACTTCCCCCTCCCACATCAACATGCCCATTGATACCACTATTGTTTCTGTCTTGGTTTTGCAGCCATTTCTAGGCGAGACTGTCTCACTACAGACTTCCTAGTGTTCTGACTCTTATAATCTTCCCAAGCCCCCTGCCACGATGTTCTCCGATCCATAGATTCAGGATCTGGGATGTAGATGTTCTGTTGGAGCTGGGCTGCCGTGAACTCTTCATCTCTGCATTGTATCCAGCTGTGGTTTTCTGCTCTCTATTTTCTATAAAGGAGCTTCTTGGAGGAGGGATGGTAGCTACTCCTACCCGTGGGAAGAAAAGTAAGATTTAGAATATAGTAGTAGTATGCTGGTCTAGCAAAGGTAGTAGAATCTTTTAATTTTTTGATTATTCCTTTTAATTTTAATTTTAATTCCTTTTAATTTTTTATGTGTATTGCTGTTTTTTTTTTGAAGGTGTGTCTGATGCTATGTATTACAATGCTAAATACTGACCCTGGTTGCCCTGAGAAGACGCCACATGTACACAAAATAATGCTTGGTGACCTTGTTCCTTAATTTAAAACTATGGGTTGAATAGAGATGCCAGCAGCCTATAGCTGGGTAGAAGAGAGGTAGCTGGGGTTTTGATTCCTGGGCTTGGGGTCTAAGGAGTCCATAAGGAGGGAGAAGAGAGAGGAGAAAACACCATGGGGTAGGTGAGTCCTGAAAACATGGCCATGAGGGCTGACCATTTGTAGTTAAGAGCAGCCCAAATGGAACATGGCAAGTTATAACTTGGGGTTATTGATAGGGAAGAATTGCTAATAGCTTGGAGAGTAGATATCTGCCCAGCTCTAGTGCTTTAAAGGCTTATTATAGATATAAATATTTTATGTTTTTTATCTGGGAACTGAATGATTTAAAGCAGGGATAGAAACCACTGATTGAGGTTTAAAAATTAGTACAACAGTGTTTTGCTTGCATGGGGGTGTTGGATTTGCCCGGAATTGGAGTTAGAGACAGTTGAGAGCTGCCACATGAGTAGATGCCTGGATTTGAACCATAGTCCTCTGAAAGAGATTTGAGGCATCTCTCCATCCTCAGTAGATTCTTTTCTAACCGATCATGACCTCGCTTGACCCAGGAAGCTGGGTAGGTTTTCCATATCAGGCATGACTCCTTATTGAGTGAGGCTCCCATCCAGTTAGAGGTTAATCATGCCATTTGAGTGCCACCATTGTGCCATTATATTTTGCTGTAAAACAGCCATGGCTAGTTTTTACGCAGTCCAAGATCCCAGCCTAGAGATTGTTATATCTCTCAGGGGGTTGGTCTTCCCATCTCAGTTAATTAACATATTAACTAGGCATGTCCAGTGGTCTATCTCCCACGTGATCTAGGTCTCATCGAATTAACCACAAGAGCCTTACGGGAGGGTGTTTGAGAGAAACTGAATGTGTAACCCTCTGCCTCTCGCTCCTGTGCTGTTCAGCAAATAACTGACACCATTCCACAACAGGCTATCAATTTGGAGCATCCTCATAGATGTGTTTATTGATGTACAGGTGAATAACAAAATCGAGTTGTTCTACAAAAGCCTTCATCAATACCTCTTATATCCATGGAGGGGAACTTGGCAAGTATATAGCACCAAGATACAGCTGTCCCCTTGGAAATTGGAAAGTTTGCCGCACCATGAGTAAGGAGGTGGCCAAGACCACACATCTAATAATGAATGGAACCACAGTAGCTGTGAGCACTGAGCTGGCTTGGGAGCCTGTGTTCCTTGTCAGGCTTGTTACTGACCTTCCGATGCGGATAATAAATAGGAAGGGAGACAGAAGGGGAAGTCCAGATTTCTTCCACTTCTGTGCTTGCTCATTATGACGCTTTATGAACTCTGAGCATCAGATGCTTCTGCTGGACAGAGCCTTCATAATTTAATCAGGGTGATTTGCCATGACCTCATAATCTATTCTGATAACGCTGCATGGCATGGGCACACATAGAGTATTAGGGAACTTCCTTCCTTCCTTCCTTCCTTCCTTCCTTCCTTCCTTCCTTCCTTCCTTCCTTCCTTCCTTCCTTCCTTCCTTTCTTTTTTTCTTTCCTTATTTTATTTTATTTTACATCCTGACCGCAGTGTCCCCTCAATCCTCTTCTACCCACTCCTCCTCTCTTTCTCTTCAGAAAAGGGCTGGCTTCAATGGATAGCCACCAACCATGCCACAGCGTATCAAGTTGCAGTAAGCCTAGATACCGCCACTCGTATTAAAGCTGGACCAGGGAACCTAGTAGGAGGAAAGGGTTCCCAAATGCAGGCAAGAGAGACAGAGACTCCCACTGTTAGGAGTCCCATAAGGAGACCAAGTACACAACTGTAACGTATGTGTGGAGGGCCTAAGTCAGGCCCCTGGTTGGCAGTGCTGTCTTTGTGAGTCCCTGTGAACCCAGGTTTGTTGATTCTGTGGGTTTTCTTGTGGTGTCTTTGATCCCTCTGGCTCCTACAATTCTTCCTTAGGGGACATTCTTTATCTTTTTAGTTTCAAATGGCTGCCATGGCTTCTCAGCAAAGATACAAACCCTCAGTTCCTGCTCAGCATCTCAAAGGAAATGTAGTGAACGCTAGGTGGCAGTCAAGGCTCATTGATTTTGGTGTGGCCTGTAGAAACCAGTACTTGTGCATAAAGTCATGAAGGGCTCCATCTATAGAGTTTACCCAGAACCTGGACACTGCCTTTTTATTCCCATGGATTATCACCTCCCCAAGCAAAGCTGCCACTGCCAGAGGAATGGGGTTGAGGGCTTTTTGAATCAGACCAATTTGGCTTTGAAAACTGGCTCTCAAAATCAGTAAACGCTATGTGTCTGTAAGTCACGTAAATTGGGTGGTTTCTCTTACCATTTAGATATACAAAGAAAAATTTCTGCTACCATTTAAAGCTATTTCTTCTTGTACTACACTGGAGTGGAATGCAAGGGCAGGCAAAGGTTTGGCAAAACACTCAGATCCCATAGCAGCCACAAAGCTGTATGGCGGTCCTGTCAATCTAGTTGCACATAGATGGTGTCAAGGGTACCTTCAACCCTGGGCTTCTGCAGAGACTCACAGTCCTTCTTCCATCTTTGCCACTCTCTGTTCTCACCTCTGCCATTCTGAGTTCTGTCTCTCTTTGTCCTGTAATGCACTTCTACAATAAGCAAGAGAAAAATGCATCTCTTCTGCAGTTCCTTATGTACCAACCTCACAAGGTAGTGTGCTGTATTTTGATGAGTTTCTGGATAAGGTATTTTCTATTTTTCTGCTCCTGTCTTCTCCTGGGAGCCTACAGTAATCCACAGAACATACTATAGTCCCTAGGGAGGGCAGCCCTAGGGCAGTCTGGTACCAAGACAGTGCAAGAAGAAGCACATTTATTTGCTGATATGCTTCTAAGTAGGAAATAACTTTTCTTTCTAAGAGGACTTAACACTTGGGAGGCAGAGGCAGGAAGTGAGTTCCAGGGACCTGATGGCCCGTACCCACCCACTAGGAGCCCAAAGAAGCCCTTCCTTTCTTAAATTACTTTTGTTAAATATTTGGTCACAGCCCAGAGACTATTGTCCAGATGTAAATGGGATTGCTTCTTTACTCTTGCCAAGATAATCAACAGTGTTACTATGGAGGGAAGCAAGAAACAGAAAAAAGGAATAAAACGAATAAAGCATGTGTTTCAGTTCACTGCATACATTTCTAGTGCATTTTCATTCCACTGATGATTATGCAAATAACTTGGGCCAATTATATGCCCCTCACCCTGGACAACATCTCTTTATGTTGGTTTCAAATGTGATTCTCCTATCTCAGCCTCTCAAGTACCAGTATTATAAACATTACCATGTCATCTCTCTCTCTCCTCTCTCTCTCTCTCTCTCTCTCTCTCTCTCTCTCTCTCTCTCTCTCTCGACAGGATCTCACATAGCCCAGGCTGGCCTGCCTGAAACTCACAATGTAACCAAGGATGACCTTGGACTTCTGATACTCCTGCCTCCATGTCCCAAGTTCTGGGATTATAAGTGTGGACCTTCCATGTTTGGTTTATCTAGTACTGAGAATTGAATCCCAGGCTCCATGCATGCTAGGGCAAACATTCTACCCAATGAGCTACCCAGCCTCACATCGTTCCCTTAAGACTTATCTCAGTCTTCACAGGTCATGAGTAGGTCGACCTTAGGCTTCCCAGGCAGTGAGTTCACTCTAGTATGAGTGATAATTTTGTATTTCAGAAAACACTCGGTTCATGTCCACAGGGAGGCAGGGAAGGGAAATTGAAGCCAGGGGACACTGTAGTAACCAGACAACATCCTCCTCACGTGGATGTATTGTCCTGGATGGAACTTTTCTTTCCTCTTGTCTTTCTTTAGGATGTTTTGGTTGTTATTATTATTATTATTATTATTATTTGCACAAAGTAGAAGAAGTCCCTCAAACTGGGGATCTTACCACGCCCAGCACTCCCTGTGTGTTCTCTCCCAACTCTTTTCATTTTCTTTCTGTTCTGCTTCTCTTCTTCAAGGCATGTATAGTCCAAGCCATCCTAGAAGAACGTAGTAGTGGAAGAAGCCCAGGAGTAATGCTAACACTGGACACAATGAAGCAGTAGCGGTGATAGCTAATGCTTATCAAGGACTTAAGATATGCCAGGCTAGAGTCTCCTTTATGCTGCTGTAACAGAATATGGGCAACTGGATAATTTAGTGACGAACAAGAATTTATTTCTCCCATGTGAGACTAGAAGTCAAAGATTAAGGTTTCTGAAGAGAAGGAGCAGGGAAGAGCAAGCTGCAAGTGCTGCAGACAATCTCTCTCTTTTAAAATAAAGTTTTATGTTTATTTACATGTACGTGCCTCTCCCTCCATGCGTACATGAATATGAATGCATTGCTCATGGTAGCCAGAAGAGGGCATCAGATCCCACGGTGACGGGGCTACAAGGTGGCTATGAGCCCCAGCTTGGGTACCTACTTCCTCTGCAAAAATAGCATGGACTCTGAACCCCTGAGCCATATATATCCTCAGCCACCACACAGCCTTGTTTCTAAGAGCCTTAACAGTCTCAGGACAGAGCACTCACTGCCTAAGCACTTCTTACAGGCCTCCCATCACATCTCAATGATGTCACTTTTCAACACCTGGATTTTGGAAGCAACATACACAATCAACAGTATGTGAACTAATCTAATTGATTTTTTTTTTTTTTTTTCTGAGACAAGTCTTCTCTGTGAAACCCTGATTGGCCTGGAACTCAGAGATCCGCCTGCCTCTGCCTCCCAAGTACTGGGATTAGAGCTGTGTGCCCTCACTGCCCAGCAATTTAATAGATTTATTGATTTTTTTAAATGGCCATGTAAGGCCATAAATACCAAATCTTGTATTTATCTGGATGCAACTAAAATCTATGAGAGTGTGAGTTTTTCTCATAGTGTTATGTTAGGAGACTGTCTTTGTGTAACATATCAGAGAATGAATCAAACACCATACCCTGTCTATATTCAGAGTCAGACATCCTTACTGTGTGGTTTTTGTTTGCTTGCTTGTTTGTTTTTAAGAAGACATATTAATATCTCCATCCCAGCTAGAAAAAGGAGTGGGAGTGAGTAGCAAAAATGTCTGTCCGCCAATGATGCTTATTCTTAGCAGGATCAAGGCCTGGGCCCTGGCAGCCCTAACCTAGGCTCAACCATCCACCCTCAACATGCTGGCTCAAAAAATAAGTTATGGGGCTGGCGAGATGGCTCAGTGGGTAAGAGCACTGACTGCTCTTCCGAAGGTCCTGAGTTCAAATCCCAGCAACCACATGGTGGCTCACAACCACCCGTAATGAGATCTGGCGCCCTCTTCTGGTGTGTCTGAAGTCAGCTACAGTGTACTTACAGTGTATAACAATAAATAAATCTTTAAAAAAATTAAATAAATAAAAAAATAAGTTATAATGAAAAGCAGAGGATTTATTCAATGTGACCATCTTGGGAAGATAAATAAAATGTCTCAATGATCTCAAGTCTGTATTTAGGGACCTGGCTTGAGGTTTAGGTTCAAATAGAAGCCTGGGTTCCAGTCTCTCCAACAAGGTGTTCCATCACATTATCAGAACTGTGTGAAATCTTCTCTAAAGATGACCCACCCTCCTTGTGATGAACATAGGACTCCAACCTCTCCCAATCCCAGCCTGAGACAGCTTGGGAAATTCCAGTTCTTTGGGTTTACCTGTTTCATGAGTCTGGCAGAACAAGGCGCATGTACCCATACTTAAAACATTTACGCCTGCCAGAGCAGTTACCTGTTTTTTGTTTTGTTTTGTTTTGTCTTTGTTGTTGTTGCTGTTTTTATCCTATTTTAGGAGATCCCAGTTAGGGAGAAAATGCTGATTTCCTCCTAAAGTCCTTTCCACCTCCATTTCATTGGTCACAACTTGGTCATAATCCCAGCCTTATTGTACAGGTTTGTAGGCGGCCTCACATTTTCATGAATAACTGTAGGGCAAGTGGGTCATGCTACCAGACAGAAGAACTGGCAAGGTTGAGTGAGCTCAGACCCCAGGAATCTCAGAGACTTGAGATCACCAGAAAGCAAACCACTCCCTACCCAGTTCTGTGCCTGCTCTGGAACACAAAACCATGACAGCCCACTGAGAGGACCATAGGCAGTCAGTTATGTACTGCAACACCTGGAGTACTTCCCCCATGCAAATGGAGCATCACTAACATCTCAGACTGAGCCAACAGGAAACACCTACCCCTAAATTCACCCTACTCCTCAGTGTTTATATAGTCCCTGTCCACATAAAGTGCACAAATTATTTCACCAAGGATCATCTGAGAGTGTCATTGAGCTGTAACACTTGGGGAGGAGTTTTCTCTCCTGAAGTAGCATTCATCACTGGACCTTGGATCCAACTGGCCTAGTCACTTGCTGTCACCTCTGCTGGTTCTGGTGATGCTGCAGTAGTTGAGGAAAGACCCACCACAGTAACTGAGAGACCTGGGACCCTGGTTGCCCACCCTGTTCAGGCTGACCAAACCTCCTTGATTTTCTTCTAAGAGCTGTAACACTCCTGGCATTCCCAGCCAGACTGGAGCCCCTTGGAACCTACTCACACCTGGCTATGCTTTGCCCTCAGTCTGGTTTGCCTTATGGTGTCTGAAGCCCTGGAGGGAAGCAAGAAGAGAGCAGAAGACAGACAGTGTTATTGTCCTGAAAAAAAGTCAGGGCTCAGAGATAATAAAGCAAAGCATAATAAAAATTGATAGGAAAATAACGTTATCTGCTGTCTTCCTCATTTACAGAGGAAAAAGAAGTTACACTTAACTTTTTCCACAGGTAAGTGACTGATGGGTTAACTTTTCCAGAGGGAGACGTAGACAAATGTCTATTCATCCCAGAAAGGGCACCAACAAGACTTGATGGTTGCTTATTCAATGTATGTGTGCTGTTGCTCTCTTCAGACACACCAGAAAGGCATTGGATCCCATTACAGATGGTCGTGAGCCACCAATGGAAATTGAACTCAGGACCTCTGGGAGAGCAGTCAGTACTCTTAACTGCTGAGCCATCTCTTCAGGCCTGACTTGATGGCTTTTAACCTGGCCTTGTGTCCACCTTCTCAATAGATTTCATCTCATATTTGGGTAGACATTTAATCAGATGGAAAATGAGAAAACTGAATTTTAAGAGCTAGTAACTCCAATATTACTATAAATGTGTGTTTATGTATACAGTGTGTGTGTGTGTGTGTATGTACACATACTCTTTAGTGTAATAATTATTGGTTTTAGCTCCCCTTTAGACTAAAGCAGCCTATTGTTTAGTCTTACAGAGAGATGACCATCGCCAACAAATGTGATTCAGTCCTGAAAAGCTTTGCCTCAGCTAAAACACAAAGCATCCCTGCATCACAAATAGAATAAAGATACTGGAAGGTGTCCCTGGAAGTGATATGGCTTGAGAGTGGCAGGTAAATGTTGAAAACCACAGGTAATGAGCTGGAAGAACCAGCCCTTTGATAAGGAAAGGAGGAGGTAGCTGGCAGGAGGATTGATGACACATTGCATAGAAAACACTCTGCTAAGACAGTAAGCTATCACACCACACCCTAACAACTAAAGTTAGCTGGATGATCATATGGAAGCCCAAAATGCTCCTTAGTGACTGAGCTGGGAAAGAAGTTACTGACTTCTTAAGTGATGGAAGTCAGGGGTAGGCAAAGCGAACTGAAACTGAGGATGAGCTTCCGAACTTCAGAAAGTTTCCATTCTGACGCCCGTGGGTCCTGAGACCAGGTGTCTTACCCTGTGGTACTGGGAAATAGGAGATAAAGCTAGGAAAAGAGCCAAGCCATTTGCTTTCCAGAAAGTATTTGCTCTTGGAAAATCAAAGCAAGCAAGAGAAACAGCTTGATCTTTGAGATTCAGCCAAGACCGTCACCAAACTATGCAAATAAACTCTGCCTAGCACCAGCCAGTTGCCCAGTTTTTAAGTCCTACAGTGCCATGCTGATTGTTTCCTTTTGACTTCCATCTTCTAGAACCTTCTAGAAGGTGTAGTTGGTGCCTACTATTTACAGTAGGTTTAGTGGACCAAGCTTTGCATATCAATGAGTTTTTCTAAAAAATAATAGTGTGTGTGTGTGCATAATATATATATATATATATATATATATATATATGTGTGTGTGTTTGTATGTTCGTGTATATATATGTGTGTGTATATATGTGTGTATATATGTGTGTGTGTATATGTGTGTATATATATGTATGTGTGTGTATATATGTATGTGTGTATATGTGTGTATATATGTATGTGTATATGTATGTGTATGTGTGTGTATATATGTGTGAGTGTATATATGTGCGTGTATATGTGTGTGTGTATATATGTGTGTGTGTGTATGTGTGTGTAGCTAGGAATTGAGGTTGAAGGCTTTCTCAATTGCTTTTCACTTATTTATTTATTTATTTATTTATTTGATGTAGAGTTTCTCCCTGAAGTGGGAGCTTGCTGGTTGTGTTAGGCTAACCAGTAGGTTCCTGGCATCCTCCTGTCTCTATGCATCACTGTGCCTGGCATAGCACTGAGTCACGGTGCTCAGGTGCATGACACTATGCTGGCATGGATCCTGACAGGTGTGAGCCACTGTGCCCAGCATCTTTACATGGATCCTGGGAAGTGACTTTGGGTCTTTAAGTTCTGACTGAAAAAAATCTCCCTCACCACCGAAGGATGGATTTTTTTTTCTCTAATGTTTTTAATTGCTTGTTTTTGTTTTTGTTGTTTGACAGTTGATATGTCAAGAATGCTGATCTCATATGTAAAGCAAAGTATATCTCATCTTGTTAGAAGTAAATCTCTTGTATTTTATCAAATGACTTAAAAATTGTTGTAGAATCCGGGCGTGGTGGTGCACGCCTTTAATCCGAGCACTCGGGAGGCAGAGGCAGGCGGATTTCTGAGTTCGAGGCCAGCCTGGTCTACAGAGTGAGTTCCAGGACAGCCAGGGCTACACAGAGAAACCCTATCTTGAAAAACCAAAAAAAAAAAAAAAAAAAGAAATTGTTGTAGACTGGATTGACTGTTAAATGGTTAAATGGAGAGTAATGGAGGAGCAATGGATCCAGAAGAGAAGGGAGGTGGGGCTGTGGAGCTCGTAGGAGGCTGTGGTTGGAATGGCTAGTCGGAGGGAAGATTGTCTTGTCATGCCCAAGTCGCAAAGACCCCAAAGACCACTGAGGAGCCACTTCCAATGTAAACACATTGGGGTCTTTATTATGAACTCTTAAGTAAGGACTTTCACCAGCATTGTCGAAGCAGATCAGAGTGAGAGCCCCGAGTCTACGGGTGAGGGGTACTTATTGTAGTTACTGCCAGCTTGGGGAAGTTCCATAGGGGTCAACAAGTTAATTTTTTGAAAACTGCATTTCTGGCATAATCTGCAGGGACTGAATACGGGGTCAGGGTTGGGGGGCAAAACTACCTGACACAGGATGGCTAAGTTATCTAATTCTCTGCAGGATGTCTTACATTATCTGTATGTGCCTTGACCCTGCCATTGGGATGTTTGTTCAAGTGGACTTTGTAGTTATCTTCCTTGAATTGGAGTTTAGCTCCTGGTCTTGCACAAAATGGAGGTTTTACAATCTTTTAATTTTTTTAATTTTAAATTTCAATTATGTGTATGCATGTGTGTCTATGTGGGGAATGTATGCAGGATTGTAGTTATTCATGGAGTCAAAAGAGGGTACCAGACACCCTTAAGCTGGAGTTTTAGGTGGATGTGAACAACCTGCCATAGGTGTTAGGAAATGAACTCTGACCCTGTGCAAAAACTTGTGTACAGTCATCTCTCTTGCCCTCAAGATCTTTTTTCAAGAATTTCTTAATTCCTTTTACCTTTAAAAAAACTCAAAACATTGACAGAAACCATCTTCCCAATATCTATTTTTAGTTAACTATTTCCCACCTGAATATCACCCTCACTTGGGAAGCAGAAGGGAGTAGGTGGAGGCCAATACACTGTGAAACTATGTTGTTCATGGGAAGGGGGAAGAAACTGTGGCCTTAAACGCATCCCACACACCTTTTGTGGGGATGGCTCCTATTTTCCTTAGGGAAAGGGCAGGTGTAAGGTATAAACAGGCAATCCCCCCATCCCCTCCTCAGTAAGCCTGTGGCTAGTTATAAATTTGGATAGAGGAGTTGAAAGAAGCAAGCAGGGCGCAACAGCTCTAGTTAATGAGTCTCCCGGGAGCTGGATCTGATGCCGAGGCAGCTGTTTTCTAGGTGGAGAAACTGCCCAAGATTTACTAGACTCCTTCCCAGTCTAAGTTTATAGAAGCATTAGGGACATTTAAGAAACATTCTCAGACCAGGTGAGCTGCCTGGAAAAAGCACAGACCAATTAGTCTCTCTAGAAGAGATAGTCTCCTATTTGTTGAGCTGCCTACAAGGTATGTACAAGCTTCAGCTTTCCAGTGTTCATAAGTCGTCCCCCATGCTAGAGTGACTGTTCAGTGACACAGATGTCTTTGAGTCCTTTCTGCTTCTGTCAGCAACCCTGGTCTAATGTTTTGTAATGCAGTGGGATGATCGAGCATCCCCTCTGAGGTACCAACCATACAACAAGTCTAGTATAAAATGAAGTTTGTTTGAGGCACGAGAACGGGGTGAGAAGGGAGTGTGGGCAGAGAATGAAGGGAGACAGAGAAGGACAGAGAGGGAGAGAGAGAGAAGGAAAGAGGTTGGCCAGGAATGAGTGGAGAGAGAGAGAAGGGGAGAGGGGTGAAGGGGAAGAGGGAGAGGCCAAGCAGTCCTTTTTATAATGGCAAGCCAGGCTCTTACCTGGTTGTTGCTAGGTAACTGCTGGGCAGAGCCTAACAAACCCGTCCCCCACCCTCCTGTCCCAAATCCCATAAACTCATTGGTTCACCAAGTTAGACCTTGGTGGTCTCTATTTTGCCATTGGTTTCCTATCTGAAATGAGTAGATGTTTCTCTACATCTCCCCAGGAAGAGTGTAACACAATAGCATGGCAAAGCTTTCACATAAAGGAGACCAGGTGCGAGCCATTCTCCAATAGAAAGAATCTAAGTCCTGTGACACTCAGTGTATGAAGGAAAGCCAACAGCACTTCAGGAGACCAAGGACACAGACCTCCGGAAGCCTGCACGGGACTTACTTAGTGATGTGTTGCAGACTAAAGACCTCATATCCTTCCATTTGAGTATGAAGTTCCTTGATGCTTCGCTAGAAGTGATGGTATTGTTGTTCCCAAGTCGCGGGGGCTCCAAAGACCACCAAGGAGACAATTCCCATGCAAACATATACAGGTCTTTATTAAGAGCTCTCAGAACAAGGACTCTCACCTTTATGTCGCAGCGGGTCAGAAGTGAGAGCCCCGAGTCTAGGGGAGCAGTGTTTTCATTGTAGTTACAGCAAACTTGGGGAATTTCCATAGGGGTCAGCAAGTTAGTATTTTTTTTTTAAACCAAAAACCACATTTTTTTTTTCCTTTAAAAAAGTTTTAGGACAGCCGGCGTGGTGGCACACGCCTTTATTCCCAGCACTCGGGAGGAAGAGACAGGCAGATTTCTGAGTTCGAGGCCAGCCTGGTCTACAGAGTGAGTTCCAGGACAGCCAGGGCTATACAGAGAAACCCTGTCTNAGAGAAACCCTGTCTTGAAAAACCAAAAAAAAAAAAAAAAAAAAAAAAAAGTTTTAGGTCACATAAACAAGTCAGCATTTACTCCTTCTTCTGGTCTTCCTGCTCTGGGTCTGTGGGCAGCTCCTCCACTGTAGCACTGTTGCTCTCTGAGCCAGACTATCTGTCACTGGTCCCTTCCACCTCCATTCTGTCAACCCCCTCCTGCCCACTCTCCTTGTCCTCAGGAGTAGACGTGCCTTCTTCACCATTCTGCTGGCTCTCTGCCGTGTCTTCAAGGTGTGTCTCCTCTGTCTCCATCAGGATGTTCTCCTCATCCTTCTCCTCTGCTTTGTTCGCCACTTGCTCTTCCTCAGGGGCGATGCTGCTCGGACTGCGCCCAGCCTGCTCTGCTGCCTCCTTCTCCCTCTCCTCCTGCCTTTTGCGGGCCTGTTCCTCTGCCTGTGCCATCTCAGCTGCAATCTTCTCCATGTCTACTTCCACCTCCAGACCACATAACCTTTTAAGTTCATTGTTAAAGGAGTCTGTGCTTTTCCAGGAACTTCCTCTTCTTTTCCTGGTGTCGTTCCTCTATCTGAAGGAGCTCGGCTTCTAGTTTCCGCGGATGAACCGTTAAAGACTGGATCTGTC
Organism: Mus pahari; assembly: GCF_900095145.1. Lineage (NCBI taxonomy): Eukaryota > Metazoa > Chordata > Mammalia > Rodentia > Muridae > Mus > Mus pahari. Next base: position 10,361,697 of record NC_034607.1, on the reverse strand, counting down.
GCTTGAGGACCTGCATTCTAGCTGTTGTGACAACCGACCGCACATCAGGTACCACACTCTCACTGAGGATCTCACTGATGAGATGGCGGTTTCTCTGGAAACGGGCAGTGGCTGTGTGCCATATAAGGTTCTCCTTTCTCCATGCGAGACTGTCTCTGTCTACTTTCTTCCTCTAACGCAGCTTCCGCACGACTTTTTGCATTAATATAGGCAAGGTACGCAGGGGAATTGTGGTAGGCCTTCATAGGCTCATTGTACTCTATCTTTCTGCTTCGTATTCGTTTAAATATTCTTGCTTCTCTTCATCAGTGAGATCTCGCCACCAATAATCTTGCCAAATTCCCACAGCTTTAGGTCAGGGTTGGAAGCCTTTACTTGGTCCCAGACCTTTCGGCTGTACCTCATGTAGGGCATCAGTGGCTTATCTGGTGGCTTTGGAGGCTTTGGAATTGTAATGCCAGAGGACGTCGTGACCGGCTGTTGGTGCCCGGGTTCCCTCCCAGCCTGTAGTTGTTGTAGGCGAGATGACTGTATGGATTGTAATCCCACAAACCCTGGTGTGCTGGGCATTTGTATTGCAGGAGCTGGGGTGGGAGGTGGGGCATAAGATGGTCTTTTTGACATTTTTGGAAGATTAAATTCTCAGTTCCTTAAGAATGAATCTGAGACACCGCGGGCTGAGAAGGCGCCCCCAGCTCCGGCTACGCTTCCCTTTGTCCCGCCAAGTTAATATTTTTAAAACTGCATTTCTGGTGTCATCTATGAGAACCAAACACGGGGGCAAAAATTACCTGACAAACAGGATTGTTAGGTTATCTGTTCTTTGCATGTCGTGTTTGGTTATCTATATGTTCCTTAACCTTGCTATTGTAGCTTGACTGGCTGTTGCTAGGGGTGGGGGATCACCCCATTGCTGCCATCTACAGCAAAGACTTGGCAAGCAAGCAAGCAAGCAAGCAAGCAAGCAAGCAAGCAAGCAAGCAAGCAAGACTAAGGATCTATTGCACAGATGTTCTGTGCTGTGTTACTGGCCCCACCTCCAAGACTATGGGGACGACCCACAAATATTGTACTTACCGGCTATGAAAAAGTGTGTCCCTGTGTTCTCAATTGTTAATTGCAGAGCTGGCAGAGCCAGGCTAGCAGGATATGTAAATGTTTGTCATTTCCTCACCTGCTCAAAAAAGAAAGGCAAGCTGCCCTGGGGAAAGAAAGGTCAAACTTGTTGAGTAAGCAGTATGGCTTTTTGCATAATAAAGAGCTGGCCGCCGGAGCTGGGGAAGACTGGACCCGGGACAGGCTGGCTGGGACCGAGATCAGTGAGAACCTCTTTTAGGGACGAAATGGAGATGGAGAAGTCTGGTTAAATCACAAGTTGCCTGGAAGACTGCCCAGCAAACAGGCCAATGGGTTTAAACTATATAGCCATCTCCGTGTCTTTATTGTTCAGTCTCAATTGGGATTTTTGAAAGCCCTGCAATACAAGATGATCCAGACGTCTTGACAACCAGAGAAGCAGCACTACCTATTGAAGAACAGTGTAGTCACCGGTCGAAGAAACCAAACGCCAAACTCCTCCTATTGCAGAGAACCTGATGATTGGTAACAGTAAGCGCGGTGACACGAGAGGTGAGGTCTTGGGATACAAGTGACAGTGGCTGAAAGGTGCCAGAAGTGAGAGATGCAACAAGTGGGTCAGCATTAGTGGCAGGTTCTGGTAGAGGGTGTTATAACATGACTTTCACCGACACGCCAGCTATATAAATAATGACACAGAGACTCATATTATTTTCAAAGCTTAGGCCTTTATCTTGGGCTATCTCCCAGCTAGCTCATCTTCTTAACAACCAATTCTCTCCTGCGACCTGCCAACATGGCCGTGTCTGCCTCTCTCCTTGCTCTGAATTATCTGCCCACCTCCCCAGCTTGAATCTCTCTGCCTTCTGTTTCTTCTCCCAGAGACCCTGTCTCAGCCCGGAAGTTCCGCTCTCCACTTTCTGCATAGCCATGGGCAGTGAGATCTTTATTAAAAGCCAGTCAGCAAGTAAGAAAGGATGTAGGCAGGTCCATCCTGTAATTTCATCCCTGTGGGGTTCAGTGCCTTATGTCGGCACGGGGAAGGCATTTATTCCAGGTTTGGATTTAAAAGGGGAGATTGATGGGTTTGAAGGCAAAGTTAAGATTAGCAAAGCTTTCAATAATTAAGGAGGTCTTTTCATGTCCCCCCGGGGGGGCTATATAATTAATACCTGACTCTCAAGGTCTACCTCCTAGGAAGTAGGGAGCTTACTGTTCCATAGCAGTTCAGTTAGCAACATCAGTCTTGCTGACTTCTCAGGAAACAAGAAATGGCTCAGTTTCTTTGCCTATCACTTTTGCTGATAGGTGTCTAGTACTGAGCTCACAAGACGCATCCTTGATGATGGGATGGTATTGTTTGCATAATTGTCTACTAAGGGCTGGTGGGTTACAGGCTTTCTTGTTGACCTGTGTAGTGGGCTGGGCTGATGCTGCTTGTATTCTAATGCTAATATGGAGGCCCCAAGACCTGCCTATCTCAGAGATGATGAGAGACTCTGAATGTAGACCCAAGTGACACGGTGCCCTTGTCCTCAGTTATTTCCGATTGGTCGATAAAGGTGTTGACAGCTAATAGTTGGGCAAAAGAGACATAGGTGGGATTTAGGATTCCTGGGCTTGGGGTTGGAGGAGAACCACAAGGGGTGGGGCAGAAGAAAGTGAATGGAGGAGAGAAGCTGCCATGGGTTAGGTGAGTCATGAAAATGTGGCCCTGAGGGCTGCCCAATTGGAGTTAAGAGCAGCCCAGATGAAACCTAGCAAGTAATAATTTGGGGTTATCAATAGGAAAGTGGATTCTAATAACATATCAGGTAGATATCTGCCCAGCTCTTGTGCTGTTTAAGGCTTATTTTAACTATAAAGGTTGTGTGTGTCTTTTATCTGGAAAATGAATGATCAAGGGCAGGTAGAAACTCTGAATTGGGACTAAAAATTTCTAAAACAGACCTGTGGCACCATGGGAAGGTAGTAGAACTTAAGACTTGGGACCTAGTGAGAGGATGGTAAGTTTCTGGGGAGATTGCCTTGAAAGGAATTGTGCTGGAGAGCTGTATGCCAACTTGACACAAATTAAGTCATCTGAGAAGAGGAGACCTCAATTAAGAAAATATTTCCGTAAGATCCAGCTATAGGCAAGCATGTAAGGTTTCTCTTAACTAATGGCTGATGGGGAAAGCCTAGCCCGTTAGGTGGATCCATCCCTGAGCTGGTGGTTCTGGATTTTATAGAGGTAACCTCCATAGACTTCACCCCTCTCCACTTGGGGTGGTTGGGAATGCTGGCCCCAGGGTCACGAGAACAGGAGAGCTGGGCTTTCCTCCCAGCACTTGGGAAAGCTTGTCCTGCACCATGCCTTGGCAGCACAGAAGAATTGGCCCTGGTGGTGTGGGCATGTGTGAGCCAGCCTGAGGCCATGAAAGTGGGAAATTTGGTCCCACCCATTGCCTACTATGGCATTGATTGAGCTAGATGAGGCAGTGCTGGAGAGCTTTTGCCTTGCTAGTAGTAAGGGTGCTGGTGACAGTTCAGGTTAGCTGACTGGCTGACCAACCAAGCTACCATACAGGCTCAGATTCAGGGTTGGCCCATGCCAACATCTACCCCATCTATGAAATTCTTGAGTGTGTGAAGGGGTCCTGTAGATCCAAAGCTGCAGGATCTCCATGACTCAGAGCAAGTAACAGGCTATCTGATAGGATTCCAAGAGAAGATTCTGGATTGATGATGCAGCAGAAGCAAGAGGCCTGAAACCAGAAAATCGTTGCAGTGAACATTCGTAAGTAAAAATGTGTCGCGCCATTAAGGAGCACGCTGTGATCCACTACAGCTTTTTGTTTGTTTTCTTTTGTGGGGCAGGTGGCAAGGGTAGAGGGCAGAAATGAAGGGATTAGGAGATGAGTGGAATTGGGATACATGATGTGAAATTCACAAGTAATCAATTAAAAAGTTAAGAAAGAAAAGAAAGCAGGCTGAGCAAGCCATGAGGAGCAAGTCAGCAAGCAGCACCCTTCCATGGCCTCTGCCTCAGCTCCTGCCTCCAGGTTCCTGCCCTGTGTGAATTCCTGCCCTCACTGCTTTTGATGAACTGTTATACAGAACTATGAGTGAAATAAACTCTTCTTCCCCAGGTTGCCTTGGTCATGGTGTTCCATCACGGTAGTAGTAAGCCTAACTGGGGCTGGAGAGATGGCTCAGCGGTTAAGAGCACCGGCTGCTCTTCTGAAGGTCATGAGTTCAAATCCCAACAACCACATGGTGGCTCACAACCATCTGTAATGAGATCTGATGCTCTCTTCTGGAGTGTCTGAAGACAGCTACAGTGTACTTACATATAATAAATAAATCTATCTTTAAAAAAAAAGAAAAACCAAAAAAAAAAAAATAGTAAGCCTAATTAAGCTGGAGTATTGCAATTCTGCTCCTTGCTCTTTCTGGTTGAGCTTCCTCCATGTGCTCTCATTATGATATGTTTTTCTTTTCTCTTTGTCACAGGCCCCCAAATGAATGGGCTAACTGATCACGGATTGAAACCAGTAAAACTATGAGTGGAAGTCAACCTCTCCTCTAATTGCACCAATGGAGCTCAGTCCTTTTTCACAGTGATGTAAAGATAACCAACACAAGAGGCTGTTATAGAAGAAAGGTTAGGCAGCATGGGTCCTCACCCATCAAAGCATGACTGAGACTTCATTACAGTTGGCTCAGTAACAGACAGCATCAGGCCATGAGGATGAAAGTGTTCCATGATTGAGCAATGTTGCTTTTCTAATCGCTTATGTGTTTATAGTGACGAGGCTGTAAAAATATCACTGCAGTCTGGTTGTATGAAAGGATAGCACTCACAGCTGTGGACTGTAGACACCTTTCTTTTTTCTTTCTGAGACACATGTTGTCCATGTTGTCCAGGCTGGCCTGAAACTCGCTATGTGGCTGACAGTGGGTCTCGTGCTTCCACTTCCCTCTCAAGATACAAGTGTGTGTGTGTGTGTGTGTGTGTGTGTGTGTGTGTGTGTGTGTGTGCGTGCATGAAGACCCAAAAATTAACTTGTAAGCCTCACCTGCGCAAGGACTGTGTAACTTCCCGGAATGCTGGGAGTTGTAGGCCTTGGAAGATAACAAAGCCACTTGGGAAAATACAGTGGCTGTGTGGTTTGGCCTGCACAACATGTGTCTCCTCGCCCCTTAGCTGGGAATTCCAGGGAGTGGTCCTGACCAAAGCTGTTAAAGCTTGCTTTACATTTGGCTCAGAATTGTGGGGTTGGTTTCTCTGCAGGTGAACAGTGCCCATGCCTTTAGAAGTCAAGGCCAGCTTTCTTCTTCAATCATTTCTCCATCTTATTTTGAGACGGGCTTTCTGTTGGTTTTGTCTAAGCTCCGCCCCACAGTTCCTTGGCAACAGCCAGGTGTCTCTGACTCACTATAAAAGGGGCTGCTTGCCTCCTCTTCCCTCTCTTGCTCTTTCTCACTTCTCTTTCTCTTTACCCTCTCGCTCCCCATTCCTCTTCCCCGTTCTCTATGTGCTCATGGGCCACCCCTCTTCTTCTTCTTCTTCTTCTTCTTCTTCTTCTTCTTCTTCTTCTTCTTCTTCTTCTTCTTCTTCTTCTTCTTCTTCTTCTTCTTCTTCT
>NC_034607.1:10351117-10355696 GCF_900095145.1 Mus pahari | reverse complement strand
CTCTCTCTCTCTCTCTCTCTCTCTCTCTCTCTCTCTCTCTGCCTTTCTCTCAACTCCCCTCCCCATGCCCTGAATAAACTATTCTATACTATACTGTCATGTGGCTGGTACCATGCCTCGGATGGGATAGCAGAGGCACCCCATTTTCCCCCCCACCATTCTGGTCCTCCACCAAACATATCCCTGGCTTCTCTCTTCTCTCTTTCTTTTTATAAAACACCACAGTCTCTAGACTGGTGGAACAAGAAGCCCAGAAGGCCTCCCATCTCTGCCTCCTCCGAACCTGGATTTGGGCGTGTCCCATCACATCTAGACTCAGGCTTTTGCATCATTTGCTGACTGAGCCTTCTCCTTAGTCCAGGAAACATCTCTCTCTCTTTTTTTCTCACGTTTATAATCCTATTTTTTTATTTGTTAGTTAGAATATCTTCCTTCTACTTTTTAAACTATTACTGTAGGATAGCATGGACTGTATAGGCTCTGGCGGCAGCCACATATACCTTGCATTACCACATCTCTTGCCTGCATTAAGAGTGCATATGGGCCGGGCGGTGGTGGCACACTCCTTTAATACCAGCACTTGGGAGGCCGAGGCAGGCAGATTTCCGAGTTCGAGGCTAGCCTGGTTTACAGAGCGAGTTCCAGGACAGCCAGGGCAACACAGAGAAACCCTGTCTCAAAAAACTTAAAAAAAAAAAAGTGCATATGGAGGGACTGGCCTGCATCAATCTAGGCTTATGTGAGTATATACTGTGGTATTAACATAATTACGAAGTTACAATGTTTTTCTCAGAGCACACCACTGTCATGTGAGGCCAGGTGGATGTGAGGAAGAGAAATGAAATGTCACAGTGAAAGATTTGAGTGTTACTTTAGACAGGACCAATTCCACTATTTCAACCACAGCTAATATAAAACACCCGATAGTGGCTTAAACCCACAATGCATCAGTTGGTTTTTTTTTTCCCACCTAGAGGCTGATGATCCCAGGGAAGTTTCAGGAAATTAATGTCACTATCGAGGACCAAGGGGTTTTATAACTTCCTACATGCTTCCCACCATTAGGCTCTGGCTCTGTATTTCGATGTTCGAGGCCTTGTCTCATCAAGGTTTCAAAATAGCTGTCCTAGCTGCAGACATTATGTCACCCTCCCATCTTTTCCAAAGTTAGGAGAAGGGGAGGTTGGGAGATAGAGACAAAGTGGTTATTTTTCTAGTGTACCTAGAAAAATATTTCCATTTTTCAGGCAAATAGCCTTCCTAGAATACCCCTTCTTCCTCAGAAGAGCCTATGTCTAGTTCAGTGACCAACAAAGAGGACCTGTGACAGCTGGTTCAACGTCGTCAGAACTGTAAAAGTGAATAAGTAAAAAAATTAACTGAAATTTTAAAAAAGTCATTAGGAATAATGAAATCTGGGTTTTGGTTAAAAAGAAAAAGAAGGAAAAGGAAGCTGTATGGTGTGGGGCACGTCACTAGTGACAGCTCTGTTGTGGAAATGTGTGTCTGGTGAGAGTATGAGAGCTGAAATCACACGCCAAGGTGGAACCAGCTTCCCCTACTCTGGGATGCTAAGGGAGAAGCCAGCCAGGGAGGTTGGTCATGGAAAGCCTGAGGAGACTCCGAGGATACAGGTGAGTCAGCCAGGTGTGAAGCTATGGGTGGGGTGGGTGGAGGCGGTCCAGGCTACCATAAATGCCAACAGAAAGGCAAGGGGTGGGGACCAGTTTGCGTGGCTGGGGCAGGATGAACAGGATGGGGTAGGTTGCCACCCTGGTGAAGATGAACTTGTGTGTGTCAGGGGTGGGGGGTGGGGGTGGGGGAACAGGGATCAGATTCCAGCCTTGCAAAATCAGCGATAAGTTGACCTTTGCCGAAGTAGGGTGCTGGGTGAAGCTTTCTTTAGAAAGTATTGGGGTGAGGACCCGAATAAGCCCAGGGCAGTGTGGACCAAAGCTTGAAGGCTTAACACAAGATAAACACCTTCAGCCAGGCACCGTCAGAGCATTGCGTGTGAGTCAGAGTCGGCCTTCTGCTGCAGCCGGAGGAGTTCTGCTTTGTTCAGGGATGGCCCCAGTCCCCACCTTCACAGAAGTTGGCAGTCCCGGCTCCGCTCATGAGAGCTGAGATGACTTTCTCGTTTGTTTTGGGATGCCTGGCAAGAACATTTTCCTCCTTAATGTTCGTGGTCTCTAGTGAAGACTTAACAATTTGATGAACAAGTGGACTGTTATCTAAAAAACTATGCTCCTCATATGAACTGGACGTGTTCCTTCAGGCCTGAACCGCGCTGAATGGTCCACGGGGCTGCATCCCGCCAGTCCGACCTCCAGCCACCCCTCCTGGCTTGGCAGTTGTAACAGCTGTCTCAGGTCTTAGTGGAGAAACTCTCAGAGGTGTTTTATGCTCATGTGTTTTCTTCCCCCAAGACTGTGAACTCCGGCAGCAAAGAAGAGATCTTTATTTTATTGTCCGAGAACATTGCATCTGTGCATATAATAGTTTTGATCAAATCTACTCTTCAATCTTTTTCCTTCAGTTCCTCCCCGATCTATGCCCTATTTTTCACCCCCACCCCACCCCACCCCACCCCATCCCACCCCACCCCACAGAATCCACTCAGTGCTGCCTTTGTCTGTGCCTGAATGTGGGACCATCTCTTGGAACATGAGTATTCTCTCGGGGAATGCATCCCGGAAGAAAAGTGACTTTCCCCCAGTTGCCAATAGCTCCTCGCTTAGGACTGGAGCTTTGTAGCCTTGGAAAAGGGACATGTTTAAAGGACAAGTCTGCATATTCACCGGTATCTCCTGTGCCAGAAAGTGTTTATATTCAGAAGTAAACTATAAGGATGTGTCTATGAAGTTTCTTCGGTTGCAGTTAACTATGACATATTAGTATGAGCTGTGTGGGTGTGAGATTGAAATAAATGAAGGATCTTGTCATTTTAAATTTATCTTTTAATTAATCTTTTAATCTTCGTTTTCTCAGATAAATTTCACCGGGAACTTAACAGTCTAAAAATAAAATACACTGGAAAATAAAATTTCCCCATTCGAGGCACTTGACTGGATTTCCAGATGGGAGTGTTCACCACCCCCACCCCAAAGAGGATTCTGAAATCTAGAGTTTGTGAAGGCACAAACCTACTGACTCTCCCTGCTCGGATAAGCCTCTGGAATACTTAGACTAGTCCAGGCCACAGTGGGAAGATGGGAATAGTGTAGCGGGGAGGTGTTAGCACTAACGTGTGTGGCTGGTCAGGTCTTAGTCAGCATGGCACAGCCCTGGGTCAGGTAGGAAGAAGGGACCTCAATAGAAACAACGTGTCTCCATCAGATTGGTCCGTGGGGGCATTTTCTTGATTACTGATTGATGGTGAGGGCCCAAAATACTGTAGATGGTATTACCCTAGGCAGGTAGATGGTACTAGCCCTGGGCAGGTGGATGTTACTACCCCTGGGCAGGTAGATGGTACTAGCCCTGGGCAGGTAGATGGTACTAGCCCTGGGCAGGTAGATGTTACTACCCCTGGGCAGGTAGATGGTACTAGCCCTGGGCAGGGGGATGTTCCTACTCCTGGGCAGGTAGATGGTACTAGCCCTGGGCAGGTGGATGTTACTACCCCTGGGCAGGTAGATGGTACTAGCCCTGACAGGTAGATGGTACTAGCCCTGACAGGTAAGTGGTATTACCCCTGCTCTCCAATCTATGCCTCCAGGTTTCTGCCCTGATGGTGTCTCCCCTTCCCGATAACTATAAGCTGTGAGGTGGAATAATCCCCCCCTTTCCCTAAGTTGCTTCTGATCGTGGTGTTTTTCACATCGATGGAAAGCAAACTAGGACGGGGCGCCTCTCGCCGTGCTACACGGAATTCCTCTGTGGGTGTTTAAAAAGAAATGACCATATGCTACGTAAGCAGGAATGTAGCTTTCCAAACATGAAGAAGACACGTGAAAGCACCTGAATACGTAAACAGAACCAAGCAAAACACTACCTCCAAAGAAACCACCCCAAATCCAGCCCCACCAAAAAAAACTAGAAAAGGATTTTTTTTAGTTGCTTTGAGTTTTAAAAGGGTATGATCCTGGTGTTGCTCAAGCGTCCATGAGGTTGTATCAGTCAGGGTAGGCTAGATTCTGCTGCAGTAAAAACTAACTCACAGATACCAGTGACTAAGAAAAACAACCACCTTCTCTTATGCCCACTGCAGGTTGGTGACATACTATCCAGTCCAGTGGAGGAACTGACATTCTGAATTGTTGGCCCCCATAGGAGAATTTTCTGTGTCTCCCAAACCATAAAAGGGTGGAAAATCTCACTACCACTTGTTCCTGGAAGTAAGGACAAGAAGGACTAGGTGAGAACCTGCTAGCATAACATTAGTGCCTCCAAAGCCAGAGGGTTACAGCTCCTGTGTAGACAACTTGTGGTTCTATATCAGATTCACGTAGACTTGCCAGAATAAGGTCAAGTACCACAATTCTCATGCCACCACCACAATGCCTTTGTCTCCTTTATCATCTCTGGATTTTGAGACACACACACACACACACACACACACACACACACACACACA
>NC_034607.1:10342740-10351102 GCF_900095145.1 Mus pahari | reverse complement strand
CACACACACACACACACACAGAGAGAGAGAGAGAGAGAGAGAGAGAGAGAGAGAGAGAGAGAGAGAGAGAGAGTCACTCGGCACGTGACTCATTTACTCTCCAGCTCCGTGCCTCTCCCAGTACAGATGCTACTCCCAGGCAGGACCTGTCTGTCAGGCTGAGGCACCTCTGCACAGGCTGCAGCTGTCTGTGGGAGGAAGCACCCAGCACCGGCGGCCTCAGTTTTGGAAGCTGCCATTCGGGATTTGGGGCTGAAGTGACCGCTCAAGAAGTACAGGAACCCAGTTGCTGATCCGAAGAGAGACTTGACAAAGGGACCCGCTGATGTCCTTCTCTCCAGCTGCCAGGGAAGAGGGCAGGTGTCCCCGAGAGTCTTGTTGACCAGCCACAGTGAGTACTCTCACATCCCCTTCTTGCCAATGACCTCCTGTGCCAAGGAATTTCAGAAATGAGCAGCTAATTGTGGCTGGAAGGCTTGGGTCTTTGGGGCTTCAATTAGTAACTTGTCCAGGTTGTTAAGTACCATGAAAGAATTTGGTGATGTGGAGGCTCTATTCAACAAGAGCTCCAGTCTAGGATGAAAATCTCTTTACTTCCCAAATCCTTGGATCTGTGCCTCTCCTGACTCCATCTAGAGTTTGAAATATAGGAATTGGAATGTCTGAACAACTGGTTCCAGGCCACCTCCCTGGTGATCTCCACGTGGTTAAACATGAATGGTCATGAGAGCTTGGCATTTTCTCCCATCAGATGCTGTGCCATCTAATGCTCAATTTTATTATTAAAGGTTCATCAGCTTCAACGTATCCTTGATAACAGAGAGAGTTCTATACCTCCTCAAAAATATCCTGTAGCTCCCATACAGACTGAACTGCCAGCCAGGAGGCCTGCATGGGACTGACCTAGGCCTTCCACACGTGTTACAGTTGTGTAGCTTGGTCCTCATGTGGGTCCCCTAACACTGGGAGCAGGGGCTGTCTCTGAGTCTGTTGCCTGCCTTTAGATCCCTTTCCCCATACTGGGTTGCCTCCTCTAGCCTTAGTAGTAAAGGATGTATCTAATCTTACTGCAACTTGATATGTCAGGGCTGGTTGAGATCCATGGGAGACCTGCCCTTTTCTGAAGAGAAGGAGGATTGGGGAGAGCAGAGATGGGGCAGGGCTAGGAGGAGAGGAGGGGGCACTGCAGTCAGGATGGTAAATAGGTAGACAGACAGACAGACAGACAGGTAAATAGATAGACAGGTAAATAGATAGATAGATGATAGATACATAGATACATGATAGATACATAGATGATAGATAGATAGATAGATAGATAGATAGATAGATAGATAGATAGATAGAAAGATAGATGATTGATAAAAGTCCTGCAGCTCCATCAACTAATTTAAGGCACAGACATCTCTTAGTCCTAGACGTCACTGAGAAAATCTGAACTTGAGGGCAGTTTCTCTTGGTTTAGAAGGTTGCCTTTCAAGTGTCTCTTCTCTTCTTTCACTGGGTGGGTCCCGTCCCAGGAATCAAACTCAGATTGTCCTATGAGCAAGCGCCTTTATCCACCAAGCCATCTTGCCGGCCCTCCTTACTCTCCTACTGTTCCTTGGCGTTGCTTCATGCTTTCCTCTTCTAGGAAGTGTCTCTGTTACTTGAGTGCAGTCTTAAAAGCTTAATTTTCTTCAGAAATGTTTTCTCCTTGAATTTTGACAAAATCTTTGCTCCCCTATTGGGAAAAGCGTATTGACTGAAAACGGGAGGCTCATGTTTATCTCTCGTTATTTTTGGCTTAATATCATTTACTCTTTCAGAGTTCGTCTGTGTCTGTGGGTTTGTTGTTTGTTTGCTTGATTCTTTTTTGACTTCTTAGTAGCTTGGATGAGTGGTCTTTAGTACACCCAGCAAATGGTTAGCCTAACTGGACTGCAAGCCTTGCATTGTGTGTGTGCGGAGGTGCGTGCATGCGTGTGTGTGTGTGTGTGTGTGTGTGTGTGTGTGTGTGTGGAGAGAGAGAGAGAGAGAGAGAGAGAGCACACAAGTGGGTGCACACCTGTATGTGGGTTGTATGTGCGTATGTATACATTCACCTGGAGGCCAGAGGTTGACATTAGATATCTCTTATTATTCTCCCCCTTATCTTTTGAGACAGGCTTTCTCAGTACTGCAGTCCCTGGGTCTTCTGTCTCTGCCCCTCAGAGCTGAGGCTCCAAGTGCTCGCTCTAGGACTAGCGCTTGCACAAGGATGAGACAACTCAGGTCCATAATCTTGAGCAGGAAGCGCTCTACTGACTGAGGCAGTTTCCCAGACCCCAAGGGCTGCACTCGGGAGTCTTTACAGATTGTATTCCAAGATCAGACACCTCTAGCTCCCTTTCCAGCCAGAAATGCAGAATTCAGAGCTCCCGCATCATTCTGTGTTTGCTGGATGGATGAAAACGTGTAAACAGGAGCCAGGATCGGTTAGTCTAAGTTTGGAGGAGGGCACGGGGAAAGAGGTTAGAAGCAGTTTCCCTTAAGCAATAACGGGGGTACAGTGCCTATGGGGAATGAGAATACAAGTGTGTTTCAAATAACAGTCTGTCTTTTTCTTTCTTTAATCATCAGTAAACTCTAGGTCACTATGTGATAATGTGCTTCTCCTTACTGGGGCAGGTGACACCCACTGCTACCACTGTCCCTTAGTACTGTCTTTGAGTGAGATGTGTTTGAACTCAGCAGTGGAAAATAGCCTCAGCTCATCTCAGGTATCTCTGAAAACCTACAGTCTAGGGAGTAGTCTTGGGAATCTATAGAAATTTTTTATTTTTAATTGTTTCCTCTTAGAAAAAGTAGCCAGTAAATAGCCACAAGTAAACAGGAAACCCCCTGATTTTATTTTAAAATATTTATTTATTTACTTATCTATGTATCTGGATGGTTTTACCTACATGCATGTCTGGACACTAATATGCGTGCCTGGTGCCTGCAGGGGCTGGATGAGGGTGTTGGATCCCTCGGAACTGAAGTTACCAATGTAATCTGCCACATGGGTGCAGGGTTTGAATCCAAGTCCTCTGGAAAAAGAGCCAGTGCTCTTAACTGCTGAGCCCTTGCTCCTGCCCTGATTATATAAGAGTTATAGACTCTTACTGGCCCTGCATATTACTCCTGAACCTATTAAATGCAGCAAGCAAACTCTTTTTTTAATATTAGATATTTTCTTTTTTATTTTATTATTATTATTAATTAATTAATTTATTTATTTATTTTGGTTTTTCAAGACAGGGTTTCTCTGTGTAGTCCTGGAACTCACTTTGTAGACCAGGCTGACTTCGAACTCAGAAATCCACCTGCCTCTGCCTCCCAAGTGCTGGGATTAAAGGCATGAGCCACCACCACCTGACTTCTTTATTTATTTTAAATGTTATCCCCTTTTCTAGTTTCCTCTCCGAAAATTTCCTCTCCCCTCCCCACTCCCCCCTGCTCCCCAACCCACCCATTCCCACTTTCTAGCCCAGGCATTCCCCTACACTGGGGCAAGCAAACTCTTAAGCCAGTCTAGCTTAGTGTCCTAAAGGGACTGCCTCACTATGCTGGGACGGCTAAGAGAACCCAGAGCTAAGAGAACCCAGAGCGTGAAAGACGAGGCCCTTACTTTCCTTTCTCTTATGGCACCGTCTTGGTTTGTTCTTTGTTTTCCTTCAGTGGATGGGCTGTTCTCAGTGACTTATTAATATGAATCCTGTTGTTTCCCCTCCCTTTCACATGTCAGTATCAGTTGGAAAGTGCTAAAAGTTGACTCTCCCCTGAAAAATGCTAATGGCGAGTGCAGGAGTGCAGTTAAAGTGTAGCACACAGAGCTGTCCTCACCCTTTGGCTCCCGTTTGCCAGTGAATTCATGCAGAATGAGGACGGTCTAGCTTACTTTCTCTTGCTGTGAGAAAACAGTAACAAAACGACCTTGGGCAAAAAAGGTTGTTTTTATTTTTTTATTTTTTTATTTTTTTGCTTTACAGGTTTTATTTATACTGTCCAGCATCAAAGAATTTCAAGATAAATGTCAAAGCAGAAACTAAAGTCGATAGTGTGAAGGGACGTTGATTGTTGTTGCTGTTCCTGACTGGTTCAGCTACTTTTCTCATTCAGCGCAGGCCTACCTACCCAGGGATGGATGGATGGCACTGCCCATGGTAGGCTGGGTCTTCTTGTATCAATTTTCAATTAAGAAAATGTCCTACGGACAAGTCCATGGGCCAATCTAATGGACACAATTCTTTTTTTTTTTATTTTTAGATTTATTTTTTTAATTAGATGTACTCTTCATTACATTTCAAATGTTATCCCCTTTCCTAATTTCTCCTCCGAAAATCTCCTATACCCTCCCCCTTCCCTCTGTTCCCTAACCCACCCACTCCCACTTCCTGGCCCTGGCATTCCCCCCTATACTGGGGCCTAGAATCTTCGAAAGACCAAGGGCCTCTCTTCCCAACGATGGCCAACTAGGCCATCCTCTGCTACATATGCAGCTAGAGACACGAGCTCTGGGGGTACTGGTTAGTTCATATTGTTGTTCTTCCTATAGGGCTGCACACAGAGATCCCTTCTTCCCAGGTAACCATGCTTTACGTCAAAATGACACAATAAAAAACACAAAAGATTTGCACAGAAAATACTAGCGTCTGAGTCTTAGTTCCAGAAATCCTCATTGGACTCGGGCCCCAGACATGGTTCTTTTTTTCACACATGGGTTTTTTTTTTTTTTTTCTCTTGGAATCTTATTGTGCCATTCATTCGGGAATCACTGCTTCCAGCTGCCTCTGTTTTCTCCTTTTCTGGATTAAGAGAGGGAGTCCAACTCATCGTTCCTCTTTAGACTTCAGTGTTTTTGTGCTGAGGGCTTATGAGTCCAGTGAGGTCAGCTGCTGTCCCGTACGTAGTTCAAAGAGTTAGGCCAAGCATATTATTGTTGACATGGCGGCACCCGTGATAAACACGGAAAGGGCATGACAGACAGGTTTGGTTGAGGTGCGAACATACCTAGCCGAGTAATTAGTAGCCATAATGACAATGTAACAATGATAATAACAAAAGTAATAATGCCACCAGGAATCTAACCTACTCTTCCAACAGAAAGACAAAGCAAGCCCACAAGCGGCCAAACTTGAGTGCATCTGACTGTTGCTCAACCAGAGTCCTTATTTCTTATCGAAACTATTTTTTTTCCCAATTATTTCTTTGTTTGGAAAGACTGGAATGGTGAGAATGAATTCATTTTTTATTAACGGGGGGGGGGGTTGTAACACGAAACACCAAGTAAATGGATTTGGCAACAAACCCAGAGCTGTCCATATCAGCACGGTCCATCCAGATTGCAGCGCACAGAACAGAGTGATCAGCAGGCATTGCAAAGTATTCTGCTCAGCATCAAGTCCCAGTTGTAGGAGGTGTAAACGTTGTCCCAGGGTTTAAAATGATCGCTTTTCAGGCTGGTGAGATGGGTAAAGGTTCATGCTGCCAATCTTGACAGTCTGAGTTCCATCCCTTTGACCCACAGGGAAAAAGGAGAGAACTGACTCCTGGGAGTTGTTTTCTGACCTGACACACAGACACACAGACACACAGACACACAGACACACAGACACTGGGTGGGGGTGAGGGTGGGGGTGGGGGTGGGGGCTAGATATGCAATCCCTCCCATTTCCTCAGAGCAGTAGACAGGAGAAGATGAGCGAGCGTGAGGTGAGAGAGTTGCTCTCCCCTACCCCCGATGACAAAAGCCAGAGACCAGTCCTGACTCAGACTCTGGCCGGTTAGAAGATGACGGAGTTGGTGTGATCTGTGTGTACTTCACTGCTAGCCTTGAGAGCAGGAGCAGCTGGAGCCGTGTGGGCTGGGCTGAGCTGGGCTGGGCACCGATACCCAAAGACCAGCTGTGATTATGCTTCGTGTTGGGAGCTTAAATGGTGAAGGCTCACACCACTGGCCCAAAGCAGGGCATCAGGTCAGGGGAGAAGGCAAGAGGGAACGTGGGAAGGAACGATGAACTGGTGAAGATCCAGTTCATACTGGGAGTCAACAAATGACCTCCTGGGGGCAGGTTTTCCATACTGGCTCAGGTTCCAGGGCTTCTTGTGAAAGTACAAAACACTCACTACATCTGTGGGCATTTTACTTCATGAACACTAGGCACAGGCTTGATCTCTATGCACTTGTCTGAAGTCCAGACATTAAGTACTGCTTCTTTAAACACCGACTTATGCAGGAAGCTCTGCTTCCCTTCAACATGCTGGTGGGACCTTTGTCTTGCTGTGCCTCTTTCAACTGAACACCATGTAGCTTATGCCTTAGTTGCCCTGTGTCCTTCTGGGCACCTTTTCCAAAGAAGCCATTTCTTGCTCAAGAACTAAACTGTAGTCAAGTTCCCTTCTGAACCAGAGAAAGTGATGGAGGACTTGGCAGGATCCTTAATCCATCAGTCACAAAGAAGCAGAGGGAAATTTGGCATTTTTTAGACACAGAGATGCAGTTTCTCACAGTGATCTACATGAAAAGCACCTTGGCGGGCGGGGGGGGGGGCTGGAGAGATGGCTCAGCGGGTAAGAGCGCTGACTGCTCTTTCAAAGGTCCCTAGTTCAAATCCCAGCAACCACATGGTGGCTCACAACCACCCATAATGCCCTCTTCTGGCGCATCTGAAGACAGCTACAGTGTACTTATGTATAATAAATAAATAAATAAATAAATAAATAAATAAATAAATAAATAAAAGCACCTTGGTAGGATGTACTCCAGCAAGGGGCAAAGACAATATAGAGAAAGGAGGCAAGAGTGGTTGTGGGGCCATTGAGATATTGTGCAAGGCTGGAGATCTGAGTTTGATTCCCAAAACCCACACAGTGGAAGGAGAGAGCCACCTCTCACCAGGTGTCCTCAGACACCACACACTCACACACATGCTCGCACACACACACACACACACACACACACACACACACACACAGACACATGCAAATATACACATGTACATATACTAACTAAATGCATATAATTAAAAAAAAAGCAGGAGATGAGTCTCCAATATGGAGAACTTAGGAGAAAAGAGACACTTCCCAGGTTAGATAAGATGTTCATTTTAGCATCAGTTCAGGGAAAATTTACCCTTTTCATTTATAAAGTAATTAACTATAAATAAATATTCATTACTCTCCATCTAAATGTTCTATATGAAGAGACAGAGAGAAGAAGGACACACACTATGGTGGTTTGAATATGCTTGGCCCATGGAGTGGCACTATTAGGAGGTATGGACTTCTTGGAGCAGATGTGGCCTTCTTGGAGGAAATGTGTCGCTGTGGGGCTGGGCTTAGAGACCCTCCCCTTAGCTGCCAGGAAGCTAGGCGTCTTCTAGTGGTCTTCAGATGATATGTAGAACTCTGAGCTCCTGTACCATGCCTTCCTGGGTGCTACCATGCTTCTGACTTGATGATAATGGACTGAACCTTTGAATCTGTAAGCCAGCCCCAATTAAATGTTGTCCTTATAAGAGTTGCCTTGGTCATGGTGTCTCTTGACAGCAACAAAACCCTAACTAAGACAGAAGTTAATACCAGGGACCAACTGTGATAGGCCTGATCATGCTTTTGTTGGGAAGAATGTGGATTTGGGGTCTTTGGATTTGGAAAGTCATGGAATATTTTAAGTGGGGCTCAATGGACTATCCTAGTAGGAATATGGAAGACTTTGTTGCTGACAGTGTTTTGAACTGTGCCGACCTGGCCTAAGAAGTTTCAGTGGAGAAGAACTTCAGTATGTGTCCTAGAGTCTGTTTTTGTGGTATTTTGGTGAAGAATGTGGCTACTTTTTGCCCTTGTCTGAAGCATCTCCCTGAGGCTAAGGTAAAGAGATTTACATTAACTGCATTGTCAAAGAAAGTCTCAAAAAAGCCCAGTAGAGATTTTTTCTCTAGCTTAGTCTCCTGAACAACATTCTGATCAAGCATAGTAAACTTAAAAAGGAAAAAAAATACAAAAAGTATGGTTCAAGTAATAATAAAGGGGCATCAGGAAGTGAAATGGAGCTGAATCCTGTGTTCAAGGAGAGAAACTCATTAAGGGAACAGTGACCTTGAGGCAAGATCCCACCTAGCTAAGCTTATTATTTATGCTTTTGCAGTTCCACAAGGGAACTGGTTATTGTTTTCCACTGGACTTTTAATCTGGAATGAACTACAATCCAGAAATAGAGGGCACACTTGTGATTCGGATTTTGACACTAGAAGATACAGGCTTGGGCTGGTGAGATGGTTCAGTGGGTAAGAGCACCCGACTGCTCTTCTGAAGGTCCATAGTTTAAATCCCAGCAACCACATGGTGGCTCACAACCATCC
>NC_034607.1:10340205-10341457 GCF_900095145.1 Mus pahari | reverse complement strand
ACTTATTGAGAAAATGCCTTACAGCTGGATCTCATGGAGGCATTTCCCCAACTGAAGCTCCTTTCTCTGTGATAACTCCAGCTGTGTCAAGTTGACAGAAAACTAGCCAGTACAGAGACCCCATGATGTTAGAGATGCCAGAGTCATAGGCTACATGCCAAGGAAAACTGCTGTCAAGGAGTGGAACCAGCCAAGGAGAAAGAAGATTGTTGTAGTCAACAAAGATGAAAGGAGCTGGAGATCTGAAGAGCTCTTTGCCATCAGACAAGGAGATAGAGAGTTTGGCATTTGCCTAGTTGGTTTTTGGACTTGTTTGGTCCAGTATTTCCTCTGTGACATTTTGGAGTCATGATGTATATCCTGTGATGTTTTAGGCATGTGATCTGCATTTTAATTTTGATTTATAGGTGATTACAGTGACATGATTGAATACATCTCAGAAAAGACTTTGAACTTTGGACTTTTAACATTGTTGAGACTATTATAGACTATGGGACTTTTGAAGTTGGACTGAATGTATTTTTCATTATGCTTTGGCTAGTTATGGACCCCATAGACTCATGTGTTTGAACAAGCTTATGGGGGGAAAGGGAGTGGAATGTAGTGGTTGGAATATGCTTGGCTCAGGGAGTGGCACTATTGGAGGTGTGGCCTTGTGGGAGGAAATATATCACTATGGGGTAGGCTTGGAGACTCTCTTCCTTGCTGCCAGGAAGCTAGTCTTCCTCTAGCAGCCTTCAGATGAAGATGTAGAACTCTCAGCTCCTCTTGCACCATGTCTGCCTGGATACTCTCATGCTCCTGCCCTGATGATAATGAACTGTTGTCCTTATAAGAGTTGCCTTGGCTGCCCACTGTCTCCCTACCTATTCAATATAGTACTTGAAGTCCTAGCCAGAGCAATTCAATAACAAAAGGAGATCAAGGGGATACAAACTGGAAAGGAAGAAGTCAAAATATCACTATTTGCAGGTGATATGATAGTATATATAAGTGACCATAAAATTCCGCCAGAGAACTCCTAAACCTGATAAACAGCTTCAATGAAGTTGCTGGATATAAAATTAACTCAAACAAATCAGTGGCCTTTCTCTACACAAAGTATAAACACGCTGAGAAAGAAATTAGGGAAACAACACCCTTCAAAATAGTCACAAATGATATAAAATACCTTGGTGTGACTCTAACTAAGGAAGTGAAAGATCTGTATGATAAGAACTTTAAGTATCTGAAGAAAGAAATTGAAGATCTC
>NC_034607.1:10335608-10339577 GCF_900095145.1 Mus pahari | reverse complement strand
GATCAAGGAACGCTACATAAAACCAGAGACACTGAAACTTATAGATGAGAAAGTAGGGGAAAGCCTCGAAGATATGGGCACAGGGGGAAAATTCCTGAACAGAACACCAATGGCTTGTGCTGTAAGATCAAGAATCAACAAACAGGACCTCATAAAATTGCAAAGCTTCTGTAAGGCAAAGGACACTGTCAATAAGACAAAAAGGCCATCAACAGATTAGGAAAAGATCTTTACCAATCCAAAATCTGATAGGGGACTAATATCCAATATATATAAAGAACTCAAGAAATTGGATTCCAGAAAACCAAATAACCCTATTAAAAAATGGGGTACAGAGCTAAACAAAGAATTATCAATTGAGGAATACTGAATGGCTGAGAAGCACCTGAAAAAATGTTCAACATCCTTAATCATCAGGGAAATGCAAATCAAAACAACCCTGAGATTCCACCTCATACCAGTCAGAATGGATAAGATCAAAAACTCAGGTGACAGCAGATGCTGGCGAGGATGTGGAGAATGAGGAACACTTCTCCATTGCTGGTGGGATTGTAAACTGGTACAACCACTCTGGAAATCAGTTTGGCGGTTTCTCAGAAAATTGGACATAGTACAACCGGAGGATCCAGCAATACCTCTCCTGGGCATGTACTCAGAAGCTGTTCCAACTTGTAATAAGGACACATGGTTCACTATGTTCATAGCAGCCTTATTTATAATAGCCAGAAGCTGGAAAGAACCCAGGTGTCCCTCAACAGAGGAAATAGATACAGAAAATGTGGTACATTTACACAATGGAGTACTACACAGTAATTAAAAACAATGAATTTATGAAATTATTAGGCAAATGGATGGATCTGGAGGATATCATCCTGAGTGAAGTAACCTAGTCACAATGAACACACATGATATGCACTCACTGATAAGTGGATATTTGCCCATAAATTTAGAATACCCAAGACACAATTTGCAAAATTCATGAAACTCAAGAAGAAGGAAGACCAAATTGTAGATACTTTGTTCCTTCTTAGAAGGGGGAACAAAATACCCATGGAAGAGATGCAGTGACAAAGTTTGGAACTGAGACAGAAGGAAGGACCACCCAGAGACTGCCCCACCTGGGGATCCATCCCATATACCACCACCAAACCCAGACACTGTTGCATATACCAACAGGATTTTGCTGACAAGACCCTGATATAGCTGTCTCTTGTGAGGCTATGCCAGTGCATGGCAAACACAGAAGTGGATGCTCACAGTCATCTGTTGGATGGAACACATGGCCCCCAATGGAGGAGCTAGAGAAAGTACCCAAGGAGCTGAAGGGGTCTGCAGCCCTATATGAGAAACAACAATATGAACTAGCCAGTACCTCCAGAGCATGTGTCTTTAGCTGCATATGTAGCAAAGGATGGCCTAGTGGGCCATCAGTGGGAGGAGAGGCCCTTGGTCTTTCGAAGATTCTAGGCCCCAGTATAGGGGGGAATGCCAGGGCCAGGAAGTGGGAGTGGGTGCTGCTTGTGGACGTTGTACATCGTGGTGCGCACTAGGCTCCGCACCACGATGTACAACGTCCACAAGCAGGGGTATGGGGATTTTCAGAGAGGAAACTAGGAAATGTAAATGAAGAAAACATCTAATTAAAAAAATTAAATAAAAAAAAAGAGTTGCCTTGATCATGGCATCTGTTCACAGCAGTAAAACCCTAACTGAGTCACACACACACACACACACACACACACACACACACAGAGAGATACACACACACACAGACATATACAGATAGACACACAGACACACACATACACACACACAGGAAGGAGAGACAGAGAGGGAAGGGAGAGAGAAAGTAGATACAGACTGGATGAATTCATACAAATTCACAACCCCAACTTGGTGACCTGTTTTTGTTGTTGTTGTTGTTGTTGTTGTTGTTTGTTTGTTTTTTTAAAGTTTGCTTGCAGTGTAAGTGTGAATTTCTAAGCCACTGAGTCAGGAGTCCACCATCTGTCTTCTGTTTTGTAATTGGAGTTGGCTAGGACTTAAAAGCTTTTTCTTCAGTGTTCTCATTTTGTAAAGTAAGAACTAGTTATTCCTTACCAAGGTGTGCAGATGTGAGAATGTATACCATGTAAAGATTTGCATGCAACGCTTTTATGAACATCTGTAAGTAAAAAGAAAGCACTTGTTTGTGGCCAACAATTACGTATTTATATGTATTTTCATGACCACTAATTATACTATAATTGCACATTGAAAAATACATTTGTTTTTGTTTATGTGTATGTCTGTGTGAGTGAATGCCATGCATGTCCTTATTCTCCTGGAGGTTGCATGCTGCCAAGGACCAGCCTTGGTTTGGAGAGAAGTTCTGAGAGAAAGGGTGTCTGGGAGCAGTGAAGAGTGACTCGAAGTCAAATCGTGGCTCCAAGCTGACAACCTGTGTTCTGCTTGGTACAGCTTTTCCAGCCTGCTTCTCTCTGTGTTCTGCTTTCTCTCTGGAGATTTCTCTGTCTATATTCTGCTTGTTTGCTGTTCTAAGAGATCTCTCTGTCCATGTCCTACTTGCTTGTGAGTGTGTGTGTGTGTGTGTGTGTATGTCTGTCATTTCTCCAAGCAGTTCTCTTTTTACCCTAAAAAATTTTCTGGACAGCTCGTCTCCTGCAGAAAACAGACATATCAATCCAGTCATTTACTCTAATTCTAAAGAGACAGCAAGCATGTCCTTTGTCTCAACGTTGCAAAAGGATTTGGAGATCTGTCTGCCTTGGTTAAACATCACCATTTCTACCACACCTGGACTTAACCTCTCTCTGTCCTAGGCTGACCTTGAACTCAGGAATCTGCCTGCCTTT
This sequence comes from Mus pahari, assembly GCF_900095145.1. Classification (NCBI taxonomy): domain Eukaryota; kingdom Metazoa; phylum Chordata; class Mammalia; order Rodentia; family Muridae; genus Mus; species Mus pahari. The sequence goes on along the minus strand of NC_034607.1, from coordinate 10,336,722 downwards.
GTATCTTCCTGACAAGCTGGCTCATAGTGTAGCTGCCTTTAGATTCATGAAGCCCCTCCTAATTCATATTGCATCCTTGTATTTTGCACAGCTGAGAAATGATATATTTTTGAATTCATGTATTTAGAGCTCTTTCCCACAGCCTTAAAGGCTGTCCTGAAGGTCCCAGCATTTACCACTTTGCTGAGACATAGATAAAACTCCACCTCCTGGACTTGTACTAACAGGTTAATGTTAACAGAGAGGACGTTCCCCGGAGTAATGTAAAATATGTACAGAATTATACAAACAAGCCTTAAGACAACAACAGCCATCGACAGTCATGGAGATTCACATTGGGACCTTGTCCCAGGAGCAGGAACTATGTCACTATGTCACCATCCCCAGGCTTGGCAGGATTCTGTCTCTGGACTGTAGGAAATTGCAGCTAAAAGCCACTGTGAGCGGCATGATGTGGGTTCTGGGAACTGAACTCAGATCCTCTGCAGGTACACGCTCTTATCTGCTGAGCTGTCTATCCAGCCCCTCATCCTATATTTTCATGTCGAGCATTTCCAGTTCTGAGTCTTTGTCTCATGTGCACAAGGTCCTGGCACTCCTCCGCTGAGGTACAGAGCACCCTATGCTTATGATAACGACGTGGCTATTGGATTGGAGTAACAGGACTGCTTCAGGAAGAAAATGCATAATGGAAACGTACAAATGAAGCCAAGTGCTACCCAAATATTATCTTAATTTCCCTGTTATCTATTCCTAGGTTTGTTTCTTCTTTATTTCCTATCTTGATGAATGACATCAAAATTACTGACTGGAAGTATATAAATACCATCCCTGCCTGGTTTTCCTTCCCCTAAATATAAAGCAAAGCAGAAAATACAATTATGTTTTTATACTATATTTTCTACTAAAAGTACTAAACTTAATTTTACCTGAGTAGGAAAAAGGCACTTAAATGAAACAAAGAGATTTCTGTATTTCATTTTTTCCTTATAAGAAATACTACTTTCCGGCCGGGCGTGGTGGCGCACGCCTTTAATCCCAGCACTCAGGAGGCAGAGGCAGGCGGATTTCTGAGTTCGAGGCCAGCCTGGTCTATAAAGTGAGTTCCAGGACA
>NC_034607.1:10330049-10335558 GCF_900095145.1 Mus pahari | reverse complement strand
AAAAAAAAAAAAAAAAAAAAAAAAAAGAAATACTACTTTCTAATCTTCCTAACATTCACAAGAATAGTTATAAAACATAAAAATATCATCAGGGTGAATGATATTTTATCTACTTTGGTTTTTCTTTTGAGACAAGGTATCCTTATGTAGCCCTGGCTAGCCTGGAACTTGCTATCTAGATCAGGCTGACTGCAAATCCACCTCTGCTTTCTGAGGGTTAAGATTAAAGATATGCCTCACCATGGCTACTAGAATCTCCTTTTTATACATTTTGCTGAAGCAGAATTTTGAAAAAACCCACAGATTGCTCTATTCTCCAGGAAAAAAAAAGTCTGTTGTCAAAGATAGCCTCGATGGAGACTGGTTTTGGACGTCCAACACTTGTTCATGCTTGATGCAAGCCATCTTCCCTCTCATTCGCTTCTAAGCCAACTCTGAATATGTGTGAGCATGTGCCTGCATGAGAAAGAGAGAGAGAGAGAGAGAGAGAGAGAGAGAGAGAGAGCACGAGTATTTTAGAATTTTTCAGTAACCTAAACAACCATTGCTTTTGGATATTTTAGCAATTTCATGCTTCTATTACTTCAGTAGTTAGGTTCTGCAGAGGGAAAGAAACAGTACCCCCCTCTCTGCATTCATGCACAGAAGAGACATTGTGGATAGGCTCACAGAATCTACTGACCAAGAGGGAGCAGTGATGTAGACCCAGAGTGAGGATGAAGGTCGGGGGAGCCCCCCCCGGTGAGGTGCTATGTGAGCTCATCTTCTAGGGGCCCATAATTTGCTATTTTTCTTTGAAATGATTGATATATAGTTAAACCCATTTTCATATCAGATTCTTCTGTATATTAAGAATTTCCATGTGTGTCTGTATATGTGTGTACATGCATGTGTATGAGTGAATGTGTGTGTATGTGTATGAGTGTATCTGTGTACTGGATGTCTGTGAGTGGGTCACATGTATGAATGTGAATACATGTACAGGTACCTCTGTGTGTGTGCGTGCGCGTGTGTGTGTTTGTGCAACCATGCTGGGTATTTACCTGGGTGCTGGAGAGCAATGGGGAGCAAACCTGCTCATCTGCCCATGTGGGTTGCATGTGCAAATATGCATACTAAGGCTCTGATTTTTTTAAAAATCCGGTGATAGTTCTAGGGTCCTTCTAGCAGATGAGGAAGTCTCTTGGTCCTTTCCCTATTTCACGAGGTATCCCAAACATCCATTTTAAATTTTCTTCAGCTAGACGATGCTACAGCTTGAGTGTCCTGCCAAAATTTGCACTGCAATAATCTCTGAAGGGTATAGCAGAGCCCCACAACTAGCTTAAGACCTTTGTCTTGGGTCCTTGCTTTCCCATCTCCCCTGTGCTTCCCTCTCTGCTAAGCTATGGGTGGGAGAGTAGGAAGCTCTTCCCAGAGCCCAGAGCAGGCTTCGGACAGGTACATTTTAGCCTTTGTGACATTTTGGGAGATTCTGTCTAATATACAGTTAGTTAAAACCAGAGTGAAGAGAAAGTAATATTTAGGAATTGTGCTTTTCTATGACATTCTATTCTGTCTCAGAATTTGTATTATTTTTTTTTAAATCGATTTAAAAATGTATTTCCTTGGTGTGGCAGTCTGAGGATAACTTGAACAAGTCAGTTTTTTTTTTTCTTTCCATCGCTTGAGTAAGTTTAGGGAAATTATGATTGAGTGCGCATGCTTGTACAGCAAGCATCCGTCTGACTCAGCTCTTATCCCGGCCCTATATTTTACATACGTTATTAGTCTCTGTCCTCGCAGGGTCTGGATGACAGTAAATTGTCTTCGGTTTTTGTGGTGACTCATGCGAAGGCTGGTTCTCAGGACACACCTCGGTCAGCACCTGATGTAGATACCACATGCACATGCCTGAATATTGTTCGCATCTGCGTGGTGTTCATCTGCTTGCAACACAGCTTGTATGCTATTCTCTAGGGAGCGAGTCCTTGTCTGCAATCCCAGGGCCTGGGCTGGGCACCACGGGCCCCAGCACATATTAGCTTCTTTGACGAGGGTGAGGGAGAAGTCATTATGACTTAATACTTAATATTTGTGTGTGTATCTACCTATTCTTTTGACAAGAATGCCCTGGCCATGGGGAAAACATGGGATAGACCAGTCATGCTTCTGTCCTGCAGCTTGGTCTTCTTGCTGCTTCTGAAACTTCTGCTTTCATGGCACTGAAAAGAAGCTACTGAGTGCAGGTTAATATCTGTGAGCACATTGAGGAGAACGCTTTCCTGCAAGTCTACACTAAAACACACTGCTTTGCTTAATGAGCAGCTTTGCTTAGTTCTATAAGCAAAATGCAAGAGAGGATCAACTTTAGGAAATATCTATATCTATCTGTCTATCTATCTATCTATCTATCTATCTATCTATCTATCTATCTATCTACTTACCTACCTACCTATCTACCCTTATGTGGTAGCCACAACTGGAGCCTGGGTCCTCTGAACAGAGACTCTGGTGTGGGTTTTCACTAGATAATCAGTGAATTCCTAATAAGGAGACTTGGTGAAGACAGTCTCTTTCCAGAGGTCGGGTGTCAGGTAGCTGTAAGTCTTTGGAGATAGCATCAAAGGTGGTCTCGGCAAAGTTGCCCAGGGTGGCAGTGCAGCCTCTGGCTGAAGTGTAGCAGTCATCTATACCGGCCATCATCAGTAGCTTCTTGGGCACAGGAGCAGAGACAATGCCAGTGCCCCTGGGGGCAGGGATGAGACACACTAGCACAGCGCCACAGCGGCCTGTCACCTTGCATGGAACAGTGTGGGGCTTGCCAATCTTGTTCCCCCAGTAGCCTCTCCCCACACAGGGACGATGGAAAGCTTGGCCAAGATGATGGCCCCTCGGATGGCAGTGGCAACCTCCTTGGAGCACTTAACGCCAAGACCAACGTGACCATTGTAGTCCCCAACGGGGACGAATGCCTTGAACTTGGTCCGCTGGCCAGCCCGAGTCTGCTTCCACACTGGCATGGTTTTCAGAACCTCATCCTTTAGGAATGCACCCAGGAAAAAGTCAATGATCTCCGACTCCTTAACAGGCCCGGAGAACAGGTAGATCTCCTTCAAGGACTTGATCTTCATGTCCTTAACCAGGCGGCCCAGCTTCGTGACGGGGATCCACTCCTTGTCTTCAGCTTTCCTCCACGAAACCTGCAGCCTGGACCTTGGCCACAGCCTTGACCACGACTGCAGCCCCTAAGACCGCTGCTGAATCCTCCACAGAAGCAGCTCTGGCCTCCTAATCCTGGGCTCCGGGGGGTCCTCCTGGCCCACCTGCTGCACTGGTGTCATCCGTCATTATCTTTAACCTTGAGAATCTTAAGGAGGCACAAACATTGGGAGGCATTCTGTTTTTGAAACTCGAGGCAAGACGACATTGCAGAGTCTAGTTTCTATGCACTCCAAGGTACTCTTGGGTAATAAAGATGGCGTTAGAAGGTTCTGGACTCTCTGTAACAACAGAACTATCCGACATGCCACCCTGCAAAGTCTGATAAGAGCCTGGTGAGGAATACTTCGACACAAAGCAGTGCTTCTTTTTGCTAGGCATAGAAACATAACCCAGTAATAACCAAAACTATTTTTCATGAACCTACTAACTCTCTTTTTTTTTTTTTTTAAAGATTCATTTATTTTATGTTTACGAGTAAACTGTAGCTGTCTTCAGACACCCCAGGAGAGGGCATCGGATCCCATTACAGATGGTTGTGAGTCACCATGTGGTTGCTGGGAATTGAACTCAGGACCTCTGGTCTTAACTACTGAGCCATCCCTCCAGCCCCCCCCCCCCNACCCCCNGCTACCTCTAACTCTTTAGAAGTTAAAGTAAGCTAGTTGGGTGGCACCAACTTTACTCCCAGCACTCAGGAGGCAGAGTCAGGTACATCATTATGAGTTTGAGGCCAGCCTGGCCTACATAGCGAGTTCTAGGACAGCAAGAGCTATGTAGAGAGGCCCTTCTTAAAAAAAAAAAAAAAAAAAAAAGTTAAAGCAAAATGATATATAATCAAGGTTTTTATGTATAATACGTAACAATTTTAGGCCAAGTATATGTATGCGTGCATATGTATGTCTATTTATGTATGCAGATGTGTGTGGGTACGTCTGCAAAGCAGGAAAGGGTACTGGACCCTCTGGAGCTGGAGTTACAGGCAGTAGTGAGCTGTACTGTCTGGGTCCTGAGAACACAGCTCCCATTCCCTGGAAGAGCAGACAAGATCTCTTACTGAAGCTGGAACTTGACAATTTGTCTGGTCCCGCAGGCCAATGAGCCCAGCAACTCTTGTCTTTGTCTCTCGTGTCGGGGTTATAGATGCCCTGAGCTGCTCTTGGTTTTTATCTGGGTGCTAGAAATTAAACTCAGCTGGTCATGCTCGCACAAGTACCTGACAAGTTTAACCATCTTCCCAGTCTCCTAAGAGATTCCTGTTTGGGGTGAGTGGTTGTGGGGTTGGTTTGTGTGTGTGTGTGTGTGTGTGTGTATACAGATTGAACCTACAGTCTTGAAAATATGCTACCACTGTTATATATCCCATACTGATGACAGAATATAAATCTAAAGTAAAGTTAGAAATATTTAGCTTCCTTTTTAGGTTTTCTCAGAATTATGGCAACAAATGCACCTACAGCTTTGATGTTTCTGCTTTACTGAGAGTACTCAAAGCCCTGCTGGCCTTGGAGATAGTCTAACCAATCATTAGTGTGCATGCTTTTCATGTGCATTTGAATTCATATGGACCTATTTGAGCAACTTAGGATGAAATGAAAGACATAAAATTAGCTGTGCATTTACTGGGAATCACGTGCCCCTCTGTCTTGACATTTAAAAGCTGTGGGTGGTATGTTTGCCCTTTTGTGTAAGAGCCATAAATGTCCTAACAGAAAGCTGAAAGATGTGCTGCAAATATTTTGCACAGTCATTAGATTTTTTTTTGTGTGAAATTCCCACTAGATTCATTTTTTTTAGAGCAGAAAACATAAATAAAAAAATCAATACAATTTCACCATTTAAATAACTGTATTATTACAAATGATGCATGATTGGGTGGAATAATTTTTTTCTTAATTTTTTATTATTTAAATGCATTTTATACATCAAACATATTGATAATATTGAGTATTTTGAGAATCAAATAACACATAAAATTTGTTCAACTTTTATATTCATACCCTTTCATACCCTAAAAATATCATTAATGAATATTTAATACTATCCATAACTGAGGATCTAATGTTGAATACTAAATTGTTTCAAAACATACAAAATATTCTTTGGTAGTTAAGCACAGTAAAAGAGCATAAAATATTCAAAATGAATCATTAAGAAATATATTCAAAAGCCCTTATATGATACCATCTGACATAGTGAGAGAGTATTTAAAATGTACCACATATCTGTGTACATTGTCTAACAATCAGTTTACTTATAAAAGATTATCAGTGTTTCTAGGAGAGAAATTATTTTATCAGTAAGTATA
>NC_034607.1:10304047-10329149 GCF_900095145.1 Mus pahari | reverse complement strand
GAATTATTTCAGTCTTCTTGTATCTGTTGAGGCCTGTTTTGTGACCAATTATATAGTCAGTTTTGGAGAAGGTACCATCAGGTGCCGAGAAGAAGGTATATTCTTTTGCTTTAGGATGAAATGTTCTATAACTATCTGTTAAATCCATTTGGTTCATAACTTCTGCTAATTTCACTCTCTCTCTGTTTAGTTTCTGTTTCCATGATCTGTCCATTGCTGAGAGTGTGATGTTGAAGTCTTCCACTATTATTGTGTGGGGTGCGATGTGTGCTTTGAGCTTTAGTAAAGTTTCTTTTATTAATGTGGGTGCCCTTGCATTTGGAGCATAGATGTTCAGAATTGAGAGTTCACCTTGGTAGATTTTTCCCTTGACCAGTATGAGGTGTCCTTCCTTATCTTTTTAATAACTTTTGGTTGAGAGTTGATTTTATTTAATATTAGAATGGCTACTCCAGCTTGTTTCTTGGGATCATTTGCTTGGAAGATTGTTTTTCAACCTTTTACTCTGAGGTAGTGTCTACCTTTGTCACTGCATGCAGTGCTGGGTCCTGTTTATGTATTTAGTCTGTTAGTCTATGTCTTTTTTGTGGGAATTGAATCCATTGATGTTGAGAGATATTAAAGTAAAGTGACTGTTAATTTCTGTTATTTTTGTTGTTAGAGGTGGAACTATGTTTGTGTGGCTATGTTCTTTTGGGTTTGTTGAAAGATTGCTTTCTTACTTTTTCTAGGGTGTAGTTTCCCTCCTTGTTTTGGGGTTTTCCATCTATTATCTTTTTTAGGGCTGAATTTATGGAAAGATATTGTGGAAATTTGGTTTTTTCATGGAATAACTTGGTTTCTCAATTTATGATAATTGAGAGTTTTGTTGGGCATAGTAGCCTGGGCTGACATTTATGTTCTCTTAGGGTCTGTATGACATCTGCCCAGGATCTTCTAGCTTTCATAGTCTCTNGTGAGAAGTCTGGTGTAATTCTAATAGGTTTGCCTTTATATGTTACTTGACCTTTTCCCTTACTTCTTTTAATACTCTTTCTTTGTTTTGTGCATTTGGTGTTTTCATTATTATGTGATGGGAGAAATTTCTTTTCTGGTCCAGTCTATTTGGAGTTCTGTAGGCTTCTTGTATGTTTATGAGCATCTCTTTTTTTTAGGTTAGGGAAGTTTTCTTCTATAATTTTGTTGAAGATATTTACTGGCCGTTTAAGTTGGGAGTCTTCACTCTCTTCTATACCTATTATCCTTAGGTTTGGTCTTCTCATTGTGTCCTGGATTTCCTGGATGTGTTGGGTTAGGATCTTTTTGCTTTTTGCATTTTCTTTGATTCTTGTGTCAATGTTTTCTATGGTTTCTTCTGCCCCTGAGATTCTCTCTTCTATCTCTTACATTCTGTTGGCGATGCTTGCATCTATTATTACTAATCTCTTTCCTAGGTTTTCTAACTCCAGCGTTGTGTCCCTTTGCAATTTCTTTATTGTTTTTTTTTCCATTTTTAGATCTTGGTGGGAATATTGGGTTCTGATGATGCCAAATAACTTTGGTTTCTGTTCCTTATGTTCTTTTTTTGTTTGTTTGTTTGTTTGTTTTTGTTCCTTATGTTCTTATGCTTGCTTCCCGCCATCTGATTATCTCTAGTGCTACCTGCCCTCACTATATCTGACTGGAGCCTATCCTTCCTGTGATTATGGTTGTGTCATAACTCCTCAGAGTTCAGCTGTCTCTGTGATCCTGTGATTCTGAGATCCTGGGATCCTGAGATCCTGTGTGTCAGAGCTCCTAGGAATTAAGCTGCCTGTGGGACTCTGAGATCCTGGTGTGACCAAACTCCTGGGATCCTGTAATCCTATGGACCTGGGCATTTTAGAGCACCTTCGAGTGGAGCTTTTTCTGGGTGTTGTGGGACTGGCTGCGGAGTTCGTGCCCAAGGTCTGCTCAGAGCACCAGCTCAGACCAGAAGGAACCTGTGCCACTGGTCAGGTGGAGTACCTGGGTGCCTAGGTTCCCCCTGGTCCCAATTACTCCCGGTGCTAGGGTGGATGTGTCTTCCTCACCTCTGAACCTATGATCCTGGGCATGTTAGAGTGCCTGGGAGTAGAGCCTCCTCTGGGTGTTGAAGGACTGGCTGCAGAGTTTGTGCCCAAGGTCTCAGAAGAATTTTTTATAAAGATAGTCAAGTAGCAAAACAAAAACAAAAACAAAAAACAAAAAACAAAAACAAGAACAACAAAAAAACCAACCCTAGATTTGAAATTACAACCAACCCTTCTGAATTTTATTCTATCATCTATCTATCTATCTATCTATCTATCTATCTATCTATCTATCTATCATTTATTTACCTACTTACCTATTTATAATCTGTCTATCATCTATCCACCCATCTATCTATAATCTACCTACCTATCTGTAATCTATCATCTATCCACCTACCTATCTATAATCTATCTATATCTACTTACCTATCTATAATCTATCTATATCTGCTTACCTATCTACAATCTATGTACCTATAGTCTATCTACCTACTAATCTATAATCTGTCTATATCCATAATCTATCTACACATATATCTATAATCAGTCAATCTACCTACCTATCTATAATCTATCTGTTTGTCTGTCTTTCTATCATCTAACCACCCAACTATCTATACCTACCTACCTACCTATCTATAATCTATCTATCTATCTATCTATCTATCTATCTATCTATCTATCTATCTATTTATCTATGATCTATCTATTATCTATTTATCCATCCATCCATTCAGCTAGCTACCTATCATCTATTTGTCTATGTATGTCTCCTATCTATCTATCTATCTACCTACCTTCTCTACCATCTGTCTGTCCACTGGTCTATCATCTATTTATCTTTGTCCATCTATTGCCTATCTGTCTATCTATCTATCTATCTATCTAGCTATCTATCTATCTATCTATCATCTATCTATTATCTATCTGTTATCTATCTGTTATCTATCCATCTATCAAGAATCATCAAGGGGTGCATGCCTTTGGGTACATGTTGGATCTTACTTTTTATGAGCTTTATATGGACATATTAATTGTGCACGATAATGGATTTATATATGTAGTTTTCATTTATGTATACTTTGAATTCTGATCATGCAAATTCTTTTATGTATGAGGCAGACATTTAACATCTTTCAATTACTGTCTTATCCAGGATGAGAATACTAACATTTAATGTTAATATTTTGAGGTGAATCCTTAATAATGGGTTCTATTCAATCCTCTGTGGCCCTTATGTCACTTGTTGGCTCTTCGCACTCATCATTCTTCTTTTCCTCTCTTCCTGCCCTCTCCATCCCTTTCTCGTCCTCCACTGAGTGTATTCCTGAGTATACTGTGTGCCATCACATCCCAGTGTTGTTGGAGATGGCAAGCAATTGGTGTAGTTTAGTTCTGTTAGACATAACAAGAGCAATTGTAGGAACTGCTATTTACTGAGGAAGACATACCTCTAGGCTTGAGGTGAGAAGAGGCAATAGGGTAAGCCTGGCACTTATCCTTCAAAGGTATTTCTAGGTCAAGCTTATCCACAAGAATCCCTGCTTGTCTTGGGCATCCACCTACACAGTTCTCAGCCCTGTCTAAGCCGGGGGGGGGGGGGGGGAGGAGCTGTCATTCCCACTCTCTGAAAACAGGCTGCTATTTGTTACAGCCAGGAGGCCAGGTGAAATCCACCAAGCGGCTTTGTTTAGAGGGATTCCCATCTAAGGTGTGCCATGTAAATCAACAACAGAGAACAGCGATAACCTGAGCCTCCCACCTGCAGCCACATGGCAATGTTTGTGGTAGGACATGGAGCCATCACAGCTGACCAGGGAGAGCTACTTCGATGACACTGAATAGAGTCAGTTCTTACAGACGGAGCTTGCCTGAAGAGGCATGGTGCTATGAAAACCTCAAACCGGAGATGTTTTGCATTTCATTTGTTTTTACAGAAGCAAGAGCACCTGCCCTGTGGAAAACAATGATCCCTGCACGTTGGTTGTACTGCTTGACACTTCTTTTGCCTATAGAACCCTGTAGGATATTATGCCAGGTAAAAAAAAAAGGGGGGGGGAGGGGGAAGTGGGTGAGGAGCTGGGGGGGGGGTGGAGAACAGATGAAATTAAAAAAAAAATCCATCAGTTACCAGCTCTGTTGCCCGGGAGTTAAAGTCTAAAGACAAGGTGGTAATGAAGTGGGCCAGCACAACCTGAAGAAATTACAAATATAGGTGACAGAAGGGCCGCTTGGCTGTGGATTTGTTTCATGTTAACTCCCCCCATCAGTTCTGGGATACAAGGAAACTGAGATGACTCAAGGTGTGATAAGGCACATACATCCCCACATTCTTGGGTAGTACATCTTTCACTTCACATCTAGGGTGCCTCTGGTTCCCAAGAGCCTTGACTAAGTAGCGGTAGTGAAGGACGCCACGGTGACTAAGAGATAGTAGTGACAGTGAGCGCAATGAGGCATCGCACCGTTCAAAATGGCAATAGCATTTCCTTTTAGAATCCCAGCAGAAGAGCAAAGGTGGAGTTTATAGCAAATTACTCTTTTAATTTCTGTTGGGGCCGTGAACTTGCATGGCTAGTTAGGGGACATTTTCCCTCTTGCCACATATCACTTTTATTTTCCTTTTGTTTATTTAAAATGAAATGTGAAGAAATCTTGGGAGAGAGACGATTTAAAAGTATTTTGAGACTCTTGGGGAAAGGGTGCTATTATTTGACTATAGGGCCTGGAAGGTAGCTTTGAGACCAGCCGGTGGAGCTCTCTTTACTTTATGGATAGAGAGGGTGAGGTAAATATTGTAGGATATGGTTCATATGAGATACAAGATAAGTAACTGAAGAGGGGTCTCAGGAGAGAATGATTTTAGAAGCTCTTATGAGTTTTCCAAACAATATTTACCATCGAATTAGTCCACCTTTCTCCTTTGTGACTCTCTCTTCATCCCCACATTGAACCTAAATCTGATTGCTGAGAGAAATTATAGATGCTTTGGGAAGACATTTTATTGTGGCTTCCTAATGCCCACAGCTTGGTACTGTCTCTGGTTTTCTTGTCTACAGTTTTCAATACAATGTGGAGTAGGCAGAGCAGGGCAAAGAGTTATTATTGTTATTGGGGGTGGGGTCTCCCTGCCAGAACATTCAAACCTTTTCTTTCCGTTGTATGAGTTTCTCAAGCTGCCAGGCTCCGCGTCCCTCTCCTGACTTTTCCTATGCACTGGGAAAGCTCGGCAGTTTGAGTGGGTTGCAGGCTAGCCTATGCCTTTTTGGGTAGTATGAGGCTGAGGAATGCTGATATTTGAAGCTAAAGTCACCCACTTGGGATGCCACCTAGACATAAACTAGCTCGTGGGATCAGATATGATTTACCTCAGAAAATTAACCGGGATGAAACCAGCCAGGTCTTTCACCCAAGAAGGCCGACTTTGAAGAATTTCGTGTAGACAGCATCCCAGGGCCTTCTGCCCCCTACACCTAATTGATCAGCTTCATTTTCTCTACAGTTTGTTTTGTGATGAGGGCTCTGCCATAGCTGTTGACTTTGGAATAGTGCCGAATGGCTATGTCAATATGGGTTTTGGGTGACTTTAGATGCCTTTATTTCCTGCCATATATCCCCTCTGCCTATTGAACCTGAACATGGTCTGACCTCTAGCCTCTGGGAGGAGCCATGCTGAAGCAATTAGGAATGCAAATTTCTAGTCTCAAGAATAAGAGGAATTCCCCACATGGCTGTCTCTGGGTCACCGTGTCTATGTCACCCTCTGAATTATTATTTATAAAGATAAGGAGGTTGGACTGGACTACGCACTCTTCAAGATCTCTAAAAATATTACCGGAAGAAATGTAACTCTTCCGACTGACATGCTAGGGCTTTGTTCCCATGAATAAAAATGAGAGGCCACCATACACTGGTGCGTCTCTTTCATGAATTCCTCATCGATTTCTTCTCAGCTACGGAGAGACCCCAAATGCCCAATTCAGATTCTCCATAGTTTTATTTGGTGGGAAAAAAAAAGCCAGGGAACATTCAGTCTTGTTTCGGGATGACATAAGCAATATTATTTAATATTGTTAATAAAAAAAATAAAATGAATTTCCCGTGTCTGTCAAAAAGCAATGCCCAGAAGTTTTACTTTTTCTCAATAGTTAGACTATTGGAAAACAAGTTGGACCCGTGGACAATGCTCTTCCCAGCCACTGGAGGGCGCTTACCTGGTTCAGCGATAAGAAGCCTCAGTTTTCCTTTACACATATTGCATGCCTGTATTTGTGAGTGTACACATGCACACCAACACGTTCTTACACAAGCGTAGATATATACGAGACCTTGAATTATTTCCTTAGGGGGTAAAGGAAGACGGCGCACGTCTGCTCTGCTTTCCAATAGAGAAACCGAGACAAATAGTGGAACTGTTCCTCTCAAGGGACACTGTTCGATTTGAACCCTGGTAGGATTTTTCCAGCTCACAATCTCTCAGGATAGCCAGATCTGCATAGGTGGATGAGACAGGGGTGTGGGGGACTCCTTAAAAAAAAAGATTAACATAAAATACAAACTACAAAATGAAAGTGTGCATTTTCTTAGAATGAGATAAAGAATCAAAATAAATTTCCAACAGAATTGTTAAAGGGATCCAGAAATCACTCAGCGTTATTATTCAGTAGCGCTTTCAGTGAAAATAATACTGGTAATAATTATTAATTCCTGAGCATAAAGTTATACTTCCATTTTCTTCCATTTTGTGTATTAGTGAGTTTAAAATTTCTTCTATATATATAAGAATAGAAAGATCATTCTTTCATTTTAAGAATTTTTTTCTAACATTTATTTTATGTATATGGGTGTTTTGTCCAAGCATATATCTTTGTACCATGTATGTGCCTGGTGCTCTAGGAGGCCCTGGAGCTGTGGAGAAGGATGGCTGTGAGCTGTCATGTGGGTGCTTGGGATTGAACCAGGGTCCTTTGGAAGAGTAGCTGGTTCCCTTAGTGCTTGAGTCATCTCTGCTTCTCCCTGTTCTTTTCTTTTGCATTGCTCTATACCTTTCTTGTTGTTGCTAGCTTGGAATCACACTGTTTAGTTTTTCCCACTTGTTATTAGCAGTTTTATGTGAATGTGTGGGATTGCTATAAAAGTTGAGAAAACTTCCAGTTTCTTTCTATAGAGTTGCAAGAGGTTACCACATTTAACATTTATTGTTCGTCTGTGGGTCCCTATAAATAATTTTGAATTAATGACATTTAAGCATTGATATTCTTATAATTTAGAAGTGACTGAGAACTATGTAAGTGTATCCTATTAAATCCAATGAAATGTATTCCCCACTCAACTCCTTGTCTGAATTTCATTAATAAATGCACCACCCTAGAGACACCCCAAACAGGATAGTGTGTGTGTGTGAGTGTGTGTGTGCGTGTTGGGAGGGAATGAGATAGAGTGAAAAAAAATAGTCTCAACAGATGGTATGCAGTTAGAATAATTTGTCTTTGAAAATTTGATAAATATGATCACGTGAACATGCGATCATGTGGCATGATCTTCTCCCAGCATTCAATGGGGCCCGTACAAGCAAAGTAAGCCTTCACTAACTTTCTATAAAACTTCCCTCTGCCCATAGTGTAATTTCCATGCAGGCTATGGACTGTAACGATATGGAATTATGACAGGGAGGAGGGGCCAGTCCCACTTCCTGCCACTGGTGAGAAGCTCGGAAGGAAAAGTTATCGGGCCATTTGTGACAGCTGGGCTTTGGTGGCTGTGTGTGCATCACAGCTGACTCAGATCTTGTTGTTTGTCTGTGACTAAAGTGAACCGGTGGTGTCGCATGCTGACATTTGATTTTGCTGTGAATTTTGATTTTTCTCTTTTCAGGCTGCCAGCAAAAGCAAGGAGAAGGTGACCTCCAGGCCACGTGGTATGTTGGCGGCATTACCCACCACACAGAAGCTGGATCATCTGTTGTGACAGCAGGCCACCCTCAGCCCTCTGGCTCATGGCATGAGAGATGAGACACCCTGATAGATTAGATTACATTCGTACTTGGGTTATTTACATGTCGATCCATTGTGTCTTTGGCCCTAGCAATAGTCATATCTTCTCAGCATCCTCTGCTCCTCTAGTCTCAGACTTCTGTGCTACAGAATTCTCATCGAGCTAATTCAAACCTGGGCAGTGACTAGCATGGGTCTCAATGCCCATGGGACTTGCTATGAAGTTCTGGATTGGAAGTTTCTTTGGGAACAGCAGGGGGAGTGGATTCCAAACTAGAGCTGACCTGAGAATCTCTAGGACTTGAGAAGGTCTTTTGGGGTCTCTATGGGCATGTGAGGGTAACTCAGTAGGAAAACCTATGAACTCTTTCTTCCTATTTAATGGCAGGAGTTTATACTTTACTCGTTATTGGAATTTGCTGTGTGGTTTTGGTCAGAAACAGCAAGATCCTGTTTCAGAACTATGTCATGACTACTAACACCTTTTTTAACCATCTTCAGTTTTACCAAGAAAAGATACTCATGTGTAAGAATTGATGTGCCTTCTCGACAGTGACACCTTACTGACTGGCCGATGCAGCCACGACCAACCGTAGATCTTTCTATCTGATATGGCTGTCTTTTATTTTCCCAGATGTCTGTGATGGTGTCTGTAAGAACAATGCCACCCCCTGCTTTCAGTCTTGCCCTCCAGACAGTGAGGGCAACATGAAATTTGCCTGTAAGGCCAAGAAATGGCACAAAGTCACTGAAACCTGCCACACGCTCAATACTCACAGCATCTTCGAGGTAATGTCCTTTCTCCTGTATCATGGACTCTCCCACGAGCTCTCTGAGTAAAGTGGAGCTGCAGAAGGGGAGAAGACAGGCTTCCACAGCAGCAACAGGCCATTTGTCCACGAGTGCAGAAGCACACTCGTGATTCCTTCCCCTTCACGTTGGGCATCTGAAAGTGGAGTGTATCTTTTTCCCCGCTGCAGGCATGCAAGAGCCTGGTCATTTGGGCAAAGCAAAGAGAGGCACCTTGAGTTGTCACAGTCAACTTCTCCATGTTTGCCTCCAGCCTTTAAAATAACCCAAAGCCTTGGTACTCACAGTGTATTTCACTGACGAGTAAACCGTGCCCCCACCCCCACCCCACCCCACCCCACCTCCAGGCTCCAACTTGTCGGACCCATGAAATTTGGGCGGTACCTCAGACTTCCCTAGATGAGGAGCTGCAGCTCTATCAGGATCTTCATGAGATGTGGGTGCCTGCAAAGGCACCTGTCTTAGTCAGGGTTTCTATTCCTGCACAAATATCATGACCAAGAAGCAAGTTGGGGAGGAAAGGGTTTATTCGGCTTACACTTCCACATTGCTGTTCATCACCAAGGAAGTCAGGACTGGAACTCAAGCAGGTCAGGAAGCAGGAGCTGATGCAGAGGTCATGGAGGGATGTTACTTACTGGCTTGCTTCCCCTGGCTTGCTCAGCCTGCTCTCTTATAGAACCCAAGACTACCAGCCCAGAGATGGCACCACCCACAAGGGGACCTCCCCCCCATGGTCACTAACTGAGAAAATGCCTTACAGCTGTATCTCGTGGCGGCATTTCCCCAACTAAAGCTCCTTTCTCTGTGATAACTCCAGCTGTGTCAAGTTGACACAAAACTAGCCAGTACAGCACCAGGTTTCCAGGAGCTGGACCTGCAGGTAGTGAGCTATCTGATGTGGGAACTGAACTCTTAGTTCTCTGCCAGCACAGCACCCACTCTTAACTACGGAGCCCTTTCTCCAGCTCCTGCTATTTAAAAAACAAAAACAAAACCCAAAAAACATGGCATCTCTTGGTTCACCTCTTGGGAATGTAAAAGTAAGTTAAACGACAATAGTAATCCATATGAATATACAAGATATACATGGAATGTATATACACAGGGACTATCCGAAGTGGTATGTTAAAGAAAATGGGTGCCCTTTCAGAAGACCAGATTAGGGAGTCATTTCCATTGGGAAATTCAGAATGATATTTTGTTTTATACATCTTGGTGTTGGTCAAGTTATTCTACCCCAGATGCAACTTTGAAAATGAAAAACGAAAAGCATATTGTGTGCTAATCAATTGTATGATAGGGCTCTTCTAAATTCTAGCAAAAATCCCTTTGCATGGAACACAAACAAATAAAGCATTTCTTCACTTCGCTCCCGTTTCCAGGAGGATGAGGAATTATATTCAGTTCAGTCATCTGAGTCAACCATACGTACACACATGTTTCATAGAGAACTTAAAACCATAGTGGATACGTTGATGGAAAAGTGTCCAAAGGATTTGTCTTGTGCGATCAAAGGCATAGAGAAATCTCCTCGGATGCCAGGGAACATTGCCGTGGTGGTACAGCTCTTATACAACATCTCAACAACTCTAACCGAAGAGGTCAATGAGAAAAAGATGCAGGTGAGTGGCCTTGCAGACCAGAGAGTAGGTTATCTCCTTGGGGAAAGAACTTAGGTTAGTTGGAATACCCTATGGGCTTCCTGGGGGTTGGGAACCACTTTTCCCATTTCAGTATTTCTATTGTCCCACATAGCCAGCACTCAATAAATCTTATGGAAGGAAGAATAGTAAACAAAAGAATAAAATTAACACATTGGGTCAAGACACATTAATATAGGTTAGTTATACCACTTGGTTAATTAATACCACTTGGTTCTATGGTAGGTTTTGTTTATTTTTATTTCCCCCAGGGTGTGGGTCTGTGATGGGTTGAGTCTGTGAGGGGCAGAGTCCCTGAGATGTTAAGTCTTTGAAGGGTTGACTCTACAAGGGGAAGATTCTGTGAGGGCCCAAGGCTGTGAGCGAGGGGCTGATTCTGTGACTGTCTGAGTCCTTAAAGGTCAAGGTCTGCAAGGGGTTAAGTCTGTTCTGTGAGGCTTGGAGTCAGGAGGTAGAGTCTGCTTTTCTAAAGCATATATAAGCTTTTGAGAATGTTGAAGAAATATTGGTGGTCGTGCATGCACAAAAGAGGACTTGTATATTCTTTGTGAATTGGAACAAGTCACTAAAATGGGAAACAGTTGAATACAAAACCAACGGCCGAACCTTTGGACTAAGTGGGAAATGAAACTGGATTCATTTCTTCATCTTGATGCTTAAAGTAGAGTAGTGAAGGGGCACTCAGCCACTGAGGACACACCCCAGTTTTCAGTGTACTTCTATGCAGGATCCTACAATATGCCTGGCAATAACGGATGCTAACCACATTATGGACACTCTAACAGGCCTATCGGGTACATGTAAAAGCTGCATACCTTCAACTCTCACAGGGAGGCATTGAACAATTAGGAAGAAAGCAAGGCAGGGAATTGCTTTAGAGATAAATCCCTTAAATGGTATCCAATGGTGTGTGTGTGTGTGTGTGTGTGTGTGTGTGTGTACTCATCTGTGCACAGATATTCATGTGTGGAGGTCAGAGGTCAATGCCAAACGTCTCTTTCAGTTTCTTTCCAACAGTTTTTTTTTTTTTTTTTTTTCCTTTAAGACCGAGTCTCTTGCTCATCTTGCTGTTCATTGATTTGGATGTATTGACTGGCCAAATGAGCTTCTGGGGTTCATGTGTCTTTGCCTTCCCACTTCTGGGATTGCACATGTGCCACACCTCTTTTACGTGGGTGCTGGGGATCTGAACAGAGTTCAGCATGCTTGTATGGCAAGTCCTTTAGTGACCGAGAGGTTTCTGAGCAACCTTCTGACACTGTGATATGGTACTGTCAGCTACAAATGTGCTGCGCTTCATTTTTAGCTATCATGTGATGCAGGCAGTCTGTGGGCCACAATTTGGACCTATCTGCAAGTAAGCTTAAGCTTTACTGTGCAAGCAACTCACCCAGGGGGGGTTCAATTAAGACACTGACTGTGATCCACTGAGTTTGGGGTGAGGTGTGAGAGCCTCCATTTCTAAGGGGGTGTGGTGGAGTGCCTCGGCTGCTGGTTAAAGGGCCACACTTCTTTTTTTTTTAAAGGTGTATGCCACCAGTCAGCGGAGTGGCTTAGACTTAGAGTGATATTTTCTTTCTTTTTTTTTTTTTTTAAGATTTATATGCAAGTACACTGTAGCTGTCTTCAGACACACCAGGAGAGGACGTCAGATGTCATTACAGATGGTTGTGAGCCACCATGTGGTTGCTGGGATTTGAACTCAGGACCTCCGAAAGAGCAGTCAGTGCTCTTAACCACTGAGCCATCTCTCCAGCCCAGGGCCACACTTCTTAAAAGCCAGTCTTACATGTTTTGGGAGTTTCATGACTAACGCCAGTTTTTCTTTGGCAGAGTTACAGCGCCATGGCTAACCACATTCTTAACAGTACAAGCATATCCAATTGGACCTTCATCCAAGACAGAAACAGCAGCTGTGTCTTTCTTCAATCAATCAATTCATTTGCAAGCAAGCTATTTATGGAGGAGCATCTCATCAACATATCTCATGTCTTTATTCATACCATGGGTACGGTCGTGTCCAGGGGCAGCCTTGGGAAGAATTTCACGTTCTCAATGCGAATCAACGATACGAGTGATAAGGTCACTGGGAGGTTATTGCTCAGCCCTGAAGAGCTTCAGAAGGTGCCTTCTGCTTTCCGGGTCGTCAGCATTGCTTTCCCAACTCTTGGGGCCATCCTGGAGGCCAGTCTTTTGGAAAATGTGACTGTGAATGGGCTCGTCCTGTCTGTCATTTTGCCCGAGGAGCTTAAAAACATTTCACTGATATTTGAAAAGATCAGAAAATCTGGAGAGAGGAAGTCCCAGTGTGTGGGATGGCACTCCTTGGAGAGCAGATGGGACGGGAGGGCTTGTAAAATAATTCAAGAAAACTCCAGGCAAGCTGTTTGCCGTTGTCGGCAGAACAAGTTATATACTTCTTTCTCCATTCTAATGTCTCCCAACACTTTGGAAAGCCCGGTTCTAACTTATATCACATACATAGGCCTGGGCGTTTCCATCTGCAGCTTGATCATCTGCCTGGCCATTGAGGCCTTAGTCTGGAGTCAAGTGACGAAGACAGAGATCTCATATTTACGTCACCTGTGTATTGCTAACATCGCAGCCACCTTGCTGATGGCAGATGCGTGGTTCATCGTGGCTTCTTTCCTTAGTAGCCCAGTACTACACCACAATGGATGTGTGGCTGCGACGTTTTTCGTCCACTTCTTTTACCTGTCCGTGTTTTTCTGGATGCTGGCTAAGGCTCTCCTTATCC
Source organism: Mus pahari (assembly GCF_900095145.1). Classification (NCBI taxonomy): domain Eukaryota; kingdom Metazoa; phylum Chordata; class Mammalia; order Rodentia; family Muridae; genus Mus; species Mus pahari. The sequence continues at coordinate 10,315,891 of NC_034607.1, read as the reverse complement.
TCTATGGAATTCTCATTGTGTTTCACACACTGCCCAAGTCATGCCTGGTGGCCTGTCTGTTTTCCGTAGGCTATGGGTGCCCTTTGGTCATTGCCGTTATCACACTTGCTGTTACAGAGCCTGGAAAAGGCTACCTCCGGCCCGAGGCCTGCTGGCTTAACTGGGACTTGACCAAGGCTCTCCTGGCCTTTGTAGTCCCAGCTCTGGCCATTGTTGTAGTAAACCTGATTACAGTCACGATGGTCATCATCAAGACCCAGAGAGCTGCCATCGGTAGTTCCATGTTCCAGGAAGTAAGAGCCATCGTGAGGATCTGTAAGAACATTGCCATCCTCACGCCACTGCTGGGGCTGACCTGGGGATTCGGAATAGCCACAGTCATTGATGGTCGCTCCCTGGCCTTCCACATTATCTTTTCCTTACTCAATGCACTGCAGGTAAGTCCGGATGCTGCAGTAGAGTCTGAATCGAGAGAGTGTGTGCATCAATCAGATTTGTGGGTAGGAGTCCATGTATCATGCTTTAATAAGACAATGAAATGGACGTAAATATTTGTTTCGGAAAGGCCTGGACTTGAATTCTGACTCTCTTATTTAACAATAATATGTGGCATGATCTTTGTAGGTTTAGTTTCTCACACGCATGTTTTTCTCATCCAGGAAGAGAGTATAATGCTGCCATTTTCTAGAGGTGCTTTGAAAGTGAAAGTTCAGATATTAAAATTAAGTACTAAAGACCATAAACTCCTGTTAATAGGCTGAAGTTTTTTTTTTTTTTTTTTTTTTTTTTTTTTTGAGACATGTCTTATGTATCCCAGGCTGGCCTTGAATGCACTATGACATTAAACTTCTGATCTTCCTGTCTCCATCTCCCAGGTACTGGGGTTACAGGTGTGCACAGCCGTGTGCCAATTATGAAGTCCTGGACATCCAACCCAGGGCGTCAGACATGCTTGGCAAATACTCTGCCAACAGAGCTATATCCCCAACCTTGAGTTGTTACTATTTGGCAAATAATTGATCATTTCTTCCTAAAATTTAGTCTTAGAGCTGGAGGTGTTACGTTTTTATGCTTGTTGTATTTTCCGCTACTTGGAGTTTTTCGACAGCTGTGGATGCCACCTTATTTGAAGGAGGCAAGCTATACAAAGAGGCTTTAACGGTCATTTCTTTCCACTCTTCTCATGCTTGATGGATTAAGGAAGGTTCAGTTTCATGTGTATCCTTGCCAGATTCTATATGCTAATACAAATACATACTTAATTATAAGAATTGAAAACATATGTAGATTATTATGTACCTTTCAGGCATGTGTGCCTCCAACATTCCATAGATGACAGTGGCCATCAAAGTCAGGGCCACCAGATTTGCTGGATCATACTTTACCCACTGAACTACATCATAGCTATTATGCAGCTTTCTTTCTCACTAGAAATGATATTTTACGCTTTTACTGGTCTAGCGTCTATGTATATTTAATGTCTAGGATAGTACTTGCTATTTAACATTTTCCTTCTTGAATGAAATTGCACAATTTAAATGTAAAGATTGCAATTAATTAAAAAGAAAGCTTCTAGTTTCCCAAAGAGCTTTACTTTTGTTTTTTTAAGTGTGTAGAGTAGCCAGTAGAAGTATTTTCAAATATATGTTTTACCCAAATTGATAACAGAGACTTAAAACCAGGTATCTACTCATTTTCCCGTTTCAAAACGTGAATATAAATGACTCATTTTACAGTAAGCATGCGGTGCTCCCTGGAGAACACTGTAAACAGTAGGACATATGTAACATTATAAATCTTGGCTATTTTCTATATTTCAACAGAAAGTCTAGATTTATAGTGATATTAGTAATTATCAATTCATTACAAATCTTTACAAAACTAGTCATCGATGGGACTGAGGTAAGACCCTAGTATTTCTAACTTTCAGCTTGGCACATCTACAGTCTACTCTTCACAAATCCTGCCTTAGTGAGGGTTCCATTGCTGTGAAAAGACACGGTGGCAGCTCTCATAAAGGGCAATAATATTTAGTTGGGGTTGGCTTATGATTTCAGGGATTTAGTGTATTATCATCATGGCAAAAAAAATAGGGCGGCATCCAAGCAGGTGTGGTGCTGGAGAAGGAGCTGAGAGTTTTAGAAGAAGACTTGAACTTCCAATTTCTATAAATTTGTTTTTATTTTATGCGTGTGCGTTGGTGTTTTGCCTGCATGGATGTCTTTGTGAGGGTGTCAGATCTTGGAGTTACAAACAGCTGTGAGCTTCCACATCTGTGCTAGGGATCGAACCTGGGTCCTCTGGTAGAGAAGCCAGTTCTCTTAACTGATAAGCCTTCTCTCCAGTCACTCCCCAGACTCGAGCTTGTAAGACCTGAAGCCTGCTCCCTGTAAGATACTTCCTCCAACAAGGCCACACCGACTCCAACAAGGTTACAACTCCTAATAGTGCTACTCCCTATGGGATAAGCATCTTCAAACATATGAGTCAGTGGGGGCCATTCCTATTCAAACCATCACAAACCCGTAATAAATACGGATCTCACTCCATAACACACCCTTTCCTCGCTCCCTTGGGCTACCTGAATGTGACTCTTGTTTTAGACTGGATTGCGAGCGTTCGTGTTTTGATACTGTCAGCATTTTTACTTGCATAGAATCAACTTGAAACTCAAGTCATTTTCTGCCTTGACTCCTGGCAAGGAGAATGATTAAGTCACTGAGATTCCGGTACCCATGGGTAGACAGCCGCCCACTGCTGTGAGTGAGGGCTAGACGCTGCCTGATGGAAGGCAGTGCAATACTGGCTCACACTGCCTCATGGAAGCTGTCCCATATGTGAGCGGGCTATGGCTACAGCCGTTAGTAAAGTTCAGTGACACAGATTTACAAGGAAATGCCTTAGAATAAGCAACGGTCATGCATCCCCCAAACTTCTTTGTCTGTTTTAATATAAGTTGTGCCTATCTTTAAATCAGGACATCCTTGGATGCTCCAGGGGGGGAGGAGAGGGAGCAGGGGCATCTATCCACAGACATCAGAGACAATCAACAGGATGAGAAGCAGCAGCAGCAGCTGTGGGGCTTAGGCAGAGAAGAAGAGAGAGGCAGCTGAGGGTGACTGAGGGCAAGAGGGAGTCTGAAACAAGAGGGCAGAAGGGAGAGGAGGCAGGTCCTTTTAAAGCTTTTTTACTGATTCTAGTTCTACAGAACTATCTCTACGGAGTGAGAACCTAGCCAGCCCTTTGACTGTGGAAGTATTCGTATGGAGCCAGTGGCTGCCTTGGGCCCACAGTTCACAGTGGCTGCTACCTCTATTCACTGTTTATGGAGAGCTACCGGCTAGGTGGGAATTTGGGAGAACCTTATCTCCCAAAGATATTTTAGTAGAAGAGAATAAACCGTTAAAGACTAAAACTTGAGCGAAGGCCTTGTCCTCTTAAACTGTTCTGTGTCCACCGAAAGAAATGGGAAGAGTCTGATCTTGCTGACTTTTTTTTTTTTTAAAAGATGTGTTCACGCATCCATTCTCTGTTAGACACTGAACTCCATGAATAAGCTTTCTTCAAGGTGACAGAAACCAGCAAAAAGAGATTTGAATGGAATGTTTTAACGTTGCACGTCTGTGGTTATGTAAACTCAGGGTGGGTAAGAAAGTTATTGGGGCTGGGTCTATAGCTTAGAGGTGGAATCCTTGCCTGGCATACCCAAAGCCCCTAGTTCAATCCCCAGTTTCCCCATCCACACAAAGAAACAACATAACGTTATTAAATATATGCACATCTGAATGCAAAATCAGCACATATTTGTTTTGTTCCTACTATCATTATTATTATTATTATTATCATCATCATTATTTTGAGACAAGGTCTCTCTACATAGTCCTGACTGTTCTGGAACTCACTATGTAGACCAGGCTAGCCCTGAACTCACATAGATCCAGGTGCCTCTGCTTGCTGAGTGGTTGGATTAAAGGTATGTGCCATCATGACTGGTGCCAATTATTAATTCAAAAGTTGAATATACAAATATGTAAAAAACAACCCCCAATGAATTAAAATTCTTATAATGAGAGGTTTTTGGTTTTTTTGTTTGTTTGTTTAGTCCTTCTGCCAAAACAAACCAAAAACAGAAAGCAAAACAAAAGCAAAACCCCACAAATTTATGTAGAGGAAATAGTCTACAATTGTGGTTCTTAGATATTTTAGTTACTGTTCTAGTATCGTGACCAATACCGAGACAGCTGGGGTTTGATTGATCATGGCATGGGTTTTGAAACCCTCAAGTCCACCCCGAGTGGCATATCTCCTTCAACAAGGCCACACCCACCACACGTCCTAATCCTTTCCAAACAGTTCTACGGAGTATTCAAACCAATTAGCCTTTGGGGGCCATCCCCATTCAAACCTCCACACTAAATTAAAAAAAAAAAAATTCCAGGGCCAGTTTCATTAATATTCTGATTTTAAAAAAATGTACCTGTAGTACCAAAACAGGCTGGGATATGTGCGTTCTAAGCATCTTTACAAGAATAGTACCTTGTAAACTACTGGTTTGTGTCAACGGTGACATTTTCACACTAGAGTTAATGGCCCTTATAGGCTTAAGAGTGTGAGGGCAAGTGAGATGGCTCAGTAGGTAGAAGCACTTGCTACACTAGTCTGACAAGCCTGAGGGCCACCCCTGGAACCCATGTAAGAAGCCAGATGGGATGGTGAGCGTCTGTTACCCAGCCCTCCTCCCATAAGATGGGAGATAAAGACAGAATTGGCCAGAATCTTGTGGACCAGCTAGTACAGAGTGTGCAACACGGCAGAAATAAGAGAGACCCTGACTCAACAACATGAACAGTCGAAACTGACCCCAAGAACGATTCTCGGAGTTCCACGAGTGTGTCATAGCACCCACAGTTACATGTTCATAAACTACATGTACATACATGGGTATGTGCATGCACGCACGCATACATACACACATTGATAATAAGTGAAGTTAAATAATCATAAGCATTTCTAAAGGAAGAGTTCACACAAGCATACAATCTGATAATATCTTCATGCAGACCCAGCGTGGGTGTTTATGTTAGACTGTCTATGTGGTCAGGTGCATTTGAGTACACTGGAGGAACGAATAATCCAACTGTCTGCCTTCACACTGGTTCCTGTCACACTCTAGCTGCCAGCTGCATACTCACCAAGTTGTGGTGGCAACAGGCTATTGTTCTTACTGCCGGACAACTGGCTGTAACATCTTCATGGTACCAGTTGTGTTCTTCTGACCGGGCTCCCAGTTATGAAACTGAGAATGATTTAGCAAGGGAGTGCCTGCGGGGAAGACATCTTACTTTCCCTCTCCATCCACTGCCTAAGCCACTCAGCATCCAAGAACTGCATCTAAGGGACGTTGCTATCTACAGCACCTTAAAAGTTGGGTTTCTGAACTTCCGTCTCCTCATTGGAAAAACGGGGCCGTTGTCTGCCATCCCTACTTCTAGGAGGAGATTTTGTGTTGTTCCTAGTGGAAAGGTGAAAATAGAAAAAGCCGGGCGGTGGTGGTGCACGCACTTGGGAGGCAGAGGCATGTGGATTTCTGAGTTCGAGGCCAGCCTGGTCTACAAAGTGAGTTCCAGGACAGCCAGGGCTACACAGAGAAACCCTGTCTTGAAGAGACAAAAACAAAACAGAACAAGAAAAAGCAAACCTCAAACGGATTGTAGCTGTGGAGGACGGTCATCTTTCCACAGATGGGGTTTTCCTCTGCATCCATGATGTGAGGAGATGAGCAACCGGGCACACCCGTTCTCCTCTGGGCCATGGAAGTGTCTTGATTGCACACATGCATGAGCTAGTCTCTCCTTTACATCTTTCTTGAATCATTCTATCCCTAGGGGAACAGCTGATAAGTGAGAAACATTTTCATGTCACTCAAACCTGAAGTTCCTACCATGTCCCTGCATAAAGTAAAGCAAGGGACTTTGTTTCATCTCTGCAGCTGCCAGAGCAGGGGCCACAAGTCTTTGTTGAACAACAGGGTTTTTTGTTTTTTGCTTTTTTTTGCCATTGTTTTAGACAGTGTTTGTTGAACAAATGTCTACACATGTTGTGTCTTTAGACTAGGAAATGAGACTGGGTAGAGTTGTTTTCTTATGGCCAGAATAGAAGGGATGTGAGGGATGTTGGCATCTGTTATTTTTACCACTGCTCTATTGTAATTGGATCTTCTTTCACAGGGCTTCTTTATCCTGCTGTTTGGAACAATCCTGGATCCAAAGGTACTGTATGCAAACCATTCTTGGGATTTCCTGTATTGAATACTTGGCCTGAAAGGCTGACTTGTGGGAGAACACATTGACCTTTGACCTCAGTCATTTGTGCCGTCACCTAAAACAGAACATTAGTCTTCTTAAAAAAAATAAAAAAATTCTTGAGGTTTTATTTATTTTTTCCCCCCACATATATGAGGGTTTGCCTGAACTGATGTCTGGGCACCATGAGGGTGTAGTGCCTGTAGAGGACAGAGGGGGTGTTGGATCATCTGGAACTAGCATTACAGAAGGTTGTGAGCTCCCATGTCGTTTCTGGGAACTCCAGGTCTTCTGGAATAGCAGCCAGTGCTCTTAACCACTGAGCTATCTTTCCAGAACCATCGCGGTTCTTTTAATGCACTTCACTCTTACCATTCTTCAAGCTGTTCTGAAGACACACATTTTATGTACCTTAGCTCTAAGCCGCCAAACAATCAAGGGGACTAATATTCTCTTTCTCACAGATGAGGGAAAGTTGACTCGGGACAAAGAAACAGCTTGCTCAAGATCCCACTCTGATTTCTTGTGGCAGAAATGGAATTAGTTAAATGTCTCAATATTATTTTGGGAGGTTGTTTCTTGAGTTTGAAGGCTGTACACCAGAAACTGCCCCCGGTGCACCCCACAACTACTCAATGATGGTTGGACACTAGTGGGGTTCCACTTGAAGGCTCACACATCAGTCACTGCCCAGGGTCTGCTTCTCCTCTCGGGGTATCCAACTATGTTGCCAACCAGGTTGGATTGGAAGGAGTGAAGCTTAGCCAGGACCGGTAGGTTAGGCAGGACCTTGATCGGCCTGAGTGTGGGATAAACAGCTCTCTCTGGAGACGGTTTTCAGTGAAATGGTTCTCTTTATTACGTGGTGTTGGAGATGGACAAGAGCTATATAAACTTTGGGGAGTGGGTAGGGGTTTTTCTGGGTGAGTGTATGTCAATGGCTGGGACCAAGGGGGGGAAGTTGGGGGGCGGGGAAATGCTTCATTTGCATAAAGAGGAATTCCAGGTACTTGCTGGACACATCTTTCTAAGGAGAGAGGAAGTTTAAGCTGTAACCTGCCCACCAGGTTATGTGATTACCTCAAGGGTGGCGGAGGTGGGGGTCGCAAGGCTACACACCCTGGGACTTGCAGGCCCAGAGCAGAGAGGAGGCTATCTCATGCTGGTCTCAGGACAAGATTTTTGTGCTCGGACTGGCTCAGGTTGCAGAGCTAGTTCTGGCCCAAGTCGCTCCAGTTCCACGGGATCTGGCGCCCTCCCCTGGCCTCCAGGGAGAGTGCATGCACATGGTACAGCGACGTATCCTCCTCATCCACAAAGTTAAAAACTGAAAAACAAAAATTAAAAGTTTAAAAAAAAAATAGTGAAAAAGGATTAACACCAAAACAAAATTGAAAGCAAAATATTCACTTTGGGGTATTATATATTTAAACTATCGATGCTATTAGAGTTAACATCAAAGATTTGTGAGGGGAATTTAAAAAAAAAAAGTCCTTTCATTGTCTCGCCAAGACGCTTTGTCAATCTGAGTTACTTAGAGGTGAAACAGTTATACTTGGCGTTTCTGTGTGTAGACCGTCTCAGGCTTGCAACAGTTCAACTCCTAAACCTTTGAGTTTATAACCGTGCTAAATCGTATGCATTCCGCAGAAACTTTATTTTGAACGGAGCTCTTTTCCTGGGCTAGCATGAGGCAGCACGGTGCTCGCTCACCAGACTGGCAGCAAGCCACAGCTCTGAGTCAGCTCTGAGCTTACCGTGGTAAACAGCCAAGACTCCGCGGTGTTACAAAACTGTGGTGTTCCGCAGAGCTATACCAAGTACAAGTGTGACTTAAGCTATTTTCAACTTAAAATGGGCTTGTTGGTGCAAGCCCCCTTCCGTGAGGAGGATCTATGCTAGCTCTGTTCCACAGTGCTTATGAGTCCCAGATTAAAAAAAAAAAAAAGCTGTAAAGCAACTTTATAAGTGGAAACATGGAGGAAGCATTTGCCTTAATTACCCCACAGACATAATTGCCAGGGTCATATGTCTGGTAACTGTGATACCATAACTAATACACAGAGTCAAATCACCGCAGGACCTTTGCTCTGTGTGCCAGAGTTAGGTGCTATGAGAGGGGCAAAGAATTGTAGGCTATGTCAAGATCAGAATCTCTTCATTTAAAATGACAATGTAAAGGACAGATGCCAAAGTGTCACAGGAACAGACATGATTAATGGATGCAAAGGGATAGAAACAGAGACTCCTGAAAATCCTAAGATCAGCTGAAAACTGAGCATGTCTTCCGGAAAGGCACTTACTACTAATGTTTAATGTAAATGTTATTTTCTCTATGAAACATAGAGTTTATAAAGAATCAGAGGCGGGAATGCCAATAGAAGTGATGGTATGGCTTCAATGATCCCAGCGCACCCCAGAGATCCCAGTGGACCCTGGGAGCATTTCCCTTCCTTATGAACTTGTAGCAAAGACTTTGTGTCTTCAGGGAGGGGTGAAGTCTCCCAGAGCTGAAGGGTATTTTCAGGTGTTAGTGTAAAGACAATGAATGTAAAGTCCAGGAAAGAAGCGCTTTTCATGGCAGAAGTGAGAAGGGAAAGGAAATGAGGGAGACGTGGGGAGGAAGCCAGGATGATCTACAATCACCACCACCACCATCATCATTTTCTTAGTTCCACTGATACATTGTATAGTACATTTTTCTCTTTATAAAAAATTTGAAGAATTGATGTGCACAAGGACTTGTGATGAACCAACAAACAACACCGGGGCTGTCTTTAGAATCTGTGAGGTTGTGTGAACTTGCTTCCTAGCCACTGGGTCTGTGTTTAAGACCTAGGACAAGTATCTTCTGCAGCAGCTGCATCTCTCCTGTCCCTCCTCATCCCCTCAATTTTCTCTAGCTCTCTCTACCATGTTACTGACCCCACCCAAAGCACCCGGCTGGCCACTGCTTCCCTTGCTGCAGTGTTTGTCCACACTCCTTGTTAACTTCTAAAGTTAACAAGTTTAATTATTAACTCACTTTGTTAAATTTCCAGATAAGAGAAGCCTTAAAGAGTCGAATAACATCTGCCAAATGGATCTCCAGAGTATCAGAGGTAAATATCTATCTATCTATCTATCTATCTATCTATCTATCTATCTATCTATCTATCTATCTACAAGGTAACAATGTAAAACCTTTTGGTGTGGATTTTTTTCCTGGGTGGGTGAGTTCTTGAGCTGTTCAGAATTCTTAGGGAGTATGATGTCCAAATATGAAGATAAAAGTCAGTTGAAATGTATATAAAGAGGGGGTGGCAATTTGGCAGGTGCTGTGGGTCTGAACCATGAAATAGGAAGTGGGTGATGAGAAGGAGAAATGATGAAGAGATGAAGGGTCTCAGGCTTCCAAGGCTTCCTGGTGGTTCTCTCTAATCCTGGTAAGCTGGGTCCTGTGCAAAGTGTGAAAATCCTAGGGGAACACACACAGAAACTCTCCACAAAGGACTTCTCAGGTGCTTGATTATCAAGGATGCAGTTGCCATGGTTACTCAAGTGGAGGTCTGCAAGGGGCGGGTTCAGGGATGTGGCAGAGGTGCTCCAGTCATCATGTGGGAACTGGACTGTGCCGTGCCTTTAACTCCTCTTCTCTTGTAAGTTCTATTGCGATGCAGGGATGTTCAGAGTGAGGGAAGACCTGGAAATGTTAATATGCCAGTAAAAGGGACCCAGGAACATACCCAACAACAAAAGGTGGTCTGCAGTGCTGACTGACCGTCTGTCTGTCTATCCTTGACCTTGCAGATCTCTGCACCTGGGCACCCATGGCTGAGTGCATGGTATCCAATTTCCATATCTGTCTGTCTTTCCACCCATCTTCTCCTGCTTCTCCCTCTCCCTCTCCCTCTCCCTCTCCCTCTCCCTCTCCCTCTCCCTCTCCCTCTCCCCCTCCCTCTCCCTCTCCCTCTCCCTCTCCCTCTCCCTCTCCCTCTCCCTCTCCCCCTCTCCCCTCCCTTCCCCCCCCTCTTCCTTTCTATTCTTAGCCAAGCATTGATCATATCCTTAGTCCTTGGTCTTCTATACCCCAGTGGCACTTGACTTCTCTATATTCTCTCCCATCTTAAAAAAGGGGGCAGATTTACTGAGAATAGATGCTTCTTCCAACGAGGCCACTCCTCCTAGTCCTTTTAGATAGTGTCACCCCCTGGCAATCAAGTTTTCAAATCTATGAGTCTGTTGGGGAGCCATTTTCATTCAACCCACCCTAGGCTCTCTTTTCTGACTTGGCCTGATTATTTCAAACCCCTTCCTAAGTACTATCCGTGGTCCTTTCCTTGTTTTTTAGAATGGTCTGTCTATTCAGGCCACCATTGGGAAATTCTGACCTTCGGTGCCTAAGAAAACAGTCATTTTCTTCACTCATATCTGTTTGTTTGTTTTTTTTCCCCCATAAGTCAGAAAGACACCCAGCCCTTTATTATTGTTAATGGTTTGGCTCAGTGGTTTTTGATATTGGCTGTACCTTAGAATCATCTTGGGAAAGAGAGAAAAAAAAAACCCAAAATACACCAAACCACAGCCCAGGCCTCGCTCAGAAAAATAAACCAGAAACTCTTAAGACTTGAGCCTATCATTTACTTTAAGCTCTGCAGTGATTCTCATATGTGGCAAGTTTAAGAATCTAAGTACAGCATACGTTTATCCTTCATCTCACATCCCTTTATTCCTTCTCCTCTGCAGCTTTAGACCATTTAGGGCCATTAGCTTTCACACCATTACCTGAGTGCAGAAGTAGGGTTACTGTGTTCTTCTCTTCTGCTCTGATGGCCTCTAATCCCTGGTAGCCACTGACTACAGCCCAGATTTAACCTACCTTTCAGAGTATCCACTTGGACAGGACCAGTCCCAGTTCCCTAGCCCCCAGGACAACATACGTACTTGTGTTTGTTTTTGTAGCTGACAAGATGAGCTAGCCTATGCTCATGTAGCCACAGATCTACCCAAGTGTAAATATCTTGCCTCTTTAGAGAATACGTGTCTAAAACGTACTTCGAAGATCCTTTGGCATGCGACCATCACAAAGGTGTGGTCGGGGGACTTAATGTTGAGGATTTCAGTAGAATAGCTGTTAGAAAGAGTATAGGACAAGTTCCTTTCCTCTCTCCACTCTCTCTCTCCTCTTCCCTCCTCCTCTTCTCATCTCCTCTCCCTTTCCCCATCTTCTTCCTTCTTCCTTTCCTCTTTCTTCTTCATCCTTCTTCCTGCCCTTCTTCTGCATCTTCTTCTTCCTCTTCTTCATCTTTTTCCTCTTATTCTTCTTCCTCCTCCCCTCCTCCCCCTCTTCCTCCTCCTCTTGCTTCTCGACTTCCTCCTCATCTTCATCTTCTTCCTCTTCCTCTCTTCCTCTTTCTCTTCTTCCTCTTCTTCTTCTTCCTCCTCTTCCTCCTCCTTCTTCTCCTCCTCTTCTTCTTCTTCTTCTTCTTCTTCTTCTTCTTCTTCTTCTTCTTCTTCTTCTTCTTCTTCTTCTTCTTCTTCTTCTTCTTCATTTACATTTCAA
>NC_034607.1:10296104-10303647 GCF_900095145.1 Mus pahari | reverse complement strand
TGGGGCAGTCTCTGGATGGTCCATCCTTTCATCTTAGCTCCAAACTTTGTCTCTGCCACTTCCTTCTTCTAATCATAGGGAACTTTTCATGCCAGGCGCTGTTGGAGAAGGAACCCTTGGACTAGCCTGTCACTATGTTGTTAGTTTTTAATATGATCAGGAAAGGAGTGTAAAACACTTTGCTATGCCTCAGATTCTCTCTGCAGCTGGAATTGCTCTGATGATCGCAGACTGACTGGTAATGGTGAGTGCAATTATATTTTGTCTCCAACAGGACCTTTCTTCTGAATTCTCTTGTCATCCTACCAAAGGGCCAAGCTAACAAATTGGGACGCACTTCTCACACGGGCAGTGAGTATGCAGGAGAGAGACTCAAAGTATGCTTCTTGTGTATGATGTTTCTTGGATTACAATTAGAAATAAACACTTTGGGTTCTTGTCTTGTGAAGGCACAATTTTAAATTCTGGGGTTACTGAAAAATTTGTCCCATAAAACAATCGGGCATGTCTGAAGAAAACTTACGACTTGTCCTGGGTGTGCTTAAGGAGGCTGAGTGGCCTCCCTCTGCTCCATTTCTTCTCTTGTTGTCCACAGTCAGGACATCTTACATCAGCAATGTCTGTCAAATCTCCTACTGTGGTCCTTTTCCTTTCTCTGGTCTTGAAAGGTCAAAAAAAAAAAAATCATGACTGACAATATTGGGAAGAGGCCTCATGGTGGGATGTAGGAGCTGGACAGAGTCAAAGGGACTAATGCTAGAGAAACAAGCCACAGGGGAAAGTAACTTAGAGCCTCATAGAGGGGCAGCAAACTCAGGTTTGGAAGAGAGCCCACTAGAGACCAAGATGTGCAGGCCTTAGAACAACAGGGTAGAAGACAGAGGCAAACAGATTGAGGCACATATATCCATGGGAAGACTCACAGAGATGGGAGGAAGGTACACGTAGAGAGGGTCAGATGTCTATAGGGAGCCCAGAGAAACGCAGAATGACCCAGAAAGGATGATGTACACACAAGGCTCTCTCAGAGGGCAGAGAGATGAAGAGAGAGAGAGAGAGAGAGAGAGAGAGAGAGAGAGAGAGAGAGAGAGAGAGGCATTGTGTATGTAAAGCGAGTTTCCCACCTCACTACTCCACACACCCAGGCTCTAGCTAGCAGCCTTTGTGGCCTTGACAGGAGCCCAAGGAAAGAAATGGCTCTTTTCTGAGAAGAGTTATATTTCAGAAGCAATGGGTCTAGTGGTGTACCACACATGCAGCTATAATCACTAGAGGATCGGGAGTTTGAGGTCATCATCAGTTACACAAAAGGTTTGAGGCTAACCTGTGCTACCTAAAATCTTGTCTCACCCCCCATCCCCCAAAATGAAGTAGATCATGTGAATCAAAGCAAGGCTTACCACTCAGTAGCTGCAGGGAACAGAACAAGACAATTTCCTGTGTCCCAAAGAAGTGTATGGGGAAGAGAGTGTTCACCTGGCAGCTGGGCTCTGCCCAAAGGGGCTTCTACAGAGCAAACTCAGCTTGGCAGTGTGAAGCGACTTGTATATTTAAGCTGTGATTTTTCTGTTCTTGACAAGGTTGCTCATTCCTGGAACAGCAGTGCCCAAGGAAGCATGCATTTAATTCCTGTCCTTTCGCCAGCGGGCACTTTGAAGGAAACCTTCCACATTGCAGCCCCGATGGAGGCATGCGCAAAGCATGAAGGCCCGTCTCTCTAAGCTGTTCCGTGTTCCTAATCATGTCTTGCCCACCAACTGCAAATCTATATGTGACACACTAAGCCTCCTCAAGGGACAAGAAGACAAAGTGGGACACAGCGACAGGATCTCACAGGTGCCTCTGTCTTCATACTGCTGGGTCACACTGATCTTCAGGGCAGGAGCTCTGCTTTTCCTAGCCAGCGTGGCCTAGGGTGCCCTGTGTGGGATTCTGAAGGAGGCTCCTGAAGAAGGGTTGCCAACAGCAGCTCACCACTGGTTCTCGTATAGAAGGCATCCGTCTGCCAGTACATTCTATCTCCTCAAGGTCAAAGGCAGTTGATGAGAGGATCAGCCTGGATGCACCTTCTCTGATGGTGAACCAAGTGAAAACCATAGAGTGTTTGAATCGGACATGGTGCCTGTTTAACGATGGGACAGAAGCCTGGAATTGTGAACCACAGCTCTGCTGGAATTGTGAACTGTGGCTCTGCTGTCCTGAGCCAACTCTATTGGCTTTCTTTGCTCCATTTTTCTCTCCCAGAGCATGGGGCCTCTGAGGGGGCTTTCTGCTTACATTTTCAGACCCGGGAGGTTTCCAAAACCTGGATGTGGGAAAGGGAATATCATATTTCAAGTGCAGTACTGTTCCTAGCTGTGTGTAAACACATTCAACATTCAAAGCAGATGTCGTCCAGCAGAGAACAATGCTGCTGCTGGGGGGGGGGGGTAGAAACCCTCCCCAAAGCAAGCACACTGGCAGTTGCCCCTGAAGAACTGCAGGGTCTAGAGACAAAGGGGCACAGACACATGGACCAAGCCATCTCAAGGAAGCCAGTATTATTGATGTTCTATTACAGATGGGAGGCTAGGCATGGTGGGAACTATTAGAACCCCAGCACTTGGGATGCAGGGACTCAGAGAGCTGCTGTGAGTTCAAGGCCACGTTGGTTTAGTTTAGAAGGTTAGTGGTAGACAGGATAAGGGTAAGATCCTGTCTAATAAAGCAATCAAACACCCCTCCCATAAAATAAATAAAAACAAAACAACAAACAAAATCATTACCAAGACACAAATGGGAAGGAAGGCTCGCTCCGTGAGTGAGTAGCTAGCTCTCTTTCTCTTCTGTGTGTGTGAGAATGTATGTGCTGTTCATGTGTGGGTGGTGTCTATACGTGCGTGGGTGTGCCCTAGACACCCAGGAGTGGACATCTGGCGTCCTGCTCCATCACTCTCTGCCTTATTCTTGGACAGGGTCTCTCACTGAACCTGGAGCTCGCCTGGCAGCCAGCCCGCCCCAGTGATCATTCTGTATCCGCTGCCACCCACAGGCTACAGGCAAGCATGGTTGTCCCCGTAGTTTTATGTGGAACTGGGGGACTTGAAGTCAAGTCCTCATGGTTATACAATAACCACTTAGCCACTTCCCCAGGTCACCCGTACCACAGTTAACAAATCCAAAAAGAAAACTTCCTCTAAGTAGGGAAGGTACAAGTACAGGGAAGACCAACTGGAAGACGGGACAGGATATCCTAGCTGGGGAAGAGTTATCCTTCCAGTGGGGTTGCTTATGTTGGGACAGGGCATCCCTTTCGTGTGTCAGAGGCAGTTTAGCTAGCTGCACGCCAACATTATCTCCTGATCTCTTTAACTAAAGAAGATGGTGTCGACCCTGGGCTGCTGGCTTTTCCTCAGTGCAGACACTGCAACATCATGAAGTATCACTTGTTTGCGGTCAGTGTAATGAAGTCAAGGTGTAGTGTAGCCGAATGGGTGGAAGAATGGCCGTGTGTGAAGACTAAGTATTGTACAGTGTGTGGATGAGAATTCTTGAGCACGGGGGGGGGGGTTGGGGGGCGGTGAGGGGGAGCATCACTGTTTCTCTCTATTATGTGTTGACGTGTCTGGCTTGAAACCATTCAACTCAGGCACGCTCACTCTGAGTGACAGGAGGTGGTTTGTCACTGACCAAGGAAGGCCTGAGGATGCTCAGAGAACCACTCTGGCATTCTAGGGGTGGGATGGGGGAAATCTCCTGAAGAAATCTAGACCTGAATCTACACGGCAGGCATCTTGAAAGATGTCAGTGGACATGCCTAGCCTAAGTTGACTTGTGTGACCGTCAATAGAGACACATGCAGCATGTTGTTCTGGTCAGGAAAAAAAAAAAATCACTTTAGTTCTTTAGAATTTGGTTTCCTCATTTGTAAGTGAGGGGCAAGCTAGTCTACCTCCTATGGTTATTGTGATAATTCAAAAGGGGTGAAGTATTTATACTAGTATTTGGAAATTGCTCATCCAAATGCTAGTTTCTTTTCTCAGAGTGTCTATGAATGCATGCACAGACAGATATATACACATACACAAGTAAACATACAACTCCGGCCTCTGGCATCAGTTCGAATGACCATCTCCTCGTGGGAACAAATTCATTGACTTCTAAATAAAACCACGAAGCAGCTGATTTTTTGTCTGCGTAACAGGGTTTCGAGCAAGGAAAGCCTACTGAGGCTCATGGAGTGAGCCTGCTACCTAGGGTTGCCAACTGGAATGCAGAGTTCTGCTTCTTGAGGAAGAGATCCTACCATGTGACTCCATGTGACATTCTGTGGTGTTTCCAAGCCGGGTTTTACTTTTTGCCTTCTCTGAGTGGTCCTCCCTGACTGACCGATTCCTCAACACAGTTTCTTAGAACATCTGTAAACGGTGCTCATCTCAGCACTAGTGGCTGCTGTGCTAGGCCATTTCTTTGGCCTGTTTGTTTTTCTCTTTTTATTTATCAGCTATTGTTGTGAGTCTTTAGGAACAGATCGCCTTTACCTTTGATCACCACTTTGTAATGTCCTTCTGCCTGCTGATAAGGCAAATATGTGACTTAAATGTAGCGTATGTTCAGTAAATATGTATGTCCAATGAGACTCTTTGATTACACAACCACTTGAGACTGTTTCCCCCCCCCCCCCCCCCCCCCCCGTCCCAAATGACTCGGTACTTAATGAGTGACCTACATAGAACTGACCCATTTCTACAAATGTTGCTTCCTTGACCTGCATTACTGTAAGTTATGAAAAACAAGTTCCTCTCGCTTATTTTTCTTTGTTCACCTTCCCACCCTGCCACCCTATGACTTCTAAGTGGGGGAATTACAGTAGCCCTTGGGAGAAGAAGGCTCATAGAGAAGAAACATCAGAATTAGAATATGTGGGACTGTGGTGGTAAGGAGATCCATTTAAACTGAAGCTGGGTCAGGTGAAATTCTCTGCAGGTGGACACTATACTTTCTGGCTCATCATTGCCCATTGGCATGGAGAGACTGCAAAAGAAGTTCTCATCTCATCCCTTAGAAATAACAGAATAGGTAAAAAGGGCAGTCAAGACAGTTCAAAGGGTAAAGGCTCTTGTCATCCTGACCAGCCTGATGAACTGAGATTGATCCCAGGGTCCTGTGATTTTTGCAAGTCATCCTCTGACTTCCACCTGTGCCTTGGCGCCCCGGGCACACAAAGGATTAAGAAGACAGATAAATTAAAAGAGAAAAAGTGAGCCACAAATCCCTCCGGCGCCAAAGTAGAGACTAGCTCATCATTTCCCGGCCGCTTTCTCAGTACGGTTTTCTCCAAATTCATAGTTACAGGGAAAATGCAACAATAGCCCTTTAAAACCATAAACAATGGTGGCACAAGTTTGCATGGTGTCACCACTGTTCTAATTACACCGGAGGAGATACAAGACAGGCTCTCCTGTGATCATCTGAGATAAAGACGAAGAACCGACGGGCAAACAAGTGACTCACTTTAATGGATTCGCTTCAGACAAGAGAAACCTGTAATTTCTCCTAGGCGTGCTTGACAGACCCACTGTGGGGGTGAATCACAGCCTTACACAATCCTCGAAGCTGTGGGCTGCTTCGCAGTGGCCAGGTTGGCTTCTCATTCCAGGCAGTTGCTTCTCACCGGGGCCCTTCGGGACTTCCTTTTCAAAAGATGGAGTCGGGCTGCTATCACTGAAGGGGGCTGGAGGGTTTCAGAGTGGAGAGGCGTGATGGTGAGGCACCACGGTAGGGAGTTCAATGCTGACTCTCCTGCTAGGTGACTGTCGGTCTCTGGGCTGCTAGATCTACTTCCTGGATGCGTGAGTACATGGCCCGTGCTATTAGCCTTTCCTAAAATAAGGAGCTAATTGTTTTCTGCACCTGTTCCAGAACAGGGTAGAGATGGGGCTTGGGCCAGTGTTTTCTGGAGTGCTTGACTCTGTAGCGTCTCCTCCTTAATGCCTTTTCAAGCTTGACTAACCTCAAAGTTAGAGTGTCTATTCGATATTTGTTTTTCTTCATGGAGTCATCTGTCAGGCTAGAACGGCTCACTCCTCAGAGTGAAAATATAAAACGCCCAGCCAGGCAACCGCGAACTTAACTGCCTCTGCACTGACTTCATGCCAGGTTAATTTTCAACTCCCTTCCTTTAGCTGGAATGCAAAGCTTGAACACTCTGTTTTCTTCCTCCCGTGAACCTGCCAAATTGTCTTTACAGCAAGGTTAAAGGAGAACACTACTTCCTGTTATTGCTGGAAACCCTTCCTAAAGCATCTCTCTGGTCAGAGTGGTCAGTGTGGGTTGCATGAAGGCCTGTGCTCTGGATACAGGAGACTTAGGCGCTTGATTCATTGGGTGTTATTATTTTTGGCTATATGTTTAGGGGCAGTACTCCGGTGAGCTTCCTTCATAGAACAAAGATATCACCAGCACTAATAATTACGTTGTAATTATTAAAGTATTAAGATAGTGGGCGCAATGAAAGTGCCTTCCAACTCTGAACTTTTGTGATTCTTGGGAGCCACCAGCATTGGAATCCAGCTACAAAGCAACGGGGGCAGATCATTTAAAACAACCAGGAAGAGATGGGTCTGAGTCTGCTCTAGTAGTTCTCTGTAGATGTCTTTCCACCAAGGCTTTGTCTGACCTCACGCAGAAAAGAACCAGTAAGACAGTTAAAAGTGAGCCTGTAGATTCAATGACTGAGGTTAAGATAGTAACCATCTGATGTTATAATCAAAGTTGTAATTACACAAGTAGAGTAAAATATACAGTTACTGAATTAGGCTTAGGTGAATGCACATGTATACACACACACACACACACACACACACACACACACACACACCCCTCTCACTCTTGAATTCCTCATTCTCCAGTTAACCTTTTTGAACTAGTAATTCCCATAAGACAGTAGGATGGGTTAAGGAGTATGAAGCCAATTGTTGTCTACACAAGCAGGAATGTGTGCCCCTCTCTGGAGAGGAGAGAGCTCACAAGTGAGAGCTCACATAGTAGTTCTTCACCACGGTCTACAGGACAATTCTTGGCCTGACCTTTTCTTATTTTCCTTGGGAGCCCAATGCTGGCTCTCACCAGGCGTGTTGAGGCGTGTGAGGAGCACCTGGATGTGTGTGACTCGTCCTGTAGCTTCATCCAGCCAGTGACAGGAGCGCGTTCCAGGACCCAGACAGACTGGTTATCGTTTGGAATTACATCTCACTCAGAAACTGGGTTCTGTGTACAGAGAACATAGAACAAATGGGAGGAAACGTTCAGGAACACAGGGCTCTTCTGCTCTTTGCAGAGGGTCTGGGATTTATGATCCTTATCTTAAAATGGAGATAGCACAGAGACGCATGCATATTAGTGGCACTGTGATCTCATCCTGTTTCCCTCCCCTCCCCTCTCTTCTCCCTTCCCTTCCCCTCCCTTTTCTTCTTTCCTTCCTTGCCCCATATCTCTTCTTGAATGAAACTTCCTTCCTTCCTTCCTTCCTTCCTTCCTTCCTTCCTTCCTTCCTTCCTTCCTT
>NC_034607.1:10292276-10295714 GCF_900095145.1 Mus pahari | reverse complement strand
TAAACCCCCGTGGAATAACAACCATTTACAAAGCATTTGGGATGGCGTAACACGAGAGGGAGGTCTTGTGTAAATGCTTATGCCATTTTCTAAAATAAAAAAAAAAAAAAAAAAAAGACCTAAGTATGTTGGGATGTTGGTGTCTGAAGGTTACTGAGGGGTATCGGTATGCCTATAAAATCTTCATTCACCCATTCAATCTGTAGCATCATTCATTCACTCATTCATTTATTCAATGAGTGTTTTTCTGCTACGAATGGATGCTGACTTGGCTGAGGATAGAGAAAGATCAGATGTCTACCTCTGGACTAATAGCAACTCAATTTATTTATTTATTTTTCCTTTTAGTTGTGACTTGCTTTCTCTCAGGTTCTTTTGACCCACTGTGATTAGTGCTCAGCTGTAGAGGGTGCACAGTGTCAGGACAGTAAATTGGAGGGCGGGGTAGTTATTTAGATAGTCCACTTGGGGCTGGCTAGTGGATTTAGCTGCATTTCCCCCTTAAGCCTTTGTTATTTTCTTTCTGTAACCACTAGGTTACAACAGGGAG
The DNA here is from genome assembly GCF_900095145.1 of Mus pahari. Classification (NCBI taxonomy): domain Eukaryota; kingdom Metazoa; phylum Chordata; class Mammalia; order Rodentia; family Muridae; genus Mus; species Mus pahari. Next base: position 10,295,164 of record NC_034607.1, on the reverse strand, counting down.
CCTGACTGCCAAATGCAGGTTAGAATTGCTGTTCATTACGTGGTGAGAAGCAAAGGTGGATGGCGGAGGGCAATTCTCGCTTCTGTCAGGGCGTGCAGAGAGAGGCATGGTCCTCTGGAGGGAAAGAGAGGCCTGGAGTGCGCTTCAATTACTTTTATACTTCCCGAGAAAGTGCTACACTAGGTGGCTCAGCTGCTTTTACTGCTGAAATTAGTACCTTGTTCTATTCACTCCGGGGAGTAAGGTGTGGATCTGCCCTCACTGTGGGGGCTAGTATAGCAACCAGAGAGAGGTTCTTTGCAAGCAAAAAGTAGGTTGTTATTTGCGTCATGGCCACAGATGACCTCAAACTAGAGTTCATTGGCACCTTGTTTATGCTTCAGATGTCATTTCTGAGTCTGTCCTTCTTGCGTTTTTTCCAGAGCTTTGGTGTGAGAGATGCAAGTGTCTCCCATGAACATACAAATCGGGATGGGGATGGATATGGGGATAGGGGAAGGGGAAGGGGAAGGGGAAGGGGAAAGGGTAGGGACAGCTGGATGTCCCACAAATACACTTGGGCTCCAAATCCAAATAGATAGTGGAGTGTCTTTTCCTCCAAATATATATATATATTTTCCTCCAAATATATATATATACATATATATATATATATATATATATATATATATATATATTTGGAATATATATATATATATATTCCAAAAGTCACTTATAAAGACTTATCTTTGTTTCTAATTATGTGTATGCCTGTGTGTGAGAATGTTTATATGGGTACAGGTGTCTACAGAGGCAGATTTCTTGGAGCCGGAGTTACAGGCCGTTGTGAACCACCTGGCATGGATACATGGAACTGAACTGGGTTCTTTGCAGGAGCAGTAGGGTCTCTTATCTCCCGAGTCATCTCTACATCCCCCCAGGGCATTTTTTAGAATGTTATGGGTGTGATGCATGTATATATGTCTATGCATCATGTGAGTATCATCTCTGCAGAGGCCAAAAAAGGGCCCCTGGGACCTGAGCTACAGAAGGTTGTGAGCTGCCATATGGTTGCTGGGAATTGAACCTGGGTCTTCTGAAAGAGCAGCCAGTGCCTTTAACCCGAGTCATCTCTGAGCCTCTCAGCCCCAGAAGCACTTTTTTTTTTTTTTTTAATGATGCTGAAGTAACTTTGGTAAAATTTGGGAGAATCAATATTTTTACTGAAAGATTTTGGTGCCTTGCATGTGTGTGTGTGTATGTGTGTGTTTGTGTGTGTGTGCGCGCGCGCGCGCACGCGCCTCAGTGCATGTTGAGGACAAGAGAGAGTCTGGGGTAGTGTATTTTGTTCCTTAAATGGACTTGATGGTAGAACATCTTTGTACCATGAAACTAATGTTCCATAGAATCCCAGTGTAGGGCACTTGATCCAATATACACGAAACCTATATTGCCTACCAGAGGAAAGCAGGAAGCAAATTTCAAAGAAAAGTGAAGCCAGAGGTTAGTTATTTTCTTTCACACTTAGTGCCCATTGCAAATGGTTGGGAAATAATTGGTGGATAAAGTGATGTTGTCCCAGATATACATATATACTGTTGTGGTACTGTTTAGGTTAGAACTCTGCCCATTCTGTTTTCTACCACAGGGTATTAAGGTCTCTCTGTTTCTCCTTTATACATTGGGGATTGAAGCCAAGGGGATTGGATTTTTTTTTTTTTCCCACAGAACTGTACACCTATCCCCAGATTAGGGTCTTGATTTAAGTAGCCTGGGACCTATATTCCTCCTGGAATTTCTCTGCCACCATATCCATGGTTCACAGCAATAGAGATTAAGGATGCATACAACCTTGAGACAAGTTGAACATATTGCTGAACAGATCTGAGCATCATACATGTGCAGCAACACTTAGTATTCACACAAAGTAAGGCCCGATGCTCAGTCGTCCGTCACTGTGAATCTCCAAACCAGCCAGTCACGTGACACAGCCTTGTGTCTAAAGGCTGCATTTTGCTTACATGTGATTTGCTCTTTTGAACTGTTTGCTTCAACCGTTGCATTTAACGTAGTACTTACATTTTTCTTTTAAATAACTTATTAAGAGATAACCTTCAACCTATAAGATGGCACTAAGGATTGGAGAGGTAGCTTGTTTAATGCAGCTGTAGAAACCTTTCAGTTTGGAGCCATGCAAAATATAAAGTTCATTTTAAGCGCTATAAATTTTTCATGTGTTTATTTATGGTGTGTGTGTGTGTGCGCGCGCGTGCATGTCACAGTGTGCATGTGACATCAGAGAACTACTTGGTGGAGTGGTTCCTTCTCTCCCAATGAGATCATCAAGCTTGGAAAGATGGGCCTTTATCTGGTAAGCCGTCTCACCAGCCCTTAATTCACTTTACATATTTATCAATAGTGAATCTAAGAAGCTTTAAATTACAAGTATATCTAAATGCTCTTCCACCCCACTGCCTAAAATATTGACCTCTAGTTGTGAGCTTTGTGGACAACACTTCTTTTTGTCTTTTAATTCCCAATCTTACAGCTCATTCGCTGTTTTACAGGGAGGTAGATCCCATTCAATTCTTTCTTTCAAGAACTGAAACAAAGTCCATGAAGACCAAACCGAAAGCATCTAGATCATTTATCCTTGCCAGCCTGAGTAGGAAAAATGAGAATGCTTTGGTTCTTGTTGCATGATAGCTTTCAAATTCTCTCTTCCAATATTTGATGTAACTGAAAAACGTAACATACAATTATCATACCAAATGATACTGCACTGCATGTCTCAGACTATGACAGCACGAATGACTAAGACCAGTCAGTTATTGTACTGAGCTCAAAGTTTATATATTTACATATATATACAGAGACACATACACACACATGTGTATACACACACACAC
>NC_034607.1:10256084-10291996 GCF_900095145.1 Mus pahari | reverse complement strand
CTTCCTCATTCTTTCTCTCCCTCCTTCCCTCCCTTTATTTACTCCTCCATCCTCCTCTTTCATTCTTATCACTTATTCTTTTCCTGTGTCTTTCTCTCTCCCTCCTTCCTTTCTTCCATTGACAGGATTGTCCCACATAACCCAGAATAGCCTCAAACTCACAATCCCCCTGCTTCAGCAGCCCCTGTATCAGGAATGCAGGTGTACCCCACCATGCCTAGCAAGCATCGTTAGCTTTCAGCAAAGTTCCTATACAGAGAGGGAAAGCAGCCCTTGTCTTGATGCCTCAGATGCCAGCGCTGCGATCAGCAAATGCTTCTTTGAGCATTTCACCTATTTGCACATTTCTCATTCTTTTTTTTTCCTACTGGAAGAGACTTTGTTTAATCTTCAGAATTTGTTCTACACATTTGGTCCTGAGTGAGAGTATCTTTTATCTCTGATACACATACCCTGGGAGGGAGATTTCAGAATAGCCACAAGGAAGAGTAAAGAGGAAGGATTAAAAATGACCATGTCAGTGTAAGGAAACCTTGACAGTGGCAATCAACCTGACAGACGCAGAACTATCTTCTTTTACCTGACAGAAGGTAATGTGCTAGAAGCCTTTGAATTTGCTATAGTGTGTCACAACCGGTGCTTGAGACGATGCCCAGTAGACTAAAGTAGCCCACAAAATAATAATAGTGGATATATCAGGGTACATGGCAGCACGCGTGTGCATGCATGTGTGTGTATGTATGCATATGTGTGTGTAGAAATGTTTTTATATAAAATGTTTAAACCAAAATACTATTTTTTCAGCTTTGTATTAGAAATCTGTAGACATATTTATATTTGTACATGCATACTGACTCCTAATGTACGCTGTTTCTTTGTGTCGTGGTAATAAAGGCTGAAAGTCAGAGGTGTGTCTGTGCAATGTGTGGGCACTTTGGGATGACTGAGACATGGTCTTCAGGGATTTTGCTTCTATGTGGTTGACATTACCACCACATCTACCCTGGCGTTGCTCAGCACACCATGCACCAATCAGATTCTGGGACTTTTTTTCCATCCACATTTTAAGCTCGAGAATTCTGCACATGAATCCTGTACATCCAATACCAGTGCCCTTGCAGATACATCGGTACTCCCCTGCTGCCGTTCCTCCTGCTTCTCTTTCCCCGCTCAGACTTTATTTTAGTTTTTTCCTCTTATTGGGAGTAGTTTATTTTCCTCATATAATGTATCCTGATTATGGTTTCTGCCCTCTCTATTCTTCTCAGTTCTTCCGCACCTTCCGTCCCATCCAGATCCATCTCCTCTCTGTCTCCTAGTAGAAAATAAATAGGCTTCTAAGGCTTTTTATGAAAATAAAATAAAAGACAAAATCAAATATAATAAGGTTAAAAAAAAAAAGAGCCCCAACACATTGGAATTGGACAAAATGAATCAATGGGATGAAAGGAGCCCATGAGAAGGCATGAGAATCAGACGCCCTCTTGTTCACACACTCGGAGTCCATTAAGAACACTAAGCTGGAAGTCATGACGTATATACAGAGCACCTGGCACAGAGCCTTGCAAGTATCTCAGGCTGTGCGTGCCGCCTCAGTCGCCGTGAGTCCATATGAGCTCTGGACACGTTGATTTAGAAGGCCTTGTTTTCTTGGTATTCTCCATCCACTCTGTATCTTAATGGAGAGATTCTCTTTAGGGCTGAGGGTTACATGGTCTTTCACTCTTTGCATTACGTCGGTCTGTGCGTCTCTGTATTGGTTCCCGTAGCTGCAGGAGAAAGCTCCTCTGAAGAGCAAGACGCTGATCTATGAGTGTATCAGAATGTCATTAGAAGTCATTTTACTGCTACTTTTTAATTTAATTTTTTTTATTATTGTTATTGTTTTAAGAACTGTAGCATTTAATTTTACCCTAGGTTCCTGGGCTTTCTAGTCTCAGGTTCTTGGTCCCCCAAGACATGTTGGCTATGATTCCATCTTGCGGCATGGGCCTCAAGTCAAATCAAAGATTGGTTGGTTACTTCCACAAGCTTTGTGGCCCCCATGCCCTAGCAGATCTTGCAGGCAGGACAGCCTTGTTTATAGCTGGGCTGGTGTTTATGTTTCTCCTTTGATAGCATGAAGCATATACAGTCTTCCTGTACCAAGGACACTATCCTGTTGTAGGGGTAAAGATTGTAGGTAGACGGCAGCTCTACTTCTCCATGCTCAGTGAGTTGTGTAGGTGTTGTCTTCAGCAGTGGGACTTGCTGTCAGTTTGTGGACAGCAACCTATAGTCTTGGCAACAACCTGGGTTGTTTGAAGACTCCCATGGGACCCCTTTGGCCAACAATACAATGAGATGTAACCCAATGCCAGTCCTGGAAGCTTTATTTGGTGACAAAAGATGTCAAGCTGGGGCTCTGTCTCCCCAGTTATTTGGTGACTTCATTTAGGTCACCTGCATATCTTTATCGACTTTAGGATGCTTCAACTGTAATAGGTTTCCACACTAGCCTTCAATTGACCCTTCATTTTAGTTGTCTCTCTCCATATTTTCTTTGTCATTCCCTTTTTCCTTCCAAATCTCCTCTTCGCCTTTCTATCATCTCCACATCCATCCATAACTATCTATTCTATTTCCCTTTGCTAAGATTTATCTGTCCACCCTAGTTTCTTATTCTATACCTAGCCTCTCAAGTTCTATAGATTGTGGTTTGTTTATTATTGACTTAGCAGTTAATATTCACAGATAGGGTAATGCATAAAATATTTGTCTTTCTGAGTTTAAGATAGTTTACTCAGGATAATTTTTTCTAGTTCTATTTACCTGTGAATTTCATGATTTCATTCTTTTTAATGGCTGAGTAATAGTCTATTGTGCAAATTATCTATCTAGTTTTTTTTTTCAATTTCTGGCAATTATGAATTGAGCAGTAATGAACATGGTTGAGCTGTCATTGTCATTGTCTCTGGTAGGATGAAACATCCTCTGAGTATTTGCCCAAGAGTGGTATAGCTGGATCTTGAAGTAGATCGATTCCCATCTTCCTGAGGAACCACCACACTGATTTCCATAGTGGTCGGTTAAGTTTTCAGTTCCATCAACAATGGATGAGTGTTCTCTTTACTCCACATTCTTGCCAGCATGAGCTGTCACTTGCTTTTACTGATATTAGCCATGCTAATGGGTGTAAGATGAAATTGCAAAGTAGTTTTGACCTGCATTTCTCTGAGAGCTAAGGAAAACATTTCTTAAATTGTTTCTCAGCCACTTGAATTTCCTCATTTGAGAATTCTCTGTTTTTTAGCCATTCCCCATTTTTAATTGGGTTGTTTTCCTATGTAATCTCTTGAGTTCTTTATATATTTCGAACCCATATTGCACATGCACACACCCACTCCCTTATTGGATGTGTAGTTGGTAAAAATATCCTTTCCTGGTTTGTAGGCTGCTACCTTGTCTGAATGACAGTGTCCTTCACCATGCAGAAGCTTTTCAGTCTCATTAAGTCCAATTGATCTTAGTGCCCATGCTAGCAGTATTCCTTTTAGAAAGTCATATCCTGTGACAACGAGATCAAGGCTGTTCCCCGTTTTCTCTTCTATCAGGTTCAGTATATGGTTTTACGTTGTGTCGTTGATCCAGTTGGAGTTGAGTTTTGTGAAGGGTGATAGGTATGGATCTTTTTGGATTCATCTACATGCAGACATTCAGTTTGACCAACATTATCTGCTGAAGATGCTGTCTTTTCCCCCTCATTATCTATTCCTGTCTTCTTTACATATATATAAAAAAATCAGGTATCCATAGGTGTGTCTGGGTCTTCAATTCAATTCCACTGATAGTTGTGTCTGTTTTTGTGCCAATCCCATGCTGTTTTTATGACACACTGCAGTGTAACTCAAAATTGGGGATGTCGATCCCTCCCACTGTTCTATTGTTATTTAGGATTGTTTTAACTCTCCTGGTTTTTTTTCCTGTGTGTGTGTGTGTGTGTGTGTGTGTGTGTGTGTGTTTTCATATGAAGCTGAAAATTGTCTTTTCTAGATCTGTGAAGAACTGTGTTAGTGTTTGGATGGGAATTCCACTGTCTCTGTAGATTCCTTTTGGTAGGATGGCCATTTTTTACAATTTGAATTCTGCCAATCCATGAGCTTGGGGGACCTTCTGATCTCTTCTTCAATTTCTTTCTTCAAAGTCTTAAAGTTTTCATCACACAGAGTCAGACTTACTTTTCAAGATGATGTTATAAGCCAAAGTACTTTCTTTCCCCTTTTCCTGATTTGGAATTTTAAATTCCAAGAATATGGAATCCTGTCTGTAAGTACCTGAGATTTCTTTCCATCGATGGCTCCCAGGATTCCTAAATCTGTGTTGGGCTCAGTCTCCACAGGCTGCAGTGGTTTGAGTTTGAGACCAGATTACTGGGGTTTGTCAGTTCCCAGGCTACAGACTGCCTCATGAGCACCAATGGATCAGAGTTGCAGCAGAGCATAAGGCTCCAATATTTGCCAAGAACTTGGTTCTACTCAGCCTTGCAGTATGTTCGTGATCTTACTCTTGTCTTGTCTTGACTGTAGTTCTTACATCATCCTTTAGGGAAAGAACAGCCAGTAAAGTAGTTTGAATGAGAATGTCTCTCCTATCCCCATTGGCTACAACATTTGAACACTTAGTCCTCTGTTAGTGGCATGGTTTAGGACGGTTTAGGTAGGTGTGGCCTTGATAGTAGAAGTATGTCACTGGTTTTGAGTATTTGTAGGAACCCTGCTTCCGGTTAACTCTATGCTTCATGCTTGCAATTGAGGTGTGAGATTCCAGCTTCCTGTTCCTATTCCAATGCTAGATGCTTGTTGCCACACCTCTCTGCCATGATAGACTTATCCCTATGAAGCTGTAAGCCCAACTAAATTCTTTTTTCTGTTGCCTTGGCCATTAGGTTTTATAATAACAACAGAAAGGTAACTAATGCATATAGAGTCTTTTATGTTTACTCTCTCATGTCTGGTACAGATTCTGGCAAATAGGCTAAATGATGGTTGGTAGGATGAATCTATGCTACCTTAAAAAAAAAAATGAATGGGAAAACAGGCTAGGTAAGGTCAGCTTATAAATAGAAGATGGGGAAATGGAACCCAGCTCTGTCTCCCAAATCCGTCTACCAGGCTGGTTTTGCTCTTCTGTGTCTGCACCTCCAAGAGAAAAATTATAAGGACAAATTTCTGAAAGTAAGGCATCTAAATTGCCTCATGAAAGTGTTATGATAAAACTTCAAAGCTGCGATGGCACTTTGTTGAGGATATGACTTTAAAAGATTGCTAAGGAAAAGGCAAGAAATTCAGACATGGCCACAGAAGAGATAACGAATTGCTGGGGCTTTCAGTCTGTCTGTACAGTAGCTTATTCACTGATTAGAGAGAATCCTAGCACTTGATCTAGTAGCAGATAAATCTGTACTCTAATTTACCTCAAGTTATATCTCTCCAAGCGACTAGAGGTCTTGTGTACAGTAGTTGGATCTCTCTCTCTCTCTCTCTCTCTCTCTCTCTCTTTCTCTCTCTCTCTTTCCCTCTTTCCCTCTTTCCCTCTCTCCCCCTCTCTCCCTTTCTCCCTCTCTCCTCCTCTCTCTCCCTCTCTTTTCCCTTCTCCCTCCCCCCCCCCTGTGTGTGGCTGATTTGCTAGACTGACTGGCTTATAAGCCTTCTGGTGGTAGGGGATTACAGGTGTGACTAAGCCATCTTCCCAGACTCCATAGAAAATTTGATAAATACTGCTTTAAAGAAATCTGTGGAGGGAGAGGATACTTCTGGCTTCCATCTGTGCCCGGAGCTGACCCTATGCCACAGCCCTCCATACCCAAATACCACCGGGAGAGAGCTGGTCTCCCAGGAGTGTTGACAAACCTGTGAGCACAGGTAAGACCACCACTTGAGCTCAAATTCCTAGCCTAAGAGGGACCTGCCCAGAGCCATCAGGACACAGGAACCAAGGAACATCGAGGGACAGAATCCTCCCAGGTTCTGTCTGCACTCTGGAGGTGACTCTGTGCCACAGCTCTCCATACCCAAATTCCTCATGGAGAGAACTGGTCTCCCAGGAGTACTGACACACAGGCTTGCAGGAGGGACAAGCCACAGTCAGAGACAGTAATACCACCTGTGATGGTTTGTATATTCTTGGACCAGGGAGTGGCACCATATGGAGGTATGGCCTTGTTGGAATAGTTGTGACCTGGTTGGAGTAGGTGTGTCATTGTGGGTGTGGGCATAAGATCCTCACCCTAGTTGCCTGGAAGTTAGTCTTCTACTAGCAGCCTTTGGATGAAGACTTAGAACTCTCAGCTCTGCCTGTGCCATGCCTGCCTGGATACTGCCACGCTCCCACCTTGATGATAACGGACCGAACCTCTGAACCTGTAAGCCAGCCCCAAGTAAATGTTGGTTTTTTATAAGACTTGCCTTGGTCACGGTGTCTGCTCACAGCACCAAAACCCTAACTAAGACACCACCGAACACCAGAGATAACCAGAAGGCAAGAGGCCAGGGCAAGAAACATAAGCAACAGAAACCAAGGCTAATTGGCATCATCAGAACCCAGTTCTCTCACCACAGTGAGAGCTGGATACCCCAACACACCAGAAAAGCAAGACTCTGATTTAAAGTCATATCTCATGATGATGATAAAGGACTTTAAGAAGGACATAAATAACTCCCTTAAAAAACTACAGGAGAACACAGGTAAACAGGGAAAGGCCCTTAAAGAGAAAACACAAAAATCCCTTAAAGTATTACAGGAAAACACAATCAAACAGGTGAAGTAATTGAACAAAACCATCCAGTATCTAAAAATGGAACTAGAAACAATAAAGAAGTCACAAAAGGAGACAACCCTGGAGATGAAAACCTAGGAAAGAGAACAGGAGTGATAGATGCAAGCATCACCAACAGAATACAAGAGATAGAAGAGAGAATCTCGGGTGCAGATGATACCATAGAAAACATTGACACAACAGTCNNAGAAAATGCAAAACGCAAAAAGCTCNTAACNCAAAACATCCAGGAAGTCNAGGACATAATGAGAAGACCAAATCTAAGGATAATATGTATAGAAGAGAGTGAAGATTCCCAACTTAAAGGGCCAGTAAATATCTTCAAAAAAAATTATAGAAGAAAACTTCCCTAACCTCAAGAAAGAGATGCCCATAAACATAAAAGAAGCCAACAGAACTCCAAATAGACTGTACCAGAAAAGAAATTTCTCCAGTCACATAATAGTCAAAACGCCAAATGCACAAAACAAAGAAAGAATATTAAAAGCAGTACTGCTTGTGGACGTTGTACATCGTGGTGCGGAGCCTAGTGCGCACCACGATGTACAACGTCCACAAGCAGGTAACATTTGAAATGTAAATAAAGAAAATTAGATATTTTCTTTATTTACATTTCAAATGTTACCCCTTTCCTAGTTTCCCCTCCGAAAATCCCCTATCCTCTCCCCCTCCCCCTGCTCCCCAACCCACCAACTCTTGCTTCCTGGCCCAGGCATTCCCCTATACTAGGACATAGATCCTTCACAGGACCTAGGGCCTCTCCTCCCATTGATGACTGACTAGGCCATGCTCTGCTACATATGTAGCTAGAGCCATGAGTCCCACCATGTGTTTTCTTTGATTGGTGGTTTAGTCCCAGGGAGCTCTGGGGTTACTGGTTAGTTCATATTGTTGTTCCTCCTAGGGGGCTGCAAACCCCTTCAGCTCCTTGGGTACTTTCTCTAGCTCTTTTATTGGCGACCCTGTGCTCCATCTAATGGATGACTGTGAGCATCCACTTCTGTATTTGTCAGGCACTGGCAGAGCCTCTCAGGAGACAGCTATATCAGGTTCCTGTCAGCAGGCTCTTGTTGGTATCTGCCATAGCGTCTGGGTTTGGTGGTTGTTTATGGGATGGATCCCCAGTGGGGCAGTCTCTGGATGGTTGTATTATTTACTTTTATTGACAGTCCATCTTCTTTTGTTCCTACTATTTAAATGCAGGATATAAGACCTTCTCTACTCATATGATACTATTTTTTCCCAGATAAAGTCCTTGCAAGCTGTATTCTTGTACTGTCCTTCATATTTCCAAAACCATCAGCCCCTGCATTCTTAATACTTTACACAAAAGGAGCTACTACAATACTCAGTGTTAAAGAAACTGTTTATATAAAAATTTGAGTAATTCACAACCTTGACACCACCCACCCATACAGTGCTGTATAACTGAATAGAGCATGTATGTTATGGCTGAATAGGTTGGTGTAAAAACCTAACAGTGAGCGCAGGGATTGTCCCTGAGTCTTTTTGCCTACTTGTGAGAACATTTTTTCTCTTACTGGGTTGCCTGGCCTAGCCTTCGTGTGATGATTTTATTGTAGCTTGTTGGGCTGTTTGATTGATGTCCCTGGGAGTCCAGCTCTTTGCAGAGGGGAGGCAGTGGGGCTGTGATTCTGGGGAAGAGCAGGGATGGTCATGGTGGAAGGACTGTGGTCAGGATGTAATATGAGAGAAGAGTAAAAAAAAAAAATCACTAATACTACTGCATCAGCAAAAACTACACGTTGTTGTACACGTTACCCAATATGTTCATTATTACAGTTATATGAAAAAAGAAAAAAAAAAGGAAAGAAAAAGGAAAGAAAGAAAGGAAGAAAGGAAGGAAGGAAGGAAGGAAGAAAGGAAGAAAGAAAGAAATCTGTTTAGTAAGTAACAGGGACTGGAGCTTTGCTGAGCATGCATTTTTTTTTTTTCTGGATGCTTTTATTGTCTGCTGCAGTAGAAAGACCATTGCATGAGAGAAGGTTTTTCCATTTACTTATTGATTGATTGATTGACTTTACATCCCAGTTGCCGCACCCCCACCCCCTCTCAAGCCCCTCCCTCATCCCCACCCTTTCTCCTCTGAGAATGGGGAGGTTTTCTGGGTCTCACCCCACCCTTGCGCATCCTGTCACTGCAGGACTAGGAACATCTGCTTCTAGCGAGGCCAGGCAAGGTGGCGGCCCAGTTAGGAGAAGGGGACCCATAAGCAGGCAAGAGTCAGGGACCGCGCCGCTCGCTCCCTGGTACCCCGCCATGCCCTTGTTGAGATCGCAAGTTGGGGTGACCTCTCCCATAAGGGAGGCTGCTTTCACCTGTGCCCTAGTTTGCTTTCTATTGTTTTGATAAATGTTCTGGACAAAAGCAACAAGAGGAGGGGAAGGTTTATCTGCCTTTCACTTCCCAACCACGGACCGCCACGAAGGGAAGCTTGGACAGGGATGAAAGACAAGAAGAGGAAATGAAGCAGTGGCCGTGGAGGAACGTTGATTTCTGGCTTGCTCTCAGTGGCTCACTCAGCCTGCTTCCTTATACAAACATGGGATCTTCCCAGGGGTGGAACCATTCACAGTGGCCTGGGAGCTCTTATATCAATCACCAATCATGAAAACACCCACAGACCTGTCCATTGGCCAACCCGATGGAGTAATTTTCTCAGTTGACTTTCCTGTTCCCCAGGACTCTGGCCACACCGGTGTGTCTCTCTGGTGCATTTATTTATTTATTTATTTATTTATTTATTTATTTATTTATTTATTAGTTCTTTTTTTAAATTATTATTATTTTCTTTATTTACATTTCAAATGCTATCCCGAAAGTTCCCTATACCCCCCCCCCCATGCTCCCCTACCTACCCACTCCCACTACTTGGCCCTGGCCTTCTCCTGTGCTGGGTCATATAAAGTTTGCAAGACCAAGGGGCCTCTCTTCCCAATGATGGCCGATTAGGCCATCTTCTGCTACATATGCAGCTAGAGACNCGAGNTCAGGGGGTACTGGTTAGTTCATATTGTTGTTCCACCTACAGGGTTGCAGCCCCCTTCAGGTCCTTGGGTACTTCCTCTAGCTCCTCCATTGGGGGCCCTGTGTTCCATCCAGTAGCTGACTGTGAGCATCCACTTCTGTGTTTGCCAGGCACTGGCATAGCCTCACAAGAAGCTGCTATATCAGGGTCCCTTCAGGAGAATCTTGCTGGCATGTGCATTGGTATCTCGGTTTGGTGGCTGATGATGGGATGGACCCCCGGATGGGGTAGTCTCTGGATAGTTCTCTGGTGCATTTAGAAAGTGGCTCACCACGCTGTGTGCCAAGTAGTCCAAGTGAGTTTGTCACCCTCAGCTGCATCGACCTTCTTCCTTTTCCGTTGCAGGTTAAGATCCCCATGTGTGAAAAATGAAGCCCTGGGTTGCCATGGTTTGCTGTTTAGTGTTTTTCCTGACAACAGAGTGCTCTCATTCCAAATCCAAGACTCACAGAAAAGTAAGTTTGATCTCTCCCTGTGTGATCCCAAGAGAAATCTCTCAGTTTCCTTAGATGTCTAGATACCTAATGTGCCAATTGAAATGCATTCTCATTTGATCATAACTTTCCTTTTGTTGATAGTAATTTTCAAGAGAAGTTTCAACAAAACGAAACAAAACCAAACCAGCTACAGCAAAGGTTGAGAGGAGACAGAGGGGACAAGAAGGGGTCCAGGAGGCAGCAGTTCAGTGTGGCTACCACTTGGCAAGTCACAGGGATCACATCCAGGCAGCTGCCCAGAGGAGAAAGATCTAAGCTGTCAGCAGAACAATTTAGATTCAGATCTTACTTTAGGTCTTGCTGGCTCTGGGAGATGGTTTGCTTTATCATCTGTAATTTTTTTTAATCATACCCAAGTTTATACTTCAAGGTAATACTTATACTTTATTGTATAAAAGGTTCATGATTTGATTATTATTGTAACCCAAGGAACATTCTACGTTTTTATTCCTTTCATCCCTCTAAGGATGTATTCATAGTACCTGGAATTTCTCCTTAGCTGTGCTCCATCCATGCAGTAAAGATGGGCAGAGACTTGATAATGTAATTGCCATTTCCGTGTTCTCTCGGGTTCCTTAAAAACTACAAGAGATATACCCTACCCACTAACTTGACCTTCCCAGCTCAAGTGATTTCCAGGTTAGCCATTATTAGGGACTAGTGTGTCCTCACCTGTGTCCTCCCTAGCAACGTCCCTCAGAAGTGTCACACAATTGCCACAGTTCCTTCCTAGTCTTGAACGCCTTTCTTCTTTCCGTTTACATGGAACCTCTAAGTTATGCTGAGAGAGAACATCTCACAGTACATTGTTCTGGGACTTCATATTTTTCAGGACGGAGATAAATTTCAAATCTCTCTACAGAAGCATGAGTTTAGACCAAGACAAGGTATGTATAACTACACAATAGTCTTCATTCCTTTGGAAATGGGGCAAGAAAAAAGAGGGAGATGAAAGTTGCAAGCACATCTCCAGAGCCTCAGGCTTTCTAATGCAATAATAATGTCTCATACATTCTCTGTGTTTACCAGCATTGATAGAATTTCTTTCCTCATATAACCATTCAAACAAATCGACAAATATTCATACATGCTCTAAAACAGTGGACACATTTCCATTTAGGAACTTAAAAGGGAAGTAAGTTTGTTAAACTCAAAACAAGACAAGAGTACACCGTTCGTTCCTTTGAGAGTATATTCAGGGTTCTTAAATATACAAGACACATTTGTACATTTTTTTGCCAGAGCTGTGAGCTCTGGCAAAGCAACACAGAGTGATTTGACAGTGGCAAGACTGGTTACACTCCTGAAGTAGAGGAATGAGAACATTATCATTACTAACATTGTGATATCATGTGGCTTGACCCAGACATTTTGGGTCATTGTAGTCTCCAGGGTCAGGTTTAAGTCCACTGGCCCATCTATCTATAGAAATGTGGTCTTGGGAAGGGAAGGGGGGGGCAGAAAGGAAGCTAACGATTGCTAGGTATTTAAACATTAACTGTTGTGCAACATGTTGCCCCACTACACATCGGCAACAGCATCATGGCACCATCTCTAACCAGAGGATGAAGAAATTAAGTACTATTCTAGTTTATATACTCACCAAAATAAGTATCCTGGGTAGATGTTGAGAAAAAAAAATACAAACCTACTTACTTCCTTTGCCAGGAAGTGGAGTTATACCTAGAGCTGTCCAGGTTATAAACATGGTGGTACTCCTTCATTCTCTATGAATTGCTTTTCCATTTTTACTGATTTCAACACTGTAATACCTTTCAATACTATTTTGTCTCCCTGATCTCCTTTTCTTTTTTCCTTTGAGACACACTTTTGCTATTTCACTTGAAACTTCAATGTACTATGTAGCCCAGGTTGTCCTGGAACTCAGGGCTGTTCTCTTGATTCTCCCTCCCAAGTACTGAAACTGCAAGGGTGCATCCCTATGTGGGGTCACGACCCCTTTCCGTTCTATGAGCACTGTGCTTTGGAAGTTCTTCTAGAAGCACTTCAGTGGCTTCATCACTTAACTCTGAAGCTTAGAGCCCATGCTGACCCACGAGCCAAGTAGACATACCACAAGTTTTATCAGAACGTGGCAATGCCTACTCACTTCCCTTTTGTCTTTCGTTGCTTTCATGATAACATTGATTGTTGAAGTAGATGACACAGAGACCAAGAGCAGGAAAGCCGCAAATATTTACTCTGCAGGTACTGGAGAGAGTGTGATGTGGTTCAGAGGTCCGGGTGCTTTTCCAGAGGACCTGAATTCCTCTAGAACAGTAGCTCAGTACTAATTCAGTATTCATGGTGACTATCTAGAAAGGAACCTCAATGACTAATGACAAGTGACTGTGACTAAAGGATAATTAAGATTATGAGCATTCCCTGCATCTTACCTACCAGCTCTATTTGTATAGCTCTATACAGAAAAGTTCGAGGATGCTAAGTCTGTGCACCTATCAGTTCTCTTTTAGTCGCAAATGCAATCATGTTTTCTGTTCAGCATTGGTATTAGTTATCATTTGTCACTGTGATAAAACACCATGACCCTAGCTGGGCGTGGTGGCGCACGCCTTTAATCCCAGCACACGGGAGGCAGAGGCAGGCGGATTTCCGAGTTCGAGGCCAGCCTGGTCTACAGAGTGAGTTCCAGGACAGCCAGGGCTACACAGAGAAACCCTGTCTGGAAAAACCAAAAACCAACCAACCAACCAATCAACCAACCAACCAACCAACCAACCAAAGAAACAAAACCCACCATGACCCCACGGCAACTTCTGGAAGAGAGTGTGAATGTAGAAATAGTCTCCTGTGCACTGTGTAATTTGCCTGTCAATAAAAAGATGATTGGCTAGTGAAGGAAATTAGAAGGTAGGAGTTCCAGGAGAGAGAGAGAGAGAGAGAGAGAGAGAGAGAGAGAGAGAGAGAGAGACAGAGAGAGACAGAGAGAGGTTGAGAGAAAAGAGAGAGATTGAGAGAAAGGGAGTAGATTTTTGGTACAGACAGTGCAAGCTTGACCTTGGAATGGTGATGGAGAGACAGCAGCAAAAAACTGAGGGTCAGGTAACCATTCACGTGGCAGAACTTAAAATAGAGTAATGGTGTGATTATCTGATGAGCTAGTTGGGGAACAGCCCAAGCTTTTGGCCTAAGTATTTGTAAATATATTTGAGTCTTTGAGATATTATTCTGGGAGCAGGAGCGGGGAGGAAAAACACAAGCATACAGAAAACATACAACTACAAGAGAGCATTTATTTTGGCTTTTGGTTCCAGAGGGGGAGTCCATAATGGTGGTGGAGGTATGGTAGCAGGCAACCAGACCTCTCAGAGACCACAGAAGTTACATTTTCAACCAGAGAGGGCAACATAGAATTGGGGTGAGGCTATGCACTCTCAATGCCTGCCCTCCATGGCAAAATTTCTCCAGTGACACTTAGCATCCCAAATGTTCTGTAACGTCCCCAAACAATGCAACCAACGGAGGAGCAAGTGTGCAAATACACGAGCTCATCGGGGGACGTTTCTCACTTGAACCACTGTGGAATAAATCTCTCATGCTTTTCCTATCATCTCTCCCTTTCCTGCCATGGGAGGGGGTTCTCAATAGGGGTTTGGAACACACTGCAGTCCCTCTTTCCGCTTCCTGCTCGTTCTGTCTGAACCCTAGCTTCACTGTCGATCACACAGCTTTTTCTTATCTCTGAGAAGGCAATTTGATAAAGTCCCCAAATGAACAAGAGGCATTCGTCAGAGTGTGGAAATGGTAATTTGACCTCTGACTTGCTGTTTTTTTTTTTTAAATTTTTTTTATTTTTTATTTTCTTCCCGTTTTTAGGTAAATGTGATGGACGGTGCAGTTCTTCTTCCAGCTGTAACCAGAGCTGTCCTTGGAACTTCCGTGGAGAAATCATATTCACATGTAATCAAAACAAATGGCAAAAAACAATCGAAACATGCACAAGTCTCTCGGTGAACACCTTGTTTCAGGTGATGCTCTGGTGTATTCCTAGTGATAGGGAGCTAACCCTTCCAGAGTGGGGGGCGGGTGCTCTTTCATTTCCATCTGAGACGGTAAGTCTCAGGCTTGGACTTGGCAAAAGCTACCTGGTGGCTTGCACCTGCCTCATGCCATCTTTCTTTACACACACACTGATGTCCTTGCCTCTCTCCTGACATTCTTCCTATTCCTCTCATAAAGAATAAGTTCCAGCCTTGAGTGAGAAGTTCAGTGGAGAAATGAGATTGTGCTAAAACACCTTGAAAACGAGAGGTTAAACAGATCTAGTATCAGTTACTTAAACTACACGCAGATGATGGCTCAGAACTGTCAGCATAGCTTTATGGGTGGATTTATATGCCTCTTGTTTTAGTTAATCAACTAAATATGCCTTGGATTAAATTAAACATGACTTCTTTTCTAATGCTTTCAATCCTTTAACTAAAACAGAACGCAAAAGGAATTCAATGGCGCCTACTTGTCTTGATTACGATAAAAAAATCGTTCTTGTATACTTCTCCTCTGCATCCAGTTTCTTCTCTTTCTCTCCAATCCCACCGAAGGACATGGATCACCACCCTTTTGTATTTAACGGTGGCTTTATAAAAGGATTGTGGAGGGCTTGGCTTTCGCCACATAGGCAATCGTGGTGAAGTCCCTATAACTATAGAGATAGGCACGAAGGAATGGAAGCACTTGCTTATAGGTGAAAATAACAGGAAATGGTCAACTAACTTACAATTGGGAAAATGTAATTTTTTTCTTTTTTCTTTTAGAAAATGCAGTTCTTTCAAATGTGGCTTTGAATAGCTAACCTTCCCAAACAACTTTCCTTTGAAATTCCGCCTGGATCTTCCTTCTCCCACTTCTGTAGAATTTGTCTTAAAGGGCTGGGGAGGCCTTTCAGTGGGTAAAGTGCTTGCCATGCTAGTAACCATGAGGGTGTAGTTTCAGAACCCAGCACCTCTGTAAATGCCCTGTGTACCTGTAGCTCCAGTGTTAGAGAGATCCCTGTGTTTGCTACTCAGCCAGCATAGAAAAACAATGAGCTCCAAGTTTAGTGAGAGATCCTCATCTTAAAAATCAAAAGAGCTGGAAAGATGACTCAGAGGTTAAGAAATCTTACTGCCCTTTCAGAGGCCCAGCACCCAGGTTGGCAGGCCCACAACTGCTTGTAAATCTAGCTCTAAAGAAAGCCAATGTTCTCTTTTGGCCTCTCAGGCACCTGCACTGATATGCACTTACCCACACAGAGATGTACATAGGTATACATAATTAAAAAATAAAATAAATCTTAAAAAATTATAATTTTTTTAAGTGGAGAAGTTGATTGAGGAACAAATCTAATGTTGACTGTTGATGTCCGCATGTGTGTACACAGGTGAGGGTAATCTCCACCTCATGACGTATATACACAAGAACATGTGCATATATTCATAACACTAGTGCATGCACACACCTACCTACCCCCACACTAACACTTCAGTTTTAATCATTATTCTGAAAGCAAATTCTAACGAGGGTCACTAGTCGGCTTTCTGGGAATTTCAGTGATAGCCAGGCCTTCGATGACTGTCTTAAATTATTCTCAGTGAGTGAGCTCCTTTTAGGGTCTCTCCTCGGCTACCTGTTCTTCCCATGGGACTTGTGTGTTGTCTAGTTCCTTTCATCTAACGCATGTTGGTTATTCTTATTATTCTTATTATTTTTATGCAGCGCATACATCCTGCGGCTAGCCTATCCTTGGCGTCTTCTTCTGTTTTCCCCATGAGCTTTACTGGCAATGCAGCACCAGTCCATATTGGAAATGTATCTCAAGGAATCCAAAAGTTCTGTCCCGAGGACTACGTTTGCATTGTCGATGCTGTGAAATCCTCTGCAGTTACAGCTGGAAATATTGCATTCATAGTAGAGTTATTAAAAAATATCTCTTTAGACTTGCAAAGTTCTGGAATACATGACAATGTGACTTGGAAGAAAATGAAGGTACTTAAAAAAATTAATCTCACTAAACACAGATACGACTTTTCTTAAATCTTCAAATTTTTAACAGTTTCAGATGTCGTTTTTCAGGGTAAAATGTACAACAACCATAACAGTAGCAGCAGATGTTTCTGTTCAGCATTCTTTATGAATGTTAGGTCCTTGATACAGAGCAATGGCCATAGACCAAGTTTGCCGTAGTAGATCACGATATTTGACTTTCATTTTTAGAAGGGAGTTGTATATCATAACAATAGTTAGAAGTTGTGTGTTAAAAGTTAAATGTGTGATCCTAGGATGGGTCTTTTGGTTTCAATTTTTGAGATGAGGTTTAACGTAGTCCAGGCTACCTTCAAACTTCCTATATAACTGAGACTGACTTTGCACTTCTGAGCCTCCTGCCTGCACTTGCCCAGTACTGGGATTTCAGACATGCATTACTCCAGCCAGTCTTTGAAGCATTGGGAAGGGAACCCCGAAGCACTCTCTTAATTGAGAGCTCTTTCAGCAAGACCCAGGTCAGCTTCTTTTAGTATGTGCTCTTGAGCATTAGAGTTTATTACTAAATGGAGGAATATAGAGATATGGTATGTATGTAGTATTTCTTAAATTCATCATGAAATATACAGACAGTTCCTTCCATAAGACAATCATTCACATTTTATGGAACTTTAATTCTACATTCTATATTGTGAAGATCTTCCTCAGATCTAGTAATAATAATGAGGTAAGTATATATATATGTATATATAATACATGATATGTATATATGATTCATATACATATGTATGTATCATATACATAGGTATATTACATGTATAATATGCACATATAACAATGCTTATTATATACATGTTTATATACATGTGTATACAATGCATATTATGTATACATATATACACGTGCATATATATATATGATATAAACATGTATATATGATATTCAAAAGATTTATTTATTTTTTATGATTATGGGTGTTTTGTCTGGACTTATGTCTGCATACTATGTGTGTACAGTGCCTTCAGAGGCCAGAACTGGATCTGGAGTTACAGATGGTTGTAGGCTAGTATGTGGTGTGGCTCCTAGCAACTGATCCTGGGACCTCTGCAAGAGCAGACAATACCCTCAACTGCTGTTGTAGTTAGGGTTTCTATTCCTCTGATGAAATACCATGATCAAAAAGCAAATTAGGGAGGAAAGGATTTAATTGGCTTACACATCCACATCATAGTCCATCATTTGAAGGAAGCCAAGGCAGGAGCTGAAACAGGGTAGGATTCTGGAGTCAGGAGCTGAGCAGAGGCCATGAAGAGATGTTGCCTATTGGCTTGTTCATCATGATTTTCTCAGCCTGCTTCCTTATAGAACCTAGGACCACCAGTCCAGGGATGGCCCAACCCACAATGGCCTGGGCCTTCCTACGTCAGTCACTAATTAAGAAGATTCCCTTCAGCTGGATTTTATGGAAACATATTTTTCAATTGAGGTTCCCACCTTTCAGATGACTCTAGCTTGTGTCAGGCTGACATAAAACTAGCCAGGACAACATACTGTTTGTAGCCTTTGAATTTTCTTCCATTCGCCTTACCAATGCACATTTGCAATAAGTGGTAAATTTAAAGAGGCAGGTTATCAAATAAGATGAAATAATTAGATCCGCCAGAACTTCAGATTTTAGAAATTGACCTTTTTACACTAACAGGCTTGTTTCCCTCGCAGAGTTATGGCAAAGTGGCCAACCACATCCTGGGCCCCACTGCCATTTCAAATTGGGCTTTCATTGCCAACAAAAATGCCAGCTCAGACCTGTTGGAGTCAGTGAACTCTTTCGCCAAGAAACTCCAAATCAAAGGTAAATCTGAGAGCATCATAGACGAACTCTTTATTCAGACGAAAGGCTCTCGCATCTCCCCCAGTACCTCGAAGAACACCCTCAGCCTCTCTGTACCCAGGTACAACGCTACGGAAGATGTCTTAGTGGTGATCGAAATCCCCAAGCAAGCATTACAGGAGCTGTCGTCCAATGCCTCCCAAGCCATTGTTGTAGCTTTTCCAACCTTGGGGGCCATTCTGAAAGAAGTCCATCAGTCAAATACGAGTCTCCAAAAGCCCATAAATGATCTCATCCTGTCACTGGTTTTGCCAGAAGGTCTGAACGAAATCATACTCACCTTTGATAAAATCAATAAATCCCAGAGCACCAGCTGCCAGTGCGTCAGCTGGGATCCTTCGACAGGGCAGTGGGATGAGAGCCCATGTACAGTGATATCAGACGTCAACAGCACTGTGAAATGCCGCTGTAGGCACACCAAAGCTGTGACGTCCTTCTCTATCCTCATGTCTTCTAAGCCTGTAAAGAATACGATTCTGAACCACATCACCTTCATTGGACTCAGCGTCTCCATCTTTAGTTTGGTGCTCTGCCTGGTCATCGAGGCCATCGTCTGGTCCCGGGTGGTTGTGACAGAGATATCCTACATGCGCCATGTGTGCATTGTGAACATTGCAGTGTCCCTCCTGACTGCCAATGTGTGGTTCATCATTGGCTCCAACTTTAGTGCGAATGTTCAGGAGGATCACAAGTGGTGTGTGGCTGTGACATTTCTCTGCCACTTCTTCTTCCTCTCCCTGTTCTTCTGGATGCTCTTCAAAGCACTGCTCATAGTCTATGGAATACTGGTTGTCTTCCGCAGGATGATGAAGTCTCGTATGATGGCTATTGGCTTTGCCATTGGCTATGGGTGTCCCCTTGTGATCGCGGTCATCACAGTTACCGTCACAGAGCCTGGGGAAGGCTACACCAGAAAAGATGCCTGTTGGCTTAATTGGAACCAAACCAAAGCCCTTTTGGCTTTTGCCATCCCAGCCTTGGCCATTGTGGCTGTGAATCTCCTTGTGGTTCTGGCAGTCGCTATCAACACACAGAGGCCCTTGATTGGCAGTTCAAAATCTCAGGATATGGCCATTGTTTTCAGGATCAGCAAAAATGTTGCCATCCTCACCCCACTTCTGGGACTGACCTGGGGTTTTGGTCTAACAACCCTGCTAGAAGGCACACACCTGGTATTCCATATAATCTTTGCGTTGCTCAATGCTTTCCAGGTAAGTTATAGGAGGGGGATTTGCTTTGTATTTCTGGCTAGACATCAAAGAATGACTGTGATTTATTTACCATTTAAAGGTACCAAGTGTTCTTCCTATATTTCAGGGCTGTCTGAATATAGCATCTCCCATTTGCACTAATAATGTTTCAAACCACTTAAGTATATCTGTCTATGTATCTATGTATCTATGTGTCTATGTGTCTATCTATCATCTATCTATCTATCTATCTATCTATCTATCTATCTATCTATCTATCATCTATCTATCTCTATTAATCATCTATCACCTCTATATATCTATCATCTATCTATGTATCTATCTTTCTATGTATCTATGTATCTATCTATCTATCTATCTATGTATCTATCTATCTATCTATGTATCTATCTATCTGTCATCTATCTATCTATCTATCTATCTATCTATCTATCTATCTATCATCTATCATCAATCTCTCCATCTCTATTTGTTTATTATGTGCACATTGCATATTTATGTATATGTGGGGTTGTATGCGTGCCACAGAACACATGTGGCTATCAGAGGACGATTTACAGGAGTCAGTTCTTTTCTCCATCATGCAGATCCATCCTGTGGACCGAACTCCTCTCATCAGGCTCGGTGGCAATGGCCTTCACCCACTAAGCCATCTCACTTGGCCCCTCCCCCCATTTAAATTTTTTTTCTGCTTTTTGAGACAAGATCTTACTTTGTAGCCAGAGTGGCCTCACACTTGTAGCTGTCTACTTGTCTCAGCCCCTGCATGCTGAGATTATAGGTGTGAGCTGCT
Organism: Mus pahari; assembly: GCF_900095145.1. Lineage (NCBI taxonomy): Eukaryota > Metazoa > Chordata > Mammalia > Rodentia > Muridae > Mus > Mus pahari. The sequence continues at coordinate 10,271,759 of NC_034607.1, read as the reverse complement.
TGACCACTGGTGAGGCCGGAGTTAACTGACCAGACTGGCTGGAGGGGAAGGTCCTTCCTTTTCTCTCCATGTCCTTGGGTCCTTCCAACCATGTCAGACGTTAACCTTCTTACATAGATGACTGTCCTTTGGTCATGGTTGTAAAAAGTTGCTCCCTGATCAAAATAAGCGTAATGTGGTCCTTCTCCAGGGAACTCAGCAAAATAGACATTTTCTGTGGTATAAAAGTTCACCAGTCAGGAGTTTTTATGCTTCTTTCTTGCCATTTCCTGTGAAATAAAAGTTAGTTGCTATTTATATACAGATCTCGTCTTCTGCCAGTTGGTCTTGGTGGGGGTGGGGGGTATTTCCCTCCAGGTCTCAACTCTCTCACTGGGTAAATTCAGGGTTTGGATGTGGCATGGATTTTGGGGATGCTGTCATTTAATCAGATTTCTTTCTCTACCTGATAGAAAAACCTGCCAGGTTCACAGTCTTAATTATCCTTTTAATTCAGCCTTCTGCCAGTTCTTGTAGTAGGGTTTTATGGAACACGGCCATGCCAGTTTAATTATGTTTTCCTCAGGGCTCACTCTGAGAGAGAATTTGAGTAGTTGCGATTGAGGGGGTATGGTCAGAAAAGGGTAAATATCGACTGTCTGGTGTTTGGAGGAAGGTTTTCCAGCTTTTGCTTTAAATATTGTAACTATTCAATTCAATAGCAAAGTGTTTCTGTTGACCTGTCACTAGTACTTAGAAGCACCATGTGAAGTACCAACAGCACAGACTCTAAGAAACGCCAGCTTAGGCCAATCATGTGTCTTACTCCTTCTTTAAGTACAGACTACACCCATTTCACGCTTCCTGTTGTATTGCCTTAAAGAGGAAGCATTAAATACCCTTTCCCCTTAAACTCAAAAGCTCTTGATCGACATACATTTCTCCACTCTTTTTTTTTTTTTTTTTTTGCCTTAAGTAAAAAGTTTTTTCACTTTATTTTTGATTTTTATGTGTATGGATATTTTACCTGCATTCATGCAGTGCCCAAGAAGGCCAGAAGAGGGCATCAGATCCCCTGGATTAGAGTTACATGTGGTTGGAAGTTGCTATGTGGGTGCTGGGAACTGAGCCCAGGTCCTTTGCAAGGGTAGCCAGTACTCTGAATTGCTGATCCATATCTCTGGGCCCCTGTTTTGTTTTAAAAATTTGAGAAAAGATCTTACTCTTTAGCCCAGGCTACCCTCAAACTCATAATGATTCTCGTGTCCCAGCCTCCAGAGCAATAGGATTATAGGCATGAGCTACTAATCATGCTTAATTTTCCCACTCTGAAAATCACTCCGGTAACTAATGATTTCATTCTCTTCTCCTCTCTGGTAGGGTCTGAGAATATGGAAAATACGCCACTATAAAAGCCAAGTTTGAGCCAGCAAAAGTATCTTCAGAAACTGATATAACTGTGGGGCATTTGGGTTCGGGATCCAAACTGTGTCAGCTAGGGGCAGGACAGAGCAACCTTTTAAAACAAGCAAGCAAGCAAGCAAACAAACAAACAAATAAATACAACAACAACCTCCCCTCCCCCCTCACAAATTATCTGGGGCAAGGGCAAGGGTAGGGGAGGAGGGTTAAAATAAAACTGGGATAGTGTTTGAGAAGCTGTCCCTCATGATTCTGTTGAATTTACCACAGGGCTTTTTCATCTTGCTGTTTGGTACCATTATGGATCACAAGGTAAACTGAATTTGTTCATTTACTGCTCTACCCAATTCTGTGTGGCTGACGGAAAGCGGGAGGGTGAAATGGTTTTACCTGGAGTGAATCTAGGGTTGCTGAGCTTGTGAGCGCAGCTCAGGACATCAGCTGCGTGGAAGAAGGAAAAGAAGCCCATACTCTCTGTGCTCACGTATGATCAAGAGGTTATAGGGTAGAGATTGCAACCAGATATTGTTCGTAAAAAGAACAGAAACCATGGCCATGATTTAAAAATGGTTCTATGGATTGTTGTAACCATGTTTCAACTTTTATGTAAGTCTGGTTGCTTGCTGGGTGCTGCGCTGAGCCACCTCATGTTGCTCTGGCCAGAGTCACTGCTCTGGTCCACGTGTCTGTGCTCCCGAGGGCTGTTGCTTCCCTTCACACCTGTTGACCACTAACTGTTATTGCTTTTCAGATAAGAGATGCTCTGAAGATGAGGGTATCTTCATTGAAGGGGAAATCAAGGGCAGCAGAGGTAAGGTCCCTTCTGGTGACCACCGGAGGGTCAGGGTCTCTGCTCATGCAAAGATGGATGCCATAGCCCAGCAATCAGAATTTGTTAGCAAAATGAATCACTCTTTCTCATTTCACAAACATGGAGGATTGCACAGGAATGGAAAGCTAGCAGAAGATACTTTTGAAGGGAACTTAGTATGTGCATGTAACAGCTTGACGTGGGGCCACTGAGATGAATCCAGGACCAGAGATTTATTATAAATTTCGGGATCTGGGAAATAGAGTTGAGTTAAAAATAAGACTTTGGTTTAACCTCCTCATTTCACAGGTGAGGAGTTCAGCTGAGAATTTAGCGGTGCTTGTGCAATGTCATGCATCTCATTAGAAGCAGAATAAATGCCAACCAAAGTCTTTCCATCCTCCATGTTCAGGACTCTTTCCAGTAGACCTCGTGTTCTTGGATCGGACTAACAGTGGACTTAATGACTGTAACGGAGACTTTGAAGGGGGCAATATGTCTTTGAAGACCACAAGTAGAGTGTCAAAATTTCTGCATCTGTTAAAAAGTATTTGTTCAGCCAGTAGTAACTTGTCCCCTTGAGCGTTGGGAATAGACTTTCTGGATATATCGAGAGGCGCCATCTATGGCTATTTCCAAGCTTGACTTTAGTATTTCAGTTCATCAATTTTAAGATAGGTGGTGTCTTAACTGTCTAGTTTTATTTAAATAGTCTTTATTTAAAATAAATATTTATAAATAGCCTTTGTTTAAAAAGCAAAGCAAAGACAACAAGGTCACTCATAATGTTACATTCGGTGAAATACAGCAATTCAATCCTTTGTGGCTATTTTTGGATATTTCTCTTCATAGTTCCATTTTCACACTACTATCTCTAGGCAGCTTACACATTAATCTATGAATATGCATAGTTCTTTTTTTTTGTCAGCATCATTACCCATTGTCAACTCTGTTGCTTTCACCCCATTTAGAAGGTGTCATTAAGTCCAGCCAATGGATCCAGAATCCTGAATCGCTGAGACTGAAATGTGAGTATCGAAAACTTAAGTGAAAACTTTATTTGCGAGTGTCACTGAACCACTTGTGAGTGAGCTGGTGACCCACTATGGGTTACTGGGTCTGGATGATAGGAGCAGGATAACAGGACTATCAGAAAAGAGGCTCTTCCTGATGGTGCACAGAGCCATCTGCCAAGCTCACATACCTTGATTCCTTTTAAAAGTATTTATTTTCTTTATTAGTTAAGTGTGTTCCTTGACAATTTCGCACATGTAGGTGCCACAGACCGACCTCACTTGGGTCCCTGATCTGTGTGGAACTGGGTCTCTTGGTTGCAGGTGAGCGAGGATTCGACCAATGAGTGACAGACAGTTCACGAGAGAGACTGTAAAACTGAATGCGTTGGTCAAAATGAGCATCACATTATTAATACAGAACAAACAAGAAAAGCGGGGGCAGGATACATCCCCAGATACAATGACACAAAACAAAGGACAAAAGACCAGGGGGTGGGACCAGGCAGCTTGAGGAGGAAGCCAGGTGCAAGGCTAGTCAATAGTTAAACCCCACTGTCAGGGGTCCCCAGTAAATCCTCAATTGATTATGCTGTTCCTTTGGGCCTAGCAGAAAAACCTGTTTGGGGGGGGGGTTCTGCTGTAGCAGATCTCATGAATAATGCAATACCACCCCCCCCCCCCCATTTCCCAGGCCTTGGTAAATACTTGCATATGAACGTAACTTGGATGAAATGAAGATTCCATAAGTATACCACTCTAAGCTTTGCCCTGGGCTTGGCTCTGTTCTTTGTGATGCTTAATCGGTTTCACCGGTCTTTACTAGAAGTGAATTAGAATGTTAATGAATAGGTAACCTTCTCACTGAATTCCTAGCTCCTGGCTTTAAGGAATCTTTTAGGACTTTGGAACACTGGTGGAAAACTTCACCCATGGTAAAAATTCAATCTTTAGAGGCATTAATAATACTGAGAGAGAGCATACACCATACTAGCATGCGGATAGGAATCGTGTATATAGATTATTGGAAATGCCAGGGCTCCAGGAGGCTGAGTCTCCTTGAGACTCTTTTTCTCAGGACTCCCGTCCAGGTTTTCAGACCTGTTGTGAGTCACCACTAGAGTGGGCGTGGCATGTAGGCAGTGAAAACTGAGACATCAGTCACCTCCTTCCTACCTCACCTGTCCACCCTCGTTTGTCCCCACAAATCTCTCATGGTCATGTCTATTAGTTTTGTCTTCTGAACCACTCTGCTCAACTAGGGCTGACAATGATCATGGGCTTGAAGCTAATCATCGGAACCTAGTGGGCCCACTAAGCACAATGATCCCCTCTTGCCCAGAATCTATTAATACCTAGTAGTTCAGAGGCAGAGGTAGGGCATCATGAGTCCCTCCCCTTTCTGTGACTGATGGTTGATAGGGCCTATCCAAGTGCAGGTATTTGCAGCAGTTGTGAGCTGATAATTGCAGCTGGTGTAGCTTTGTCTAGACTCTAGAGAATGACATTTTGAACGGCCTCACTCCCTCTTCCACAGTCTTCCCCAAGCCTTAGAGATGCAGTGTCAATGTCTTATTGAGAACGGAGCCTACTACTGTTGCTTCTTTTCTGCATCTTGGGCAGTTGTGAGTCTTTCCCTTCACTGCTGTTCACTGTTCAAGAACAACTTAGTTCCTTTTTGTGAACTGATTTTTGCCACTTACAGCAGCCCAGCTGCTGACACAAAGCATTTATTGATTAAAGTCACAAAGCAACAGACAGGCCTGCCTCTCCCATGTGAAGTGGGGCCTAGAAGAGGCCTAAGAGGTTGTGAGCGGACACGTGGCATCTACCTCTTATTCACAGTTGACCCCTAAGACATTTTTCTACACAGGTAAAATTGTGTGGAAAGAAATATTAGGTGACCCTAAAAAAGTGATTAAGTTGCCAAACAGCTGCCAGAAACCGGGCCACTAGTAATTATAGCAGGTTCAGGATGAACACGGTAGTATCTTGGAAAAGTTTCCAAGGCCCTTCCACATATACATAGCTGAGTGTGATTCATTATTCCATCATCTGGCTTTTGCCTTGTCTTCTTTTATGTTGTTGTCACAGCCAAGTGTGATTTGTTATTCCATCATCTGGCATTTGCCTTGTCTTCTTTTATGTTGTTGTTGTTGTTGTTGTTTTTGAGGCATGGTCCAGGGAAAGGTTTGAAACAGTTTAGTGGAAGGAGCAAAGATACTTTGAGTTTGAAGAAATCTTGTGAAGTTTCCTGCACTACAAATCCCACAAACTTGACATGCTGGTATAGGACTTTGGCCCAAGGTCCCAGGAGAAGGAGAGCAAGATTGAGAATGAGAGCAAGAGAGAGAGAGAGAGAGAGAGAGAGAGAGAGAGAGAGAGAGAGAGAGAGAGAGTAAAATGACTATGTAGACCGATAGATACTGAAAAAGCTAAGGAGGGAACACACTGTCAAGTAGTCTGGTCTAGTTTATCTTCTGTTGCTGCGATAAAGAACACAATAAGAACACAGATTGGGCTGGGCGTGGTGGCGCATGCCTTTAATCCCAGCATTCAGGAGGCAGAGGCAGGCGGATTTCTGAGTTCGAGGCCAGCCTGGTCTACAAAGTGAGTTCCAGGACAGCCAGGGCCACACAGAGAAACCCTGTCTCGAAAAAACAAACAAACAAACAAACAGACAAACAAACAACAACAACAACAAAAGAACACAGATTGGGGGGGTGGTTTATTGATTTACAGTTTTAGGTTATAGTTCATTATTTTGAGGATGCCAAGACAGGATCTTAAAGAATCATCACACAATCAAGAGCAGAGAGAGACAACACATGGATGCTTGCTTGCTTGCTTGCTCTCCGCTGGCTTTCTCCTCTTTTATAGTGTTCAGGACCTTTTGCCTACAGAATGGTGCAGTCCATGATGGGCTGAGTGCTCTCACTTCAATTAGCAATCAAAACAATGCCTCCTAGAGATGCCCACAGGGCAATCGGATCTAGATAACTGTTCATTAAGACTCGTCTCAGGTGATTGATTGTAGGTTGTGTCATGATTGGGCGCAGCTAGGTAAAACTAGCCAGCATAGAGTACTTGAGTGCTCATTTTTATGTTTGGATTTAATAGTTAAAAATTTGTAGCTGGCTCTGGACATTCTCTAGGCTGTGGGATTTACCTACTGTAGAGCGGTTTGCAACCTGACTCTAATTCAGATGAACCTTGAAAAAGGGAGGCGGCGAAAGAACGTGAGTTGGGGTGATCAGTGGGAGAGGGGTATCAGGTGTGGTGGCTCATGCCCTTAGTCTCAGCACCCAAGAGGCAGAGGATCAGGCAGAGAAAGTCAGATCTCTGGGAGTTCAAGGCCAGCCTGGTTTAGTAGTCAGACTACATAATGAGACTGTGTCCCAACCAACCAACCGAAACCAAAACACACACACACACACACAAAAAAAACAACAACCAAAAAGCCAACATTCAACCAGAAAACAACAAACAAAAAAAGACTCAGGAGAGGGTCAAACAATAGTAAAAGGGAACGGTTGAACGTGACCAAAAGATATTGTATACATAAGCAAAATGGCACGATGAACAACTCCATTATGTATAATCTGTCCTCATAGAGAATCAGAGCTGGCCCTTCTAGCAGGGTCCAGTTGGTAGTGACCTTCTTAGATCCTGTATGCAGGAGGAGAGAGTTCTGGGAGTTCTTTATCCAGCCATTCTGGAGAGGACGCCTGTGGTTGAGGCCCTTTCTCAAGCGTACTTGGCAAGGCACACTTGCTTCTTCCTAAGAAAGGGGCAGACTACAAGACAAGGGACACGTTATGCCCAGAGTTCAGGAAGGCTTAGATCTGTACTAGAGAAAGGCTGGGAGGTTGGGGGAAGCAAACCTGCCCATGAGGTCCACTCTATATTGTTCTTTGATTTTTCAGTTCTATTTTTGAACTTATGAGGTAGATGGTGAACTAAATTTTGAATCTTTCTTGGCATATGCTCTGCAGGTGTCTCTGTCCATATTGAATTTTCTCAGTAATTGGGGCCTGTGAATTTACACCTAGACATACGTGGTTATCACGAGGGTTCTGGAATAGTAGTTGGACCGCGGCAGAAAAAAGTTGGGGATCAAATAAGCATTGGTATAGAGGGATGTGGAAGTCACAGGGGTTGATGTTTTTGAAGTCCAGAATGGAGCGGCACCAAGAAGTGTGGGGGTTTGGGGTAGTGGGGTGGGGATGGGATGGGGACCAGCTCCTACAGAGGTGGAGGAGTCCAACCACAGAAACATATTTGGTGTTTGGTAAGCACAAGGTACTTTCTGCCAGGCAGAAAAGGCAGTATTGTAGCTCTCAAACCACATGCAAGGTTACAGGCTAAACAGTGAGCTGAGTTCCAGTGGTCAGTGATTAGGACTGGATTCCGAACGAGACAGAGGCTCTCACAACTTCATGGAAACCCCTTCTACCAGTCATCTCAGGTAAAAATTGGGTTTAAATACAGAACTGAGGAAGCTCTGTCCTGAGACCCATGGCGAGGGAACAGAGATCTGAAACTGGGTGCTTTGATTCAAGTAGGTTTTTTTTTTGTTTTTTTTGTTTTTTTTTTTCTCGAGACAGGGTTTCTCTGTGTAGCCCTGGCTGTCCTGGAACTCACTCTGTAGACCAGGCTGGCCTTGAATTCAGAAATCTGCCTGCCTCTCCCTCCCAAGTGCTGGGATTAAAGTCGTGTGCTACCACTCACTGCCCAGCTCGGGTGGGGTTCTGATCCACATCTGGGGAAGACAAAAAGAGGTGTACCTCACTCCTATGAAGGGAGCAGCTGCATAGCGCCCTCTGCTGGTCATATGCGAAGCAGGCCTTCTGACACAGAGGCTAGTTGACATAAGTAAGATTTTTCTCCAGGGTATCTTTGTTAAAACCTGGAGCGCACTTAAAAGGAGACAGGGTTCATTCCACAGTGGAAATAAGATTATTGAGTAAGCAATCAAGAAAACAACATAAATGTAAATTTAGAGCACCGGGGTTATTCTAAAAACTTAATTGCCTACCCTGAAGAACAAAGAGGGTTTCTTAGCTCATTTTAGGATCCAGGAATCAGGACAATACAGGCCGGGGAGCAGCCTTCCTACTGTGTGGTATCCAGGCAATCCCACCTCTGTTAATCAGGGGATAATAGCTCATTCATCCCAGGATGATATCAGGAATAAACAAAATAATTCTCCTAGGACAGTGGTTCTTAACCTTCCTTTTATTTTATTTTATTTTATTTTTGGTTTTTCGAGACAGGGTTTCTCTGTATAGCCCTGGCTGTCCTGGAACTCACTCTGTAGACCAGGCTGGCCTCGAACTCAGAAACCTGCCTGCCTCTGCCTCCCGAGTGCTGGGATTAAAGGCGTGCGCCACCACCTTCCCAATGCTGCGGCCCTTTAAGACAATTCATCATGGTGTGGTGACTCCCAACGATAAAATTATTTCGTCGAAATATCAGAACTGTAATTTTGTTACTGTTATGAACTATAATGTAAATATCTAATGTGCCAAGTATGTGATATGAGACTTCTGTGAAAGGGTCGTCCCTAAAGGGACAGGTTGAGAATCACTCATGGCCCTCGACTATTGCCTGCTTTAAACTAGGTTGTCAAGAAATGGCAGCTATCATTCTTTGCACTAACAAGTGTTCTGATCTTATTGCCCCGGATGCTTATTTCCCAGAGACGCCTTGCTTGCTGGGATGGAGAGGGCTCCAAGAGAAGGATGCACAAAGGTCTCTGGAATGAAGCAACTTCTTCTTCCAGCCAGGAGCACCGCCTAAGTTGAAACACTAGCTACGGCACACAGTGGGCTTTTTTAAAAGATTGACCTGCAGCCTCTCACCTCACAAACGCTGACGTTTTTATTCACCTCAGCAAGTTTCACAATCCAGCTGCAAATCATTGTACTGTTTCCTTGGTGAGCCCATGGCTCATGGGGCAGCCTGGGAAATGGATTACTTTCAGCGTACCTCCCCACCCCTAGGCTTCTCTGTGGCTCTGGACCCAGACATCCTCCCCCATGAGGGGATCCTGTGTGTGTGTGTGTGTGTGTGTGTGTGTGTGTGTGTTGTCTCAGGTCAGATTCTGTGTCAGTGGTGGGGTTGGAGATCAAATGTGAATGATGCTGTATCTACTTTGCAAATCGTCCCTGGTAGGTTTCCCAAAGACAGGGGATGAACAACGGTCAGGTGTTCCGTGTGCTTACAATTGTAATCCTTGGGTAAATCAACCTGATGTGTAGGGTCAGACACAACGCTGTTCCAGGTCTCACTAGTTATGTGCTTATGACTGTTCTCTTTCTAAACAACTGTAAATAAAGACATTTTGGGGTGTTATTTTAGAAAAGAAAGTAAGATTCATTTACTTTCCTGAACTTGGTCATATGAGTTGTCACTCGAGATGGGCTTTTCTGATGACAACCCAACCTTCTTGGATATCAGCAATATTGCAGCCACAGCTCATGGGCTAAGTCCTGGGAAGATGGTCCTGCTACGTGCACTGGAAGTTCAAACTGACACAGGGGAGGTGAATGACATTCCCATGGACTGACCTTCAGTGCCATCAATAGGACTAGAGATGGCCCTATGTGTGGGCCATTTGGGTGATTCTTTTTTTTTTCATAGAACAAAAATACTTAGTGTGTTTAAAAGTTAATGGACCATTCCTTGGTTAGAAAGAAAGGTTACTGAGGATCAAACTGCCAAGGCTGTCCCTTGCAGGGTCAGAGAGAGGCGCAAAATGATGGAGAATTGAGGAAAAAATTTTGAGAGGAAAGAGTTTATTTCATCTTATATCTTATAGTACATTATGAGTGGTAGTCAGAACAGGAAATCAAACATGAACTCAGAGGCAGGCACCGAAGAAGAGGCCATGAAGGAATAGAATTACTGTCTTGTGCAAACTGATTTCTTATTCCAGCAGTGCAGGATGGCACTTGCGATGGTAAACCATCGGTCAAGAAAATACTCAATGATTTTTTTGCTCACTAGACAATCTGCTGGAGACATTTTCTCAACTGAAGTTTCCTTTTTAAATTTGACTCCTGTTAGACTATATTTGATTAAAAAACAAAGAAAGAACAAGAGAAAGAAGGAACAAAAGAAAGAAAGAAGGAAATAAGGAAGGAAAGAATGAAAGAAGGAAAGAGAAAGAGAAAGGAAGGAAGAAAGGAAGGAAAATAAAAAAGAAAGAAAAAGAGAGAAAGAAATACAGAAAAAAGAGTTTCCCAAAGAACCAGCTCCCAGTTTTGTTGATTCTTTATATAGTTCTTTTTGTTTCTACTTGGTTGATTTCAGCCATGAGTTTATTTTCTGCATCTATCTACTCCTCTTGGGTGCATTTGCTTCTTTTTGTTCTAGAGCTTTCAGGTGTGTTGTTGAGCTGTTACTGTATGCTCTCTCTCCAGTTTTTTTTTTCTGGAGGCACTCAGAGCTATGAGTTTTCCTCTTAGCACTGCTTTCATTGTGTCCCATAAGTTTGGGTGTGTTGTGCCTTCATTTTCATTATATTAAAAAAAAAAAGACTTTAATTTCTTTCTTTACTTCTTCCTTGACCAAGTTATCATGGAATAGGGTGTTGTTCCACTTCCATGTGTACGTGGGCTTTCTGTTGTTTTGGTTGGTATTTAAGACCAGCCTTAGTCTGTGGTGATCTGATCGGATGCATGGGATTATTTCAATCTTCTTGCATCTGTTGAGGCCTGTTTTGTGACCAGTTATATGGTGGATTTTGGAAAGGGTACCGAGAGGTGCTGAGGAGAAGTCACATCCTTTTGTTTTAGGATAAAATGTTCTATAGATATCTGTTAAATGCATTTGGTCCATCACTTCTGTTAGTTTTATTGTGCCTCTGTTTAGTTTCTTTTTCCATGATCTGAGAGTGGGGTGTTGAAGTCTCCCACTATTATTGCGTGAGGTGCAGTGTGTGCTTAGAGCTTTCGTAAAGTTTCTTTTATTAATGTGGTGCCCTTGCATTTGGAGCATAGATATTCAGAATTGAGAGTTCACCTTGGTAGATTTTTTTTTTTTTTTTTGATGAGTATGAAATGCTCTTCCTTATCTTTTTTGGCAACTTTTGGTTGAAAGTCCAACCAAAAGTTATTATTTAATATTATTTAATATTTAATATCCAGCTTGTTTCTTGGGACTATTTGCTTGGAAAAGTGTTTTCCAGCCCTTTCCTCTGATGTAGTGTCTGTCTTTGACACTGAGGTACGTTTCCTATATGCAGCAAAACGCTGGGCCCTGTTTACATAGTCAGTCTGTTAGTCTATATCTTTTTATTGGAGAATTGAGGCCATTTGATGTTAAGAGATGTTACAGAATAGTGGCTGTAGCTTCCTGTTATTTTTGTTGTTAGAGGTGGAATTACGTTTGTGTGGTTATCTTCTTTTAGGTTTGTTGAAAGAAAATTACTTTCTTGCTTTTCCTAGGGTGTAGTTTTCCTCCTTGTGTTGGTATTTTCCATCTATTATCTTTTGTGGGGCTGGATTTGTAGAAAGATACTGTGTAAATTTGGTTTTGTTATGGAACATCTTGGTTTCTCCATCTATGGTAATTGAGAGTTTTGCTAGGTGTAGTAGTCTGGGCTGGCAATTGTGTTCTCTTAGGGTCTGTATGACATCTGCCCAGGATCTTCTAACTTTCATAGTTTCCGATGAGAAGTCTGGTGTGATTCTGATAGGTCTGCCTTTATATGTTACTTGACCTTTCTCCCTTACTGCTTTTAATATTCTTATTTTGTTTTGTGCATTTGGTGTTTTGACTATGTATGTGACTGGAGGAATTTCTTTTCCTGTCCTGTCTATTTGGAGTTCTGTAGGCTTCTTGTATGTTTATGGGCATCTCTTTCTTTAGGTTAGAGAAGTTTTCTTCTATAATTTTGTTGAAGATATTTGCTGGCCCTTTAAGCTGAAAACTTCATTCTCAACTATACCTATTATCCTTAGGTTTGGTCTTCTCTTTGTGTTCTGGATTTCTGGGATATTTTGAGTTAGGATCTTTTTGCATTTTGCATTTTCTTTGATTGTTGTGTCCATGCTTTCCATGGAATCTTCTGCACCTGAGATTCTCTCTTCTATCTCTTGCTTTCTGTTGCTGATGCTCACATCTGTGGTTCCTGATTTCTTTCCTAGGATTTGTCTCCAGAGTTGTCTCCCTTTGGGTTTTCTTTATTGTTTCTACTTCCATTTTTGGATCTTGAATGGTTATATTCAATTCCTTCACCTGTTTGGTTGTGTTTTCCTGTAATTCTTTAAGGGATTTTTGTGTTTCCTCTGTAATGAGCGTATTGTGCATCAGAGAACATCCTAAGAAATTGACATGGGTAGAGGTGCCTAGGCACAATGCAACCAGAGAAGGGGCAACCAACCCGGGTCTAATGGCTGGAAAGGATTTGAATAGACGTGGTAGGCAAGGAGGAGCTTGCGAACTCTTCAGAAACAGAGACACTCAAGTAATCATTTGTGGGTGACTAAGAACAGAACAACCTGGCCCATGAGGAGAACTGCCCCCTTTCACCATAAGCTGCTTGCTGACGTCCTTTGCCAAGTAAGGCAGTGTTCCCAGACCCTGACTCTATAGGCTTTCTCTCTTTGTCTCCATGTCCTGACATGACCACTCCCAGGCACGGTTGAGGAAAAAGTTTTCATTATAGACACGAGGAAGAGTCTAGCCATAGGCATCTGAAATCATCCAGACCAGGGAGAGAAAGTAATACTGTGAACATGGTTAGCAGAGTAATGCTGGCCATGAGAGGAGGTGGTGGTGGGGTATCGAGAGAGGGGGACCAAAAGAGAGGGGGCCGAGAGAGTGCGCGACCAGAATGGCAGGGTTATGTAGGAGTGCGAAACTGGGGAAAGGGAAGCCCATGGTCTGGGGAAATTTAGGGTCGGGTGGGGTGAGGAGAGCTGAGAAGACACAAGTGAGCCCGGGGTCCAGCAGACACTTTGGTATTCTAATAAATACCGCAGTTAGTTATTTGCCCTTAGTTCCATTTGGATCTGACACTGGGAACTTCAGATTTCCTATCATGTTTTTTTTTTTTTTTTTTTTTTTTTAATCCTCTAAGAAAATTGTCCTCGAGCTCCCTTCCAAGTCCTTTTCTAAATTCTTTTATTAATGAGGCCAAGGAACCGTGAAAGGGGACTCCAAATTTTCCTGGTAACACTTGGTCTTATATGTCCCAGGACAGATAGTGACAAGTACAGGATTAATTTCCATTTTAGAGAGAAATGGCTGATCATATATATAACTGTGATGGCTATTCTTAGATGTCAACTTGATCACATCTGGGATGATCAGAAACCCAAGCACCTGGGCAAGACTCACCTTTATACAGATTTATCCTGGATCGTTTCGAGGTGGGATGATCCATTTTTAATCTGGGCCACACCTTGCATGCAGCCTACGTGAGGGACATGGGAGAAGGAAACCTGCTCACTCTCTTTGCCTGCTTGCTCTCAATCTTCCCAGCAAGTCTAACCCTCCACTGGCACTAGAGTCTAATTCTTCAGGATTCTGGCATAGAATGAAGACCAGCTGAGCCTTCCAGCCTCCTAGGCTGAACAAGTACTGGAATCTTGGACCTTCATTCTCTAAGCTCCATTTTTCTAGAGAACCCTTATTCATAACCAAGCAGAAAAAATGTGGAGGGCCCAACCAGGTGGATTAGAAGGGACATTTGTCAGGAGTGTGCCACATAAGCTTTTGCATAAATTTCCTGCTTTGAATATAGCATCTAGGGACAAGCTTACGACAGAAACATCTTATCTCTGATCGACCCAGTTTGCATCTCCCCTCCCTCCCCCCAGGAGTGTCTCTGCCCTGGCAGTTGTCATCTCTATGCATAAGTCAGTGGTTGAGTGGTTAGGGTTCTATTCCAACTCTTGAGAACCAGATCTAATTTAAATCACCCATTGTAGCCAAGTGTGTCATCATCTCCCATTTCTACACGTTATTATTTTGTTTAAGATGTGAGGTTGAAGGTTTGCAACACAAACATGAGATTCAGGGGACAGCTCCATGTTTGGTTTTCCACCCAACTCTTCGAGAGATAGTGTAGGGTTCTGCCCAGGGAGTGGCCACTGGTTTCCACAGACGTAGGACACCAATCCAAATGGATAGCTCCCTTGAACTATGCAATCAGGGCGTGATGCTCAAATCCTGCTACGACCCACAGATTCCTTGGGAAAGGTCCTCTTAAGACATACGATCTCTCTGCAGGATATGATAAGTTGGCAAAGAGCAGATTGCAGCTGATAAACGAGGAGTATTGAAACTCGGTAACAGGAGATGGTCAACAGGATAGATACAGAATAGTATCTATCACCTTACTTTACATACAAAGGTGTCTCAAGGCAGTGGCATAAATGGGGCCTGAAAAGAAAGGAATGAATTGAATCGCTAAGTTTCTGGGTCCAGGAATTTGGACGAGAGAACGTGTCAATTAAACAACATAAACCAACAGAAAAGAAGCGTGGTTTGGAGACATATAGATGACCGTGCCCAGTCTCTGATGGGTGTCTTGGGCATGATATTGACCTACTTGTGTCTACTATTTTCTCCTCTTATAAACTGAATATGCAAATGCCTTGTCATGTTGTAGAAAGTGAAGAAGGTGATGGTTATGGGAATGCCTGCTCCTGTGAATGACACATTCTAGAAGTTTCAGCAGTTTCCTTTCTCCACCTTTGTGTGTGTGTGGTCATGGACATGCTGAGGTATGCTTTATCCACACCCCTAGCTGTGGGAGTGGGGACAGGAGAAAGGAAACAGGTGATTTTCATACAAAGAATTTTATTAGGCCCACGAGCAAGAGCTAACTGGAGACGGTGGTCTCTAAATAGTCTTCTAGTTTTGTGGCCGGGCCACAGGATGTTACAGAAGACAATGGTACCAGGCAAAGAATCTGTTTCAAGAATGAAAAGGAAAGCAGTGTGAACCCTAGCACGTGGTAGTGAACCCTAGCACGTGGTAGTGAACCCTAGCACGTGGTAGTGAACCCTAGCACATGGTAGTGAATCCACCTTGGAACCTCAAGCTGTTGCGCTAAAGTCTGCTCTCTACTGTGTTGCTTGACAGAATACTTGACAAAGCAACTTAAGGAAAGGTGTTTATTGTGGATCAGGGTAGGAAGGTACTGGCTGTCCTGGTGGAGGAGTCATTAAGGCAGGAGCAGGAAACTAATTGGTCATCTGTGGTCAGGAAGGTGAGAGAGATGAATATTGATGTTCAGCTTGCTATTGTTAGTTTAAAAATAAACATGTCTCCTCCTCTCCTCGCCTCGCCTCGCCTCGCCTCGCCTCGCCTCGCCTCGCCTCGCCTCGCCTCGCCTCGCCTCGCCTCGCCTCGCCCCGCCCCTCGCCTCCCCTTGCACCTCGCCTCCCCACCTCTCCTTCCTAGCTACAATGAGGTAAGAAGCTTTGCTCC
>NC_034607.1:10254528-10255969 GCF_900095145.1 Mus pahari | reverse complement strand
GTGTGTGTGTGTGTGTGTGTGTGTGTGTGTGTGTGTGCGTGTGTGTGTGTAAGCCAGCTTTCTCCTTTCCTCCATTGTGAATCTCTGAAATGGGAATCAGATTCTCAAGCATCAGGGGCCATTGCTCATGAGGTACCTGACAGGTACCACCGAAAGGTCTGTATGTCAGCATCACTTAAGATTATTTTATTCATATTTTTAAAAATGTCAGTAATATGGTAGGTTTTTGTTCCAACCACTTACTGTTTCCAAACCCATATGAGGTTGGCGGTGCACAACTGATCTGATTTGCTTTGTCCTCCCGGGACCGAAGGACACTGCCTCTTTCCGTAAGCAACTGATCACTTGGTAAGAAATGATGGACTGAAATGGCAAACAGTCTGAAGGGGCTTTCTCAGTTTGTGACATTTCTGAATGATCACCTGGAGATGGAGTCTTCCGTGGGATTAGCGGATGCTATTGCTCTGCTGCTGCCTAGCTCGTTCCTCCTGTCCCCTCCTCTGCCATCTATGCCTCTCTTCTCTCCTAAGATCACTTCTCCAAAATCTTTGTGGAAAATGAACCTTTGTCTACTTTTCCAGGCAGATGGCCAGACACTAAGAAAGCTACATTTATAGCAATGCACCAGTGTTACTCTTTGCTGAGCAGAAGGGGAAATTACTGAGAGCCTGAATGTCCTGTGCCAATATGTTGGTGAAGATGTGAGTAGGGACTGCATGTGATTAAAATACACTCTATTAGGCACGAAAGTTCCTTTTTAGCTTCACGCTCTATTTTAAAACTTGTTTACACTTTGTTTTGTTGTTTTATTTTTCCTATGCCAGATACTGATCCTCTGTGAGATATATAGCTGGTAAAGACGATTGCCCATTCGGTAGTCTGCCTCTTCACTCAAGGGATGGGGTCCTTTGCTGAACAGAAATTTTTTAGTTTCGTGATGTCCCAGTTATGAGCTGTGTTAGGTCCTGTCAGAAAGTCCTCGCCTGTGCCAACGAGTTCAAGCGTATTCCCTACTCTCTCATCTATCAGATTTAGGGTAGCGGGTTTTATGTTGAGGTCCCTGACCATTTGGAGTTGAGTTTTCTGCAAGGTGAGAGCTAAGGATTGAGTTTCATTCTTGTACATGTAACTATCCAGTTTGACCAGCCATTTGTTGAAACTGTCCTTTTTCCAATACTATATTATAAGCCTCTTTGCCAAAAAAAAAAAGATCAGGTGGCTGTAGAAGTATGAATTTATATTTGGGTTGTGAATTCTATTCCATTGATCAATGAGTCTGTTTTTATGTTGATACCATACTGATTTCATTGCTATAGGTCTGTAGTATAACTTGAAATCTGGGATGTTTATACCTCCTGAAGTTGTTTTTTTTATTTTCTATTTTTTTGGGGGGTTTTTCAAGACAGGGTTTCTCTGTGTAGCCCTGGCTGTCCTGGAACTC
>NC_034607.1:10207058-10253198 GCF_900095145.1 Mus pahari | reverse complement strand
TGTGTGTGTGTGTGTGTGTGTGTGTGTGTATACATGTCTTAGTGGTTATGCATGTGCCATGAAGCACATATTGGGGTCAGAGTACAACTTGTGGGCATCTCTTTTTAAAAATCTCCCTCAACTATGTAGGCCTAGGGGAAGGGACTCAGGTAGTCAGGCTTGGCAGTAAGCACCTTTACCCATTAAGCCATCTTACAAGCCCTGTTTTGTTCCTTTTCCCCATGTAAAATTAACAAATTTGAAAGGGAGAACAAACATACAAACATGAAGAAGAATACATGTCAGATAAGTTTTACATGATATTGTATATCCAAGCTTCAGTACAGTATATGGTCAATGGTATCGTTTACAGGTATGTGGTCAATGGTATCATTTACAGGTATTTGGCCAATGGTATCATTTACAGTTATGTGGTCAATGGTATCGTTTACAGGTATGTGGTCAATGGTATCATTTACAGGTATATGTCAATGGTATCATTTACAGGTATGTGGTCAATGGTATCATTTACAGGTATATGGTCAATGGTATCATTTACAGGTATATGTCAATGGTATCATTTACAGGTATATGTCAATGGTATCATTTACAGGAGGCAAGGCTTAGCAGTTTACTCAGTTGTGCAAATCATTAAGCAAGTTGGTCAGATAACTGTGATTCAAGTTATGGGCCATGATCAGTTGTAAATGCTACAAATCTTTCCCTCTTTTTTAGGCTTCTCTTTAATGAATACGAGTAAAATCTTTTGTATCACCACACTGTAATCAAGTTCTTCAAACTCCTTGCAGTTGGGAAATAGCTGCCTAAAGCTGTGAGCTAACACCCAGGAAATGGCCGACTTCACACTTCATCAGCTATGGAAATAGGCAGAAAGACAAGAGTCACTTATGATTGGTGCTGGTGGGTTGGCAGAGATGGTGGCCAGTCTCTGAAAGTTTGCTTGTGGTAGCTTCTGTTGTCTTAAAGAAATAGAATTAAAACTCATTGGTTAAGACAGGTTGGGGGACAAATAGGGAATTAGAGAATGATTTTGTGAGGGGGAGAGTTGGTTATTGGAGACCAAATGTGGGGACTTGTGCATGCTAGGCAAGGGCTGCAACACTGAGATACATCCATCCCAATTGTCTTTTAATTTTGAGACAGTCTTTCATGAAGTTGCCCAAGATGGTCTCGACTTTGCATCCTTTTGCTTCGGTCTTTTAAGTAACCAAGATTACAAGTTTGTTCTACCAGGGGAGGCTTAAAGTGCTCTTTTTGGAGACTGAGCAACAGAAAGGGGCTATTACATTTTGTGGAACATATTTATTTAAAGAGATTGAAGGTGAATGTGATGAATTGGGTTAATGGAGTTTGTGGTTTTTAAAGCAAGAGGGATCAGGACATAAAAGGGACTGTAGCGGATTGAATATGCTTTGCCCATGGAAAGTAGCACTATTAGGAGGTGTAGCCTTATTGGAATAGGTGTGACCTTGTTGGATTAAATGTCACTGTATAGGTGTGCTCTGAGGTCTCCCAGTGCTCAAGCTTCTCTCAGTATGGAAGAGAGATGCTCTTCCTGGCTGCCTGAGGAAGCCAGTCTCTTCCTGGCTATCTTCAGATCAGGACTTTGAACACTCAGCTCCTCCAGCGCCATGTCTGCATGTGAGCTGCTGTGCTTCCTTCCATGATGATAATGGATGGAGCCTCTGAAACTGTAACCCAACCCCAGTGAAATGTTCTTTATAAGTGTCGCTGTGGTCATAGTATCTCTTCATAGCAATAAAACCCTAACTAAGACAGGGACTTTTGAAGGATTTACTATGATATGTTAGCCAGTGCAGTATAAACACCAAGTATACAAGGACTAGAAAGGAGATTTAAGAATTCATAGACTTGTGGGAACCTTTCATTTGGGCTAACTGGAATCTGTATTCCTGGGTACTCATTTTTGGTTCAGAATAAAGTAACTGTTATTCCCTTTGAGGTGAGATGTGTGGTTTAGGTAAACAGTTTTGGAATCTGAATGTGGGGAAAGGAATATTCTTGCTAAGGGAAGGTGAGTTTATATATAATGATGCAAATTCTTTCTCACCACTTGGAGAGTGAAGCATAACCCAAGAGTGTCTTTTCCATTCAATTTCTTTTGCTGGTGTCTTCTGGAGGTTTTTGTAGACGTAGACATAGTGCTGATTGTGTCTCTTTATAGCAATGAAGTCTGAAGGTACTTTCTTGTTCCCAGGACATAGAAGTATGGAATGTAAATAGGAGTTACATACAATAGTGTTACATTGCCATAGAGGGAGAATATCTAATTCTCATTGTTATTGTTAGAGATGCATTGTTAGAAAATGAAGAAAAGTTTATATTATTGTCATGAGAAATATTAAAGGCACCTAGGAAGGCAGACTCTAGAGTTTGTCCTCACCAGTAGATATTCCTTGGGTTCCTACTGAACTCTAGGTGCAGGCTAGGTGCCCTTGCAGCAGACTCAGCTGAAAAACAATAAAACATATTTAATGCAAACACAGTGGCATCTCAAGGGAGAGAGGCTGTAGTTGGAAAATGTTGAAATCTACTTTTTCCTGATCTAGAATTTGACTTTCGTAGCACATTAGCAAGTGAGAACATATAGATCGAGTTATTTCCTTATGTTATTTTCCTATAGGAATTTTGACTTTTAAATCTTTTTTTAAATGAGGCTATGTATATACTACAAGCGGGAACACTAATGTCCAACAAAGATAGTTTTTTTTTTAATGCATTCATATTCAAATATATAGAGGGCTGAATATTTGTGCCATGTATTTCTGTTTTTGTTGGCATTTGCCAGTACCTAACAAAGGATAGTGGAAGGTTTTAAATTCAATCATATCAGAGCCCTTTGGCCTAGTTTTTCTCTAGTCTCTCTCTGTCCCACAATACCTCTTGATACCAATTATACTGTAGATTGACTATCAATGATATGGACCCATAGGGGTAGGCCATCTAAATTCGTATGTCCTATTTTAAGAGCAAATTAAAAGTTGCCTCAGTTGGTGGTGTCTAACTCTTTAACTCCACAGAGAGAAAAATATTAACAGGAATCAACTCTGCTTATTTAACAGGTCAGGCTGGTCTCTGGTGTCCATGGGAACGCTGGAGGAGAAGCCGATTACATTGAGATGTGTGGAAATAGGATCAATAATGTTCAGTAACTGAGGAAGATTACCAGAAGTCAACGAAGCCTGTAACAGAGGCTGTGTAGATCCACACTCAGGACTGTCGACACTTGGTGGGTGATGGAGAAAGTCTAATTGTGGCCAGGGATGAATCACTGTACACGGTTCTTCACACCTCCCTTCTCCCTGTTCCATTTTTGGATCATTATAACTTGCCCAACAGAGACTGTCTAATTTAAACCTTGACTTACCTGAATCAAAATGAGTCAGAACTTGTAAATAAAAATGCCCTAAGACAGGAGCTGCTTCGTTTTTTTCTCATAATTCTTTGCACAGAACTGAGTCCTGTATCTTGTTTGTATGTCAAAGAAATGGTCATTGTTACAGGACCAAATTTGAATGACATGGGGGAGAAAAAACACCACAAATTTAGAGCATTTTCCTTGCTATGAGGATGCAGAAAAGGATGTTTTAAGATTTAGGACAATACTAATGTGCTAAGGGAGCATCTAAGGGGAATTTAGAACTTCTTGTTAAGCTCAGGAAGTAACCCAAAATAGCTCCAGGAAGTCCCTGAAGCTGACCCAGGTTCACTAGACCCTTCCCTCCCAGTGTATATATAAGCAGTAAAGATGGCTGATGTGGAAGAGAGGACTAAGCCAAGCTTCCTGGAGGACCCTTAGACCAACTGAGCTGCCTGCAGAGGGCATGCTTCCACCTATTGAGCTTCCTGTAGGTTGTACACTGTGTTTCAGGTGTTCAACTTTCATGAGAAATTATCAGTGGTAGGATAAGCTTTGATGATGCAGCTGCCTTTAAGTCACTTCGGCTCCTGTAAGTAACCCTTCATCCATACTCTTGTAAATATCCCCAATAAATGTCATTGGTTCACCAAACTGGATTTTGGTAGTGTCCATACTTTCCCTAGTCTCTTGTTGGTTCCCTGTAAGAGTTTCTGCTTGGATGGAAGGGCATCCTGGGACTCAGAAGCCTGGGAATCACACAGGTCTGAGGGGAAAGGTATCCCAACTTTAAGGAATCATGAGACACAAGAGCTCAGGAACCTTACAGCTCTGAAGTGGGACAATTCCCAAGGGGAATGCATCCTGAGACCCAGGAATTCGGAAACCTCACAGCTCTGAGAGGAAGCCTTCTCAGCAGAGACGTTGCAGCTCTTCATCAAACACCCAGAAAATATGTGAATGGAAGTCTTAGTTGTAGAGCATGGTGTTATTAAGTGTGGGTTAAAACAGTGTCCCAAGTCTGGTCCACCTGCTTGTGGAGGTGGGACGTGGGAAGTTTTGACTGCATGTTCTGGGGTCCTGGGGACTGGCAGAATTGGCTCAGGGGTCCCAGTCCACACGGAGGCTGAGGATGACAGGTTCTCATTCTTGGGCACCACAGACGCAGCCATATGCCTCGAAAGAGCTGAGAACGTAGTGGGCTAGCTGGTTCGAACTCGGGGCCAAAGGGAAAAGTGGGGGGAAAGGACAGGAGGAAAGCTCTGGCTAGGTCCCTCCCAGCTTGTCCTAGGCTTGCTCTATTGTTCCCCACAGCAGATCCTGATGAGAAGAGACTGTCCATGGTTTTAAGGTGTTTGTCATGGTGGAGAGTTGTGATAAGTGAAACATTACCCCCCCCCCCCTTCTCAGGGCGAGCCTGAGGTTAAATACCTTTTGCAGGGAGGAGTGTCTGGGAAGAGGAGCTTAATTGGCTAAGCCCTTCAGGCCTTTAGGTATCTCATTAAAATGGAGATCTGTCTTGAGCCTACAAGATCTGTGGTCATGTCCTCTATCTGTGGAGGGGTTTAGGGCGTTGCCATTACACAACTGATGGTCACAGAATTATGGAAAGCTGAGGCCTCATGTCAGAAGCCTGGTGTCTAGGAGTGTGGCAAGTGCCTGCCTATGGTCTCTTGCAGAGTTATCTGCTGAGTCTCTGGGGTTTTAAACCTAGCTCAACCAGAAACTAGACTGCCTTTCACGGTCCTACAACTAAGTGCAGGATTCGAGCAAAAAGAAGACTCAGAATTGCCCAATTAGTTCTGCTTCATGCGGGGACATGACACTGTACTGTCATTGCTCACCACATTGTTCCTGCTGTAGTGCAATTCAAGGCTGATCACAAAGCACTCCCATGGCACTCCTGTGACCTCTCCACATTTGTTTTTACTGCAGCACCCATTTTCAATAACTATCTCCTGACTCAAAGTCAACAGCAATGACCATTTTCCTTACTCATATGTCAGTGGACACTTGACGTAGTTTGTCCTTTGAAGTGTTTATAAGCATAGCAATGTTCTATGCTTTGCTGGCTCTTTGGGCTTCGATTTCCAGGTCCCCAAGTCTACCTGTGGTGACTGATAATTCACAGGGCTCCAGCCTATGATTACTCTGCCACCTAGTCCCTAAGCCCTGACAGCAAGGGATAGAGTGGGACATACAGCGTCAGGAAAGAGGCCAGTGCAGACAAGCCCTCTCTATGGCTTTCAACCAAACCTCTAAGTTTTGTGAATGTCAAGCAAATGAATCAAACCAAGAGGAAAATGACAATCATTCTTACAGGATAGCTATTTTGATGAACTCATAGCATTATAATGTCATTCCAGGATTCTGGACAAGAAGGTACTGAGATAGACCTCATAGGTTATGTTATACTGAGATAGATCTCACAAGTTGCATTATGATGAAATAGACCCTGCAGGTTCTGTTAATGCTGATGTAGACCTCACAGGTTGTATTATGTTGAAATAGACCCCTAAAACAGGTCATGTTACATTGAGATGGACCTCACCGGTTGTGTTACACTGAGATAGACCTCATAGATTGTGTTATGGATACACCGGGCAATACAATGTCAGTTTAAGCTTCAGTTTCAAAGCTATTTTTGCAGACGATCATGCTGATTTCCAAAAGTCAGGACAGCTTAAAAATGCAACAAAATACGTTTTAGCAATAGTCAGGCCATGACAAACATTTATAAAAATAGTAAACTCAGATGGAAAAGAGAGGAATTTTTTTCTTGACTTTTCTAAAGCTATGGAGAGTAGTGCCACTTTGGAGAGAAAAACAGACAGACAGACAGACGGACAGACAGACAGACAGGCAGGCAGGCAGGGAGGCAGACAGACAAAGCTGTTATGTGGTCTGTACTTCAGTTTCTGACTTGCAACACATTTATTGGGAACATGGTACTGTGAGGAAAGTAATTCACTCTCCTCTCCCTGGCAAGCCAATTTACTCTTCTCTCTTTAAGTAAATATAGCTTTCTGAAGTTCCTCGCTTATTATCCTTTTACTTATAATATTGAACTTTCTGAAGACTGCAAGTGATTTTTATTTTTTTAGCATCCAATTAAAATTTGAAGGTACTAGGGATGTAGCGAGCACAGTATTTCTAAATCAGCCAACAAGTGGACAATATTCACACATTCTTGGTCCTTGCAAATCAAGAACTGAGTTTGCAAATGTGACATTGAATGTCAGTGTCTATAATGGCTTATTTTTCATCCCATTTCTTCCTGTATTGAACCCAAATAACCTGAGATGCTCATTTTCCTCCCTTTAAAATTAGTTTCTATTTTATCTTACTAAACACACACACACACACACACACACACACACACACACACACACACACACACCAAGAAACAGGTAAAGGGACAATTCCTTTCCATTATTCAGAAAGTAAAGGAAATATGTTAATATGTTTATTAATTGTAATAGTTACTCCATTAAAGAATATTTTACAAAAAGTCCTAGTATTGCACTTCCATGGTAAGGAGCTCTTTTTCTCTTTGTGTGTCTATAAATGTTGCTGAATGATCATTGTGAACTACAAATCAGTAGAACTTTGAAAACTCCACCAAACAGGTTTAATACTTCACTATTCGCCAAAGCATAGGGTGTATCTACTTTTTGTTATTCAAGAAATATTGTTAGGATAAAATTCCATGTTTTAAAGTTAGTAGGAAGTACATGAAAAGTAATCTATAACAATTTTTCTGAAAATAACTCTAAAACACCCTCTAAACAGGACAGCAAGATGGCTAAAGCTGGTAAAAGTGCTTGCTGCCAAGCCTGGTGACCCAGTGTTTGATCACTGGAATGCATATGGTGAAAAGACAAAACTGGCTCCCACAAACTGTTTTCTGATTTCTACATGTGCTCTATACACACACACACACACACACACACACACACACACACACACACAAGTTAGTATCATAAAAATTAAAAATAGTCTCGAAAGTTCTTTCTAGGGGAAAAAGGCATTAATTTATCACTTTTTGAGTCCATATTGCCTTTATATTTGTGGACTTATAAATTATTTCTCATATGTAGATTTTGTTTTTCATACTTCCTATTCCAATGATAACACAGAATACATCTAACTGATGAATTTTTTGTGTACTTCAGTGTTATATTGGCATTGGGCATTTCTATTGCTTCTGGTTTCTTTTATTATTGTGAATGTACATAAATAACCTCTTATAGTTTAGAATGCATTTTGGGTAATTTCCATCTTTGAACATTATTTAAACTGCTTAAGAGTCAATATATAAGTTTTCGTAAATGTGCAAGACCCAAGTAACAAATGACTGTTCTGCAGTCAGAGAGCGCGGGGTATGGTGTGTGTCAGTGGGACCAGCTTGATCACTCCTGCTCTCCAGTCTACTGCATCTGCACAGTCCAACTGGCATGCCATCCATGTGGATGAGAGCAACTTACTTGTGTTAGAATTGGCTTAACTTTTGAAAATCAGAGGCCGTGATTTTTCAGGACAGTGTCAATCCAAATTAAATACATTTAATAAATTTGCCAGCTTGGCACACTTAGTATCAGTTGCAAAGGAAATCACAAAGGCCAAAAAAGCATGTTGGTATTTACAAATACCCACAGAGCATTAATAAAAAAATTCTGTAGTGTTTGCTACCAACTTACATGGCATTTCAATTAATGTTAAAACACTTATTTCACTCCAAGTCAGAAAACATATGAAAATCGTTACTGTTAATTTGTAGTATAAAAATGTCAGGTTCAACACAAATTAATATATCTATCTATGTTAGTTATGATGAGCTTTTTCTTTGGTGTTTGAAAAATCAAGGTCATTTATATGTAGCTGGATACCAGTGAGGAGACATATACTAAGCTATAGATTTTTATGTTGGATTATTGGGTATTTGACAAGCATCCTTTTTGGTTCAAGAAACTGTTGTGTTGGAGTAAACAGTAAAATAAATACCCATCTGCAACTCAACCTGTTAACATTAAATTAGGACTAGACAATGAAGATTCCTTGTACTCTGTTTCTTTATAAAGTAGTGTCACCACAACTTTCAGGGAGCCCCTTCGTGGGTCCTATCTGCTACTAGGGCAATTGGTGTCTATGTTGGCTAGTTTCCTGTCAACTTCATACAAGCTACAGTCAATGGAGAAGAGGGAACCTCAGTTGAGGCCTTTCCTCCATAAGATTGGTAAGTAGGTAAGCCTGTAGGCTATTTTCTTCTTCTTCTTTTTTTTAATGGTCCATTGAATGCTTTTATGTCTTCTTCTTCTTCTTCTTCTTCTTCTTCTTCTTCTTCTTCTTCTTCTTCTTCTTCTTCTTCTTCTTCTTCTTCTTCTTCTTCTTCTTCTTCTTCTTCTTCTTCTTCTTCTTCTTCTTCTTCTTCTTCTTCTTCTTCTTTTCACTTTACATCTGGATCACTGATCCCTGTCTGTTTCTCTTGTCACAGTCCCTCCTTCTCCTCCTCTTCTTTTTGAGGGTGGAGGCCCTCCCCAGGTATCTTCCTGACCCTGTCACATCAAGTTTCTGCAAGGCTAGGCGCATCCTCTCCCATTAAGGCCCGACAAGGAGCTGAGGCTGCTGGAACAAATGAAGCTGGCATCTGATCAGACTGAGAGAAGAGATGAGGGAGAACTGGAAACAGTCAACCGAAACAAAGCGCCATGACAAAGCAGAGGTACTGGAGAAGGAGCAGGACACACATCAGGGTGATCTGTAGGATGAAATGTGAAGAATTTGGGGGGTGTGTGTGTGGCTCAAATGAGGCTCAAAGGCATCTGCTTTTTGGTTTGCATCCTTAATTGAGAACATTCTTCATCTTGTTCATTTTATTCTAGCTGTAGGGTAAAAAGTCTGCGCTTACTTCTAAGTTTTGAAAACTCACCAGTCCCTGAGCTTGAAAACCTCCCAATCTCAAAGCTTGAAAACCCACCTAACTTTGAGCTTGAAATCTCACCAGTCCCTAAGATTGCCCTAAACTCAGGACTTCAAATCCCACCTGTGGTGGTTTGAATATGCTTGGTCCATGGAAAGTGGCACAAGGAGGTGTGGCCTTATTAGAAGAGGTGTGTCCTTGATAGAGGAAGTGCGTCACTGTGGGGGTGGGCTTTGAGGCTCCTATGCTCAGACTCCACCCACTGTGGAATGAGAGACTCTTTCTGACTGGTTCAGATCAAGATATAGAACTTTGAGCTCCTTCTTCAGCACCATGTTTGCCTGCAGGCTACTATACTATGCATCTACCCATGATAATGGAGTGGATCTCTGAAACTATAAGCCAGCCTCCATGAAATGTCCCTTGTAATAGTTGCCTCGGTCATGGTGTGTCTTCTGAGCAATAAAACCCAAACTAAGATATCACCAATCTCCTGGAATCTTCACCCTGAAAAACTCCATCCCCACAAAAACCTATATAAGCCTGCCTCCTTGCTCAGTTCTTTACTATTTCTCCCCCAAATAGAGGAAGCTAACCTTTTGGGTCTTTCCCAATAAATTTCTCTTGTGAGATTTGTTGTGTGGTGTGACATGGTTCCCATCAGATAGAGCACAGGGTCCCCAATGAAGGAGCTAGAGAAAGTATCCAAGAAGCTGAATGGGTTTGCAGCCTCATAGGAGGAACAGTATGAACAAACAAGTACTTCCAGAGCTCCCTGGAACTAAACTACCAATCAAAGAAAACACATGGTAGATAGCTGCATATGTAGCAGAGGATGGCTTAGTCAGTCATCAATGGGAGGAGAGGCCCTTGGTCCTGGAAAGGTTCTATACCCCAATATAGGGGAATGCCAAGGCTAGGAAGTGGGAGTGGGTGGGTTGTGAGCTGGGGAGGGGATAGGAGGTTTTTAGAGGGAAACAAGGAAAGGGGATAGCATTTGAAATGTAAATAAAGAAAATATCTAATAAAAAAAAAGAAAGCACGTATGGGATGCTCAGGTGCAGGCCATGCCAGTCAGAATGGGTAAGAACCCCACCTTCCCTCTGAAACCTCCCAGGACTTCAGTTAGGACCTCAAAGGCTTAAGTTGATGACATCCCTTTCTGTCCACTGACCACCCCCAATGACATGCTCCCATCCCTACATTAGTGGTTATCTGCTACTCAGGTGAAGGCCGTGTCAGTCAGAAGAAATAAGAGACACTCTTGCCCTCAAGACTCTCCCACAATCCCTAGTGACACCCCTTTACAACTCATGGCCATCTACCCACCCACATCTCAGGTAGATATATGCAACTCAGGTGTGGGCCAAGCCAGCTAGAACAGGTGCAGGCCACAGCAGTCAGAAGAACAGAGATGGTCAACCTGCTTGACCAAAGGCCATACTAGCTGCCAGAAGTCCACACCCCTAATAGAGACTCACTGCTGGACCAGAGATCACACCAGCTGTAAGAAATACCTATCACAAAGATCAGAAGATCAAAGAGGAAACAGAAACCAAGGAAGAAAACACCCACTCGACAAAGAGCAACTCAAAATTCAGCACCTAGACCTATGTTTATGTCAAACACAGATGCTTAGATGCCAGTGTAAAAACACAACCGACAACAGACAGGGCAATATGTCACCACCAGAGTCAAGATATCCTACCATAGCAACACCTGGGTATTCCAGCACAGCTGAAGCATGAGAAAATGACCTAACATCAACTCTATGAAGATTATAGAGTTTTGTTTTTGTTTTTGTCTTTTTTTTTTAGTTTTTTTGATTATAGAAGTTCTTAAATAGGAAATGAGTAAATCTCTTAAAGAAATCCAAAGGAGAAAACTCCTACAAACAGTTGACCGAAATGAGTAAAACTGAGTTCAAGAAACAATAGAAGGATCATAAACTGAGGGAATCCTGAAGAAGGTAAATCTAGGTAAGTGGATAGGAACTATAGATGCAAGCATTATCAACAGAATATAAGAGATGGAGATAGACTCTCAGGCATAGAAGATATGATAGAAGAAATTGATAATTAGTACAAAAATATTAAATCTAAAGCATCTAGGAATCCAAGACACAATGAAAAGACCAAACCTAAGAATAATAACAATAGAAGAAGGAGAAAAGTCTTAGCCTAGAAAATATTTTTAACAAAATCACAGAAGAAAAATTTCCTAACCATATCATGCCTATAAAGTTACAAGAAGCTCACAGAACACCAAATAAACTGGACCATAAAAGAAAGTCCCCTCACCACATAATAATCAAAACATGAAAATTATAGAATGAAAAATAATATTAAAAGCATCAAGGGAAAAAGTCCAAGTAACATATAGAGACAGACCTATTAGCATTAATCCCAGCATTCAGGAGGCAGAGGCAGGTGGATTTCTGAGTTGGAGACCAGCCTGGTCTACAGAGTGAGTTCCAGGAAAGCCAGAGCTATACAGAGAGACCCTGTCTCGAAAAACAACAACAAAAAATCAACTATTCCTCATTTCTCAAAGGAGACTCTAAAAGCCAGAAGGGCCTGGACAGATGTCTTGCAGCCTCTAAAAGACCACAGATACCAGCACAGACTACCATACCCAGCAAAACTTTCAGTCACCTTAGATAGAGAAAACAAGATATTCCATGACAAAGTCAAATTTCAACAATATTTATTGACAAACTTAGCCCCACGGAAGGTATTAGAAGAAAACTCCAACCCAAAGTTGTTAACTACATCATGAAAACACAGGAAATGTATAATCTCACACCAGCAAAAACAAAAGGGACACACACATACACACACACACACACACACACACACACACACACGCGCTACCACCTCTACCATCACCACCATCACCACCAAAATAACAGGAAATAATAATTATTGGCCATCAGTACCTCTCAATATCAATGAACTCAATTCCCCATTACAAAGACACAGGAAAACAGTGCATGTGAAAACAGGATCCATCCTTCTACTGGATACAAGAATCATGACTCCACATCATAGATAGACATTACCTCAGAGTAAAGGGTTAAAAAAAGATTTTCCAAGCAAATGAATCTAAGAAACAAGGTGGTGTAGCCATTCTACTATGTAACAAAACTGATTTCCAACCAAAGTTAATCAAGTGAATATGGAGAAGGACACTTCATACTCATCAAAAGAAAAATCCACCAAGATGACATCTAAATTCATAACATCTATGCTCCAACTGCAAGGGCCTCCACATTTGTAAAAGAAGCATTACTAAAGCTTAAAACACACTTCACACATTAATAGCAGGAGACTACAGCAACACTACACTTTCACAAATGGACAGGTCATCCAGACAAAATCTAAACAGCGAAATAATGGAGACAACAGAGTTTATGAATCAAGTAGACCTACCAGATATCTACAGAACATTTCACCCAAACACAAAAGAATACACCTCAGCACATCACTGGAACTTTCTCCAAAACTGACCGAATAGTAGGTCACAAAGCAAGTCTCAATAGACATAAAAAAATTGAAATAACCCCCTGAGTTCTATCAGACCACCATGGGGTAAACCTGGATTTCAACAACAGAAAGCCTACTTACTAATGGAAACTGAATATCTCTCTATTGAATGACCACTAGGTCAAGGCAGAAATAAAGAAAGAAGTTAAAGACTTCCTAGATTCAATGAAAATGATTGCATAGCATCCCCAAACTTATGGGACACAATGAAAGATGTGCTAAGAGGAAAGTGTATAGTACTAAGTGCCTGCATAAAGAAATTGGAGAATTCCCATTCGAAAGATTTAAAAGTACACCTCAAAGCCCTAGGAAAAAGAGTGGCAAATATACCCAAGAGGAATAGACAGCAGGAAACAATCAAACTCAGGGCTTAAATCAATCAATTAGAAACAAAGAGAGCAATATAAAGAGTCAACAAAATCAAGAGCTGGTTCTTTGAGGAAATCAGCAAGATAGACAGACCCTTAGCCCAACTAACTAAAAGGCAGAGAGACAGTATCCAAATAAACTCAGAAACAAAAGGGGGGATATAACAACAGGCAATGAGGAAATCCAAGTGTTAGGTCATACTTAAAAAACTTGTACTCCACAAAACTGGAAAATTAAACAAAATGGACAATTTTCTCAATAGGTACTACTTACCAAAGTAAAATCAAGATCAGATAAACAATTTAAATAGACTTATAACCCCTAAGGAAATAGAAGCAGTCATCA
Source organism: Mus pahari (assembly GCF_900095145.1). Lineage (NCBI taxonomy): Eukaryota > Metazoa > Chordata > Mammalia > Rodentia > Muridae > Mus > Mus pahari. The sequence goes on along the minus strand of NC_034607.1, from coordinate 10,239,640 downwards.
AAGCTCTCCCAACTCTCCTCAAAAGTTCCACAATCAAACATTAGGCAAAGCTTGGGGAATCCAGTGGAAGAAGGAGCATGTGGGGCTGGAAACAGGAAGGATCAGGTTGGGGTAGTGGCGGAGAGATAGAGTACTTGGAGAGATTACTGGAAAGTCCTGCAGAACTTGTGAGAGTGGCCAACCAATGATTGGTCCAGCTTGAGACGGGTGCCACAAGAGAGAGCCCATGCCTGACACTGCCTGGAGGTGTCAGCAAGCAGAGGCTGGATAGCCCAGAGACCAAGGCTCGAATCAAACACAATTGGGGAAAAAAGTCAATGAAATTATTCTCTTTTTTCCCCCATTAACTTATTTATTTATTTATTCACTTTATATCTTGATCACAGTACATGCCTTCTCCAGGTTCTCCCTCTATACAATCCTCTCCCTTTCCCACCTCTCCCCTCTGTAGAGGGGGAATCCCCCTTGGGTATCAACACACCCTAGTACATCAGATCACTGCAGAACCATGTGCATGCTCTCCCACTGAGGCCAGACAAGGTGGCCTGGTTAGGGGAACAGGATCCACAGGTAGGCAACAGAGTCAGGGACAGCCCTGCTTGGATTGTTGGGGGATCCGCATGAAAACTAAGCTGGACATCCGCTACATATGAATGGGGGGGGGGTTAGGTCCAACCCATGCTTTCTCTTTAGTTAGTAGCTCAGTCTCTGGGATCCTCCAAAGTTCCAGGTTAGTTGACCCTGTTGGTCTTCCCACGAAGTCCCTATCCACTTTGGATCTCACAATCCTCCCCCTAACTCCTCCACAAGACTCCCTAAGATCCATCTAATGTTTGGCTGTGGGTCTCTGCAACTGTTTCCATCAGCTGCTGGGTGGAGCCTCTCAGAGAACAGTTATGCTAGGCTCCTGTCTGCTGGCATAACAAAGTATTATTAATAGTGTGAGGGATGATGCCCAACCTATAATATGTCAGCTGCACAGAATGTTCTTTAGTAACTACTTTAGATTTTACTCCTTAACAACTTTGCTCATCTGGAAAATGCCAGTGCATGCAGCCGGGGCACAGTTAGAGCTCTGTGGTATCACGTTAGTTACATTTTAGTTACTGTGTAGTTTGTGCCTCTTAATGTATGTTGCCAGGAATACAAAAATATACCTCAGACTAGATGTAGCATTTTTGGTATAGCTGGATTGCCTAATACTGATATTTGTGATTGCCACAGTAAGTACACTGGTTATAATAACTTGAAAATAAATTCAGATGGAAAATTAAAATGAGTAAACATATAAAAACACAAAAGTACAAATAGCTAAATTGTTTTCCTTTCTAAATTTAAAAACTTTCTATTTGAGACAGTAACTTAATGCAGATATATTTTGTCATGACTTATTTGTGTCCATTTTTGTTTTTCTGGAATCTAGTTTCTTAATTGAATTTAGATCTGTATGTGTGTATGAAGTTACCTTTTGTTTTTCTATTTACTTAGCTTGTTTATTTTCATTTTAGAGGAATAAGAATAATATATATTTTGATATGTAAAAAGAAATAGTGTCAGGGATTAATTCTTGCCCATGAGATGATTCTCAGTTTGGGACAGTCATTGGTTGGCCATTCCTTCAGTCTCTGCTCCATCTTTGTCCCCACACATCTTGTAGGCAGGACACATTTTGGGTTAAAGGTTTTGTGGGGGTGGGGGTTGGTGTTCTTATCCCTCCACCAAGAGTCCTGCCTGGCTAGAGAAGATGGCTGCTTCAGGCTCCACATCTCCCACCGATAGGAATCTCAGCTAGAGTCACTCAACATAGACTCTGTGGATCATCCCTGTACTGTGTCTCTGGCATGATCCAGAGATGCCTCCCCTGCTGGCTACTGATTTCAGTTCTCCCTCCCCAGCTCTCTCTATACCTGATCTTCCCAAACCATTCCCCTCCCCATCCCCCTCCCACCCTGATCCCACTCACCATCAACTTCCAATGCTTATTTTATTTCCCCTTGTGAGTGAGATTCAAACATCCTCCCTTGGGCCCTCCTTGTTACTTGGCCAGAGGGTCAAGGGCACCACAGGAACATGGCCCACAGACTCACTAACCGGGGCTTATAGGGGCTCACAGAGACAGGGAGCTGGTATGGGTCTGACCTAGGTTCTCTGCATGTAAGTTAAGGTTTTTGTAGCTTAATGAGCTTGTGGGACTCCTAACAGTGGGAGTGGGACCTGTCTCTGACTCTTTTTACCTGTTTTTGAAGACCCTTTTTTTTCTATTGGGTTTCCTAGTCCACCCTTAATAAGAAGGTTTGTACCTAGTCTTATTGCAACTTATTATTGCCATGTTTCATAGAGATCACTGGGAGGATCTCTGTTTTCTGTAGTGACCAGATGAGGAGTGGATCTAGGGAAGAGGGAAGTAGGGGGGAAGGAGGAAGGGAAAATGCAGTCAGGATGTAATATATGAGAGAAGACAAAAAGAAGCAGGCATGCTTAAAGATGGAAGGTGACAAACAGCTGAATGGCTGAAGAGGAAATTAGACCACCAATACCCAGCTCTCCTCTCCTCTCCCAGATATCAGGCTACTCTCTCTGCAGTTGACAGGTCCATGATGTCATAGTTACAAGATAAATGTGTGGTCCTAGCTAGAGTCTGGTTCCTTGGCACATGTCTTAGTCAGGGTTTCTATTCCTGCACAAACATCATGACCCAGAAGCAAGTTGGGGAGGAAAGGGTTTATTCGGCTTACATTTCCACACTGCTGTTGATCACCAAAGGATTCAAGACTGGAACTCAAGCAGGTCAGGAAGCAGGAGCTGATGCAGAGGCCATGGAGGGATGTTCTTTACTGGCTTGCTTCCACTGGCTTGCTCAGTCCACTCTCTTATAGAACCCAAGACTACCAGCCCAGAGATGGCACCACCCACAAGGGGCCCTCCCCCCTTGATCACTAATTGAGAAAATGCCTTACAGCTGGATCTCATGGAGGCACTTCCCCAACTGAAGCTCCTTTCTCTGTGATAACTCCAGCTGTGTCAAGTTGACACAAAGCTATCCAGTACAGCACATAATCATGTTCTATGCCATTTCTCTCCACCCTGTATAAAAGCTGTGAAAGTCAGATATTTTGGTGTGTGTGTGTGTGTGTGTGTTTGTGTGTGTGTGTTCTCTGAGACTCTTCCTCCTTCAGTCCCTGTGATGGTTTGTATATGCTTGGCCCAGGGAGTGGCACTTATAGGAGGTGTGGCCTTGTTGGAATAACTGTGTCACTGTGGGCGTGGCCTTTAAGAGGCTTGTCCTAGCTGACTGGAAGCCAGTCTTCTAGCTGCCTTCAGAAGAAGATGTAGAACTCTCAGCTTCTTTTGCACTATCCTATCTGGATGCTGCCATGCTCCCACCTAGATAAAGGACTGAACCTCTGAACCTATAAGTCAGACCCAATTAGATGTTGTCCTTATAGGAGGTGCCTTGGTCCTGTGTCTGTTCACAGCAGTAAAACCCTAACTAAGACAGACCCCATGTCCTGTTGCACATGGGAGCATTCTTCCATTTCATGCTATCTCTTCTAATGAAGCTTCTCTTCAGGTTTTTGGGTGTAAAGTTCTTTCTCTCCCTTCAAGACTATCTCTAGTGGGAAGTTATAGCCCTCCTAATAGCTTTTCCACTTCAGTGACCAACTATGCCACCATCCTCATTGTCCCAAGGCTCTCTCTGATAAAGCTAACACAGAAGGTAACTTTGTGTCAGCTTCCTTCTCTATGAGCCTGCTGTGTTTGGCATGTGACTCTGACCTGTGTTTTCTTTGTTATAACAGAAATGCTTTAAAGAAAGAGCCCACCGTGTCATGGAAAAGTGAAAGGGCCCACAGTGTGTTAGACTACTGGCCAGGATGCAAAAGAAGAAGGGGAAAGAGGAACAGCTACAGTTTCTCCTGAGTTATAAAAGTCGACAGGAGTCGGGAAGTGGTGGCGCACGCCTTTAATCCCAGCACTTGGGAGGCAGAGGCAGGCGGATTTCTGAGTTCGAGGCCAGCCTGGTCTACAAAGTGAGTTCCAGGACAGCCAGGGCTATACAGAGAAACCCTGTCTCGAAAACAACAACAACAACAACAACAACAACAACAACAACAACAAAAGTCAACAGGCTTAGCAGCACAGCTTGGGAGCAGTTCTGTAAATGTTGTACCAAGGTAGAGCCTTCCATGAAGGACAAGTACACTATCTCCTTAGGGAGATAGCTATTCCTCCCTTCTCCGGGTCTTCCAGGGAATCAGATTTCCTATGGGTGTGGTCTCCTGGATTGACAGGCACAGCTGGATTAACTATGAAAGGAGGCAACAAGAATAGGTGATGTTCTTATCTTTGGAACAGATCAGGACATCATGTGTGTACCCAGAGATCCCAGTCTTTTGACTGGGAGAAAGTAGTCTTCTCTTAATGGGCCTCAGGAAGCCCTGAAACCTCCACATTTTCGTACAATAACTTACATCCTCAGGGAGAAATTGTGATTTTTTTTCCCCTTTCTTGGGTTACTAGGGAAATAGAAGGTAAGGTTCAAAGCTGACTATAAAAAGGGGCTTCCTAACAGTCCCATTACACATTTGCTCACTTTTATTTAGCTGGATTTACGCATTACCTCCTGCTATGGGGGGACATAGTGGTTCAGAAATTCAGAGTAAATTTTTTCTTCGCAATTTATAATGATAGGGAGAAATAAAGAAAATATAACTGTGCTGGCTTGAATGAAAACGACCACAATAGATCCGAAGGGAGTGACATTATTGGAGGTGAGGTGTGGGCTTGCTGGGGGAAGGGTATCATTAGGGGGTGGGTTTTGAGGTTTCAGAAGCTCAAGTCAGGCCCAGTGGCTTGCTCTCTCTTGCTGCTGCCTCTGGATCCAGCTGTAGAGCTCTCAGCTACCTCTCCAGCACCATGTCTGCCTGTGTGCCACCAGTTTTCTCACCATGGTGATAATGGACTACACCTCTGAACTGTAAGCCAGTCCCAATTATATTTCCTTTATAAGAGTTGCAGTGGTCATGGTGCCTATTTACAGCAATAAAAACCCTAAGTAACATAGCATGAATAAGCCCTCCATCCTTTATATTTTATATATTTATAAATTTATATTTTAGTTTAAATTGAGCAAATGTATCATCAGTAAGCTATCAGAAGAGTTAACATGGAGGAGACCTTAAGACTTATTTAACTGGACTGACATACAAAGATGATTGTGACCAAATGTCTAAAGTGACCTTGTTTTTATTGTGAAAAATAATGCCATGATAAAAAAGTCAGAGGATTCCTTCTTTAAACTTGGGTAAATTTACTTTATGAAAAAAATAGTTATATGCATTTATATAAAATATATATTTATATGATATATTTCATTAAATATATTTCTATATAAACATATTACATATAAATATAAATATATACACATTTAACTGGGTGCTTGCCTACAGTTTCAGAGGTTAGTACAAGGCTCTGGAGAAGTAGCTGAGAACTTTACATCCTGATCTGCAGGTAGGGGAGAGAGAGGGAGAGGGAGAGAGAGAGAGAGAGAGAGAGAGAGAGAGAGAGAGAGAGAGAAACAGCAAGACAGTATCTTCGGGAGCCAAGTCTTGCTATAACCTGGTTTATCTGGCTCCTGCTCTTCTGGCAGGGGTGCCTGGTTTGTCTTGGCATGGCTGGAGCTGGCCGAGCAACTCTGTTCTGTGTCCATGGAAGGGACAAACTGTCTATAACTGCGCCCGTGGAAGGGGATGAACTGTGTGTTGATTGTCTTTCTCTGTGTTGGTTGGTGTTGGCTCTCTCGTCCTGTGTTCTTGAACTTGGGACTGATGACATTTTTAGACATTGCACAGTCAGAATCTACCCCATTTAAGATCCTAGTTAACCACTGGAGGAGAAAACTTGTCAGCTTCTCTGAATGGCCCACCTTCAGAGTAGGGTAGCCACTCCTAGAGACCTTCGACTTGCAGGTAATCAAAGCAGTAGAGGAAAGAGTCTTTAGGCCAGGATCACTTGGGCACTCAGACCAATATAGTGGAAGAATCTAGTGGAGGACCCCCTCCCCCCAACCCTCCTTCATGGATAAAAGCCTTTCTTTCCCAAGACCCATCTCACAGGTTCTGGCTTTCAGGAAGAAGGAAGCACGGGAGGAGGTATTCAGACGTGAGAAGAAGTTGATCCTCTGAGACCCTTCAACAGTGTACGCTCCTTTTCCATATCCCCCTACCCTTGCTTCCATGGCCCTGCCAGCGCTGGCACTGGCTCCGGCATCCTCAGCCCATACGGAACCAGGGTCATTGTATCCCCCTTTACTGGAGGGAGGAGCAGGAGGAGACCACCCCCAACTTCCTGGTCCCACCATGGGAACCCAAAGTCTTAGAGCCGCCTCCCTTGATACCACGGTGGCTCTCCCACTGAGGGCATATGAGCCTCTAGAAAAGGGCAATCAGGCTATGCAATATTGGTCCTTCTCTTTGGCCAACTTGTGCAACTGGAAGGCTCAACTACCCCCACCCCATTTCCAAGGGGGTCAATTAATCTCTTTGAGACTGTTTTATTTACTCATCAGCCCTTGTAGGATGCTATCCAACAACCCATGAGGGCACTCTTCATGACTGAGGAGCGTAATGCAGGAAGTCAGAAAGAATGCTCCCTCAGATACGGGGGCACCGTCGACTGACCAGGTTGTCATTGACAGTGGACTTTCTCTGACTAGACCTGACTGGGACTTTAATATGACAAAAGGTAAGGGCATGGATCCTTTACTCTGCGCTGTTCACTCGGGGGGAGGGGGTCCCTGGTAAGCTAAGGCTTGTCACAGTCTTACAAGAGCATTAAGAAGGTTGCGAACCACTAGTCTCTGGATACTCATATATGGATGTATTTATATATAAACATTTCCAAAGAATTTTACAAGACATGTTTTCACATAACTGAATTTAATTAAAATAGATGAAGTTTATGTAAAACTCAGAAGGAAGAACTATACTCAGGTATCATTCTGACATGGCTCCTGATGCCCACAGTTATTCGCTGATTTTTCACAGTTGGCAAAAGAGTACTTGGGAACACTTTGTTTGCTGTTAAAATAAGTTTTGAAGGCTGGTAGATTTAAACAATTGTACCAGCCTGTTTTTCCTCCCCATTGAAATGCTTCCTCAGGGCTTCTCAAATGAGAACTGAGTTGAAATTTTAGTTGGGACTAAATTAATTGTCTTAATATATCATTTATCTCACCTTGCTCACTTTTCTCATTTATTGCAACTCTATGCTGAAGGCAAGTATTTCTGACTTGTTCCCTATACATCTCCAGAAAGCTAATTTGATAAGTACTTATATAAATTCCTTTTGAAATACGCCCCCCCACACTGCCAGTTTGTAGTCTTTCTTAAAAAAAAAAAAAAAAAAGACCTATTTTGCTCAACATTTGGGAGGAAAGCAGAGAATGGTAGATTGTTGTGGGTTCAAGGCCACCCTGGTTGACATAGTGAGTTCCATGACAGCAGGGCTATGTAGAGAGAACCTGTCTCAACATATCAAAAAGAGAAAAGAAAGATAGAAAGAGATTTATTTTAATTTAAATTCTCTGTCTCTCTGTCTCTCTCTCTCTGTCTCTCTCTCTCTCTGTCTCTCTCTGTCTCTCTGTCTCTCTCTCTCTATGTGTATGTGTGTGTTTGTGTTTGTGTGTGTGTGTGTGTGTGTGTGTGTGTGTGTGTGTGAAGCATCAGAGAGTGTTAGGTGCATTGGAACTAGCATTATATGTAGTTCAGGTAGTTGTGAGATTCCTGATGTGTGTACTGGGAACCAAATAAGGGTCTTCTGAGCCGGGCGGTGGTGGCGCATGCCTTTAATTCCAGCACTTGGGAGGCAGAGGCAGGCAGATTTCTGAGTTTGAGGCCAGCCTGGCCTACAAAGTGAGTTCCAGGACAGCCAGGGCTGTACAGAGAAAGCCTGTCTGGAAAAACCAAAACAAACAAACAAACAAAACAACAACAACAAATGGGAGGGGGGAGGCGTCTTCTGGAGGACACTGAGTGCTCTTAACTGATGAGCCATAGCTCTAGCCAAAATTTTGATTTTTAATTATGTGTGTGTATCTCTGTGTGGGTATGGGTGTGCTTGTTCAGGACTCCATAGATGCCAGAGGTATAGCATCCCTCCGGAACAGATGTATCTGCGTACTGGCAACTGACCTCAGGTCCTTTGCAAGAATAGTATGTGCTCTTAAGTAGAGAGTCATTTCTCTGTTTTCCTTATATGATAAACATTCTATCTCATTATCACTATATTTAGCTATTGTTTGGGTGACTCTCTTTCAATGGTCCACATGCTGAATCCTTTTTTTTTTTTTTTTTAATATTTTTAAAAGCTTTATTTATTTATTTCAGACACACCAGAAGAGGGCATCAGATCAGATCCCCATTACAGATGGTTGTGAGCCACCATGTGGTTGCTGGGAATTGAACTCAGGACCTTCTGAAGAGCAGTCGGTGCTCTTAACCGCTGAGCCATCTCTCCAGCCCTCACATACTGAATCCTTAATTTAGGACTATCAAGAGACAATAGGACCTTCAGGAGAGAGGGTCTTTGTCACATGACCCTAGGTGATTGCGGGCATGTTGCTGAAGAAGATTGTGGTAATCTAGCGCTTTCATCTTTGCTTCCTGGGTTGAAATGACACTTGCACATGGCTGTTCACCCCAGATAGGAAACCCACAACAGACTAAAGTAGAGGTTACCCCAAAGTACAGCTTGGTTATTGGGGTTACTTACAGGAATATGGAAGACTAACTACCTAAAGAAGTAGGGGTGACCCAAAAGTAGCTACATTACCAAAAAAATCCCACCCTAACATAGATGAGATTAGTGAAAGCTGCAAACCTGGAGGTCTTTGCATTCATTAGTGGAAGCTCAACAGGTCTGAGAGTCTCTCTAGGCAGCTGCAGTGGCTGGAATCTCTGCTCCTGGAAGCTGTGTACTGCCTTTATAACCCTGGGAAAGTTGCACCCGTTCCAGACAGGTGATCTCTCTTCTCTATTCTCTTGAGCTCCTCGCTTGACTCTTGGGGGGAAAAAAAAACATTTCAGTTTAGAGGCACTTCTGGTTAATATATTGAATGTTTTCAATCTATCATCGGCTCTCTGATGGAAATCCAGCGCATCCATCATGACCTCAAGCAGTGAGTCAACCAGATCTTGGACTGGGGACCTCCAAAACCAGAAACCAAAATGAAACCTTCCTCGTTCTAAACTAATAGCCCCTGGCATTTTATTATAGTGATGGAAAACTGCGCAACAAGTTTGGTCCTTGGCACCTTTTCCGGAGGCGTGTACCAGAATTGACAAACATGCTTCATAACATTCCAACTGGTTTTGAGTCTTCACCTTCCCGCTGCTCCATTTGTGCGGGAAGTTTTGCTCAACATAGATCTGTGACGGAGAGGCCAAACTATTTAATTTCTATGTTTGGTTGTAGAAATTATAGGTCAGAACTAGTAGATGAAAAATATATACAACTTCCCCATCCCACTGCATTAATAGGCCTATTAGCATTATTCCTCTGATACATATGTGGCTGGAGCCATGGGTCACTCCACGTGTACTCTTTGGTTGGTGGTTTAATCCCTGGGAGCTCTGGGGGTACTGGTTAGTTCATATTGTTGTTCCCTCTATGGGGTTGCAAACCCCTTCAGCTTATTGGGTCTTTTCTTTAGCTCCTCTATTGGGGACCCTGTGCTCAGTCCAACTGTTGGCTGAGAGCATCTACTTCTGTATTTGTCAGGCACTGGCAGAGCCTCTCAGGAGACAGCTATATCAGGCTCCTGTCAGAAAGCACTTGTTGGCATCCACAATAGTGTCTGGGTTTGGTAACCGTATATGGGATGGATCCCCAGGTGGGGCAGTCTCTGGATGGCCTTTCCTTCAGTCTCTGCTCCACACTTTGTCTCTGTAACTCTTCTCATGGGTATTTTGTTCCCCTTCTAAGAAGGACCCAAGTATCCACACTTTGGTTTTCCTTCTTCTTGAGATTCATATGGTCCGTGAAGTGTATTTTGGGTACTCCAAGCTTCTGGGCTTGGAGTACCACTTATCAGTGAGTGCATACCATGTATGTCCTTTTTGTGATTGGGTTACCTCACTTAGGATGATATATTCTAGTTCCATCCATTTGCCTAAGAATTTTATGAATTCATTGTTTTTAATAGCTGAGTAGTCTTCCATTGTGTAAATGTACCACCTTTTCTGTATCCATTCCTCTGTTGAGGGATATCTTGGTTCTTCCCAGCTTCTGGATATTATAAATAAGGCTGCTATGAACATAGTGGAACATGTGTTCTTATTATGTGTTAGAGCACCTTCTGGGTATATGCCTAGGAGTGGTATATCTAGGTCCTTAGGTAATACTATGTCCAATTTTCTGAGGAACTGACAAACTGATTTCTAGAGTGCTTGTACCAGCTTGCAATCCCACAAGAAATGGAGGAGTGTTTCTCTTTCTCCACATACTTGCCAGCATCTGCTCTCACATGAATTTTTGATCTTAGGTGTTCTGACTGGTGTGAGGCGGAATCTCAAGGTCATTTTGGTTCACATTTCCCTGATGACTAAGAGTGTTGAACATTTCTTTAGGTGCTTCTCAGCCATTCAGTATTCCTCAGTTGAGAATTCTTTGTTTAGCTCTGTGCCCCATTTTAAATAGGGGTATTTGGTTCTCTGAAGTCTAACTTCTTGAGTTCTTTGTGTATATTGAATATTAGTTCTCTATAGGATGTAAGGATTGGTAAAGATCTTTTCCCAATCTGTTGGTTGCTATATTGTCCTATTGTGCTATTGACAGTGTCCTTTGCCTTACAGAAGCTTTGCAAGTTTATGAGGTCCCATTGTCAATTCTTGATCTTAGAGCATAAGCTATTGGTGTTCTGTTCAGGAAAATTTCCCCTGTGCCCATGTGCTCGAGGCTCTTCCCCATTTTCTTTTCTATTAGTTTTAGTGTATCTGGTTTTATGTGGAGTTCCTTGATCCACCAAGGAGATAAGAATGGATCAATTTGCATAATTCTACATGCTAACCACCAGTTGTGCCAGCACCATTTGTTGAAAATGCTGTCTTTTTTCCATCGGATGGTTTTAGCTCCTTGGTCAAAGATCAAGTGACCATAGGTGTGTGGGTTCATTTCTGGGTCTTCAGTTCTATTCCATTGATCTACCTGCCTGTCACTGTACCAATACCATGTAGTTTTTAATCACGATTGCTCTGCTGTACAGCTTGAGGTCAGGGTTGGTGATTTCGCCAGAAGTTCTTTTATTGTTGAGAATAGTTTTCGCAAAAAAAAAAAAAAAAAAAAAGATATATTCTTCTTGCCTTGTCAGTTTCAAGATTTGTTGGTCATCATAGTTCCATAGGTCATCTCCCTGTTCAGGAGACTTCTTTGTTTTAAGGAATTGCATTCCAGATCCCAGACTGACCTTCAAGTCAAGGTGTAGCAGAGGATGACTTTGAACTTTTGAAGTTCCTGACTCTACCTTCTAAAAGCTAGAATTACAGGCAGGTCACATTCTGCCTGGTTTATGTGATGCCAGAGTTCAAACCCAGGTCTTTTGTGTGTGCCAGGCAAACACTATTAAGTGAGCTACCTCTTCAAAACATTGTCCGGAGAAAATTTTAATGGCCGTATGTGGTTTTGTTGATTTTTCTTTATTGATTTTATGTTTTTATTTTGTTGACTTATATTTTTACATTTGGCATCTCATCCTTTCTGCTTACATTGTTGTTTTCTATCTTAATTTCTGAGGATGAAAGTTTTGGATCACTAGCATGTGAACTTTTCTTTCTTTTTTTTGTACTTTATGCTTGGGTTCTTTTGGTGAGTATTGCATTGTGTACATGTACCAAGTTTTCATTAAGCATCTATTTGCAGGCATGTTGGTTAATCCTATCTCTGAGTCATTGTGAACAGCGGAGCAATGATCAAGGATGAACAAGTATCTCCGTAGTAGGACATGGAATCCTTTCAGTGTGCTGACAGGAGTAGCACAGATGGGTTATGTGGTAAATCTATTTCTAGCTTTTTGAAGAACCTCCACACTGATTTCCATAGCAACTGTGACAGTTTAAAAGATTACAGTTTAAAAAAAATATTTTGACAACATTTCAAAAAAATGGGATCTTACCATATAAAAAACATAAGTCTAGTTTTGGAGGGTTAGGATATTTTAAACTGGGTTTATACAGGAATACCTAGGAACATTACTTCCGAGAGCTGGTCTGAAACATTCTTATCTTTCAGGAAATTTCTCCAAAATGATTAAATTCATTGTCACAGGTCATTTTTTTCTCTAATAGACAAAAAAAATACTCCCTTTCATTATAAAAATATTATTTAAGACAATGCTGCATGTATTAATTACGTTCCTAGTCAATAAAGAAAATATGTATCACTAACAACTTAAAAGAGGAAGGATTTATTCTGACTGATGGCTTAGGGGCTACTGTTCATCATGGCAGGAAGGCATGGCAGTGGGAGTGACCAGCAGCTATGCTAGGAGGAGCTTGACACTCAACTTGCTTACACATCTACAAAATAGGGAGCAGGGTGATCCTTTCTGGAACTGGAGGAAGGGGCTGATTATTATGCGCAAGGCTTGCCTTCTAGTATCCATAATTTCTTCCATAAAGTGTCTATAATTTTCCCAAGCAGAGCCAGTAGCTGGGGACCTGGTGTTCAAACATACAATCCCGTGGGGTCAGTTTCATATTCAAACTGTACCATTATTAAGGGTTTAGATGTGCTAATTGATTTAGCCATCAAACCTGTAATGAGCAACTACTAGGAACCACATAGCTTGACCTGGTATGAACTGTGTACCCTTTCTCTATATGATAACATGGGTCTATATATTGGTTAACTCCAACCTTAGCTGATCTCAAGTTTTCTTTGTGACTGTAATGTTCTTATCCACAAAATTAGGGCCAATTAACAGCCTAGTTTGTCTTATTATTGCTGTGGAGCTGAAATGGAACAATGACAACCACCAAATCCCCGGGCCACTCACAGGGAGATCCCCTTTCAGAGATGAAGAATCATGGGTGCTTTCTGCAAAGGAACGGCCTTCATTTTCAGTCCTGACATCCCATTAAAGTTGTAAGTTGGGTCTGGATAAGCTTTAACCTTTACGTTTTTAAAATTATCTACAAGCATTCCTTTTCCTATTTTAGTAGTCCCCCTCGGCCAATTCCATTAGGTACTCGAGGAGAAGCTGCTTTGACTGAAAAGATAGCCTTGGAAGACAAATCATTCAGAAAGAACTTAAGGTTTTAATCCTCAATTATTTAAAAGATTAAGGAAAGGCTTTGGCATCAGAAAAGCAAAGAACAAGTATACAGACTTTTAAAGTATAGTCAGGAGACAGCATTAGTCTCTCTCTCTCTCTCTCTCTCTCTCTCTGTCTCTCTCTCTGTCTCTCTCTCTGTCTCTCTCTCTGTCTCTGTCTCTGTCTCTGTCTCTGTCTCTGTCTCTCTCTCTGTCTCTCTCTCTCTCTCTCTCTCTCTCTCCTGATCAATGTAAGGGCCAAGTAGCTGCTATTTTTTTTTAAATCACTGATAAATTAAGCTTCCAAAATTGCATCTCTCCTCATAATTCAATAACATGAGCTTGTTTTTTTTTTTTTTCTCCTAAGAATATGATTGGTCCTTTCAGCGAAGAGGTGGGAAGAAGAGCGACATCTAGAAAATGAGTACCTTTTATTCAATAATGTTTAACATCAGCAGAGGTGCAAAGCAACTGGAGCATCGCTTTGGAAAGAACCAATAAAAAGAAGTGACAGATCCGAGCAGACCCGGCTAGAAGCCCAGGAAGCAAACTTCTGGTTTTGGCAGGCCCTTCAACTCACGGTGAGTTTAACAAAGGGTTGAAATAATTTGGAAAGGACACATTCTTAATCTCTACAGCCTCAAATCGGACTTGGAGTTCAGTGGTCCATGAGGGGCTTCTGAGGATACCTAGGCACGAGTCACAGGCAGAGACCGTGGCCTGCGTCTGACGGGGTGCGTGGGGGAGTCGTTCCTTCCTCTTTTTCTTTGACGTCGGAAGAGCAAGGACCGAGGTACTAACTGATTAGAGCCCCTTATTCTGAATACTAATGTGTAATTGAAGATGTTATTTTTTTTCCTGTTGAGTTTCAGCATGTATCTATCAAGAAATGTTTACAAATGGTATCTGAAAATAACATTTCAATTTTTTTTTTTTCTGAAATACTTGGCTGCTTCATTGACAAAGTGAATATCTTTAGCCTGTACATCCTCTTTGTATTGTTTTAAGCCTTGCATGATACTTATTTTTGAGAAGGCATGAACAAATTCTATTGTTGAAAAAAAATCTCACATGGGTTTTTCACACTGGCCGTTATTATCAACTTCGATGCTGTTTTATGTTGACTGTTAATTAGCAACCATTATTTGAAGTTCTTCTCTGGCTGTAAATCGTAGCTCATGGTCTACACAGATCTGTGAGTTCAGGGCTGAAATAATTTGAATTTGGGGAGTGAGTTAGGGGATTCTTGCCTCCATTTTCAAAGTTTTTAATCTCCCTTCACATTTCTTTCCCAATGATGTGAGGGCTGAGGAGGAAACGAGAGGATTGTCAGGTGGCTGCTGTCAAAGATGCTTCGTAGGTGAGGACTCTCGGGTCCTATGTTTCTTGATGATGCTGGCGGGAATTCAGAGGTTCCAGCTCCACATCTGGGCTTCCTGTGTACCCTTGGTCTTAGGCCAAGAGCTGTCATGATTGAGTGCAGAGGGTTGGGATATTTACCTGCTTCCTCAGGAAGGGCTCTTGAATGTATGCAAAGTTCTCCAGGAAGAGAGCTGGGCAGTGTGCACAGTGCTGGAGATGGTTCACGCCATCTGGCCTTGTAGAAGGATGTCCTTCTCATTCTGCAAATGGAAGTTACTGAAGACAAACAGTTACGGTAATAATTGTTACATAAGATGTGTACCTGGTGGAATTTGTCTAGGAGAAGTAGGCTGGAGAAATAACATGGGTTTAAATCAAACGGAAACTTGCTGCTTAGAATTTCAGAGGGGAAGGCGATGAAATGAACACTGGATGCACAAGAGATGCGGTTTACCAGCACAAGGGAAGGCCTGGGCCAAGTAGTGGGAGTGGGTGGGTAGGGGAGCAGGGGCGGGGGTGTATAGGGAACTTTTGGGATAGCATTTGAAATGTAAATAAAGAAAAAAAAAAAAGAGATGCAGTTTAAGACAATAGCGACTCTCTCAAAATATTCAAGTGGATCCTTCTATCCCTTATGGCTTTTTTTTCTGCTCGGAGCTGAAATTGTTGAAAATAAATTGGCATAAAGGCTGTTATTCTCCACAGACGATGCTGCTCTATTTCTTCACATGGCTTAGAAAATATTGAATTTATTGATTATTCTTGTTGCTTGCTTGGTTATGTAAACATGTTTTTCCGTCTTCTCTTCGACCCTTGTTACCTTTCTCATTTGTGTGCCAAGTGCCCTCCTGTATTTTCACGTTAGTGGGTTGAAAACAAATCCCACTCTTGTATTTTATTGCTTAATATCGTATTGGACTATACTGACAGAAGTTAGAGTGTGTGTGGCAGTCTGTATGACCAGCACCTCAGGCAATTTCTAGTTTTCTTTGTGGCTGTGAACGTTTTGCTTGTGGAGAAGGCAAAGATCTCATTAACACTCTGTGACAGATAAAGACTATGCTGGCTTTGCGGATTTGTGCTCCCAAACTGTTCCTTTTTTTCCTCTCTATTTCTACTTCATATGTGCCTGTGATTTCTGGTTGTTCTCATTGTATCGTAGAATCATACTACACCTTTATGGTCATCAGAACAATCCCAACTTTTTAAAAGAGAATCAGATTTGATCCACAGTACATTAGAACAGTATTGACATTATCAAGGCTGAAGGCACTTCTGAAGCATCCGTAGCTGCTCACGCAGAAGTAAAAAGTCATTGGTGAAGCTTGCTGAGTTTATAGGACACCCAGGGAGCAAGAAAAGACACTATTACTAGGGAGGAAATCCTTTCGATGTCACATGGGATCTGAATTTCTGATTGATATCCATCCAGGGCAGTATTGGCTTCAGAGAAAGCAGAAAAAGAGAACATCTGCCTGGTGGTGAAATTCCAGGGCTCTCAGAAGGTTCCATGTAGAAAAGCCAAACCGAACCACCACCAACAAAAACATCAAAATCTGCAAAACACCACATTCATGTTTCACAAAGACCCAAGGAAAGTAATTCACAGACTCAGTAGGGGCCTGGGCAAAATATTTATGAATATTTATATGAATGAACAAATTGATGGTTTGAATATTTTACTAACATAACCACTAACAAATCTTTTAAAAAAAATCTAGATGACTAGTATTTCAAAAGTGACATACCATGAGCAGTTAGCTGAGAATTCTGGGTCTCTAAAAACCTTCCTCAGCAAATGAAGTGCAAAGAACTATCATTAAGCTCCATATAATAACTTTGTTATATATCAATGCATATATGTTTATATATGTACAAAATATATGTGTACATATACAAAATAAGAATCAATGTTACCCCTGGAAGCATGTATTTCTATTTTCTGTTTCCCTGCTGAGGTTCAGCCTCAGCATGGGGTGGGTCCTGAGAAAGGTGGGGATGGGAACAGTGCTGATTCAATAATGACTTGGAGTCAGCAGTAGATGCTAGCTGCTAGATCATATACTCTCTCTGTTCCCTGATGATTCTCAGTATTCCTTATTCTTTAGCTTAATGACCAGAGAGAGCCTGAACCCAGTCTTTTATTTACTAGAGCTATACCATCAAGGCTTTGATCATTGCTAATAGTCATCAAAAATTCTTAATTTACATAAATTCTATGAGTCCTGGGTCAACAGTTCTAAACCCCATTTCCTTAGAGAAGAAACTAAACACAAAGCATAAAGCACTTTCCTAATGGTTTTACACGGGCTGTTCTTCATGAGTAGCTGGGCACAGCTCTTGCCGTTTCCTGGTACAGCAGACCGCAGTCTTTAGTAACTATTTTCATGTAAGAACAGAAAAGTGACAGACTACTGAAGTTGAAATGATTTCTTACAAAGTATCAAAATTTATGTAAGTAAAGCGGTTAGCTCACTCTAAGATCTTCCCAGGCGTTATCGTCTCCAATATTTCAAATAGGAGAACAAAACTGTTTAAATGCATCTACACCATCTTTTAATTAGCTAATCTTCATTTCCTCATCCTGGCAATTCCACAGCCGTATGTACTCTCCTTCTAATACAATTTATTTCTAAGTCATACATAAAATCCTATGTTTTCTATCCATATCTATTCTTCTTTAGACTACTTTAACTCTTTATTCTTGCTGTCCCCAAGTTCATCCTGGGTAATTAATGCAGCAGTTATGGGACTGGAGAGTACATGTATCTCCTCATGATTCCAAATTCAAGACCAAGTCTGGCAACGAACTATGTTTACAATGGACCATGTAGGCTTTTATGACCCTTATGGTTATGTTGTCTAGATCCTTTCCCATGGCCTTAAAGGCCAATCAGAGGACCCGTTCCCCATCCTCCACAGCCTCATGGTCACCTCCATTCCTCATTCCTGAAAACTGCGTCTGTCATTTATTATGGCGCGCTTAGCTCTGAGTAATGGGGGGAAGAAAGAAATATTGGAAGTAGAGTAGCAAAGACAGCAGATCAGTTTTGGGGCAGCAGCAGCCATCAGCAGACACGAGGATCATGGGGATCAATGGTCTGGTGATGCTCCAGCGGCAGGAACTGTGTCACACCTCCCCTTAGGAAGCCATGCAGGCCTGGCATTTCCCTAGGTTTTTCCTCTACTTAAAATATTTATTGGTACTTAGTAGTCTCCGCCCCTAAGTAGTAGTAATAGTGTTACCATGCCATCACAGCAAATTCCTCAGCTCATTTTAATATAGGGAAGTTATAGATACCACCAGGCTGGTGCAGTGGGAGAAAACGTAGCTTGAAGCTAGACTAGAGAGGAGACGGACTAGAGTAAAGGAGTCAAGGCTGACCTGCACATCTCTCTCTGGTCTTTAATAAGCTGATTCCTGTGCAATTATGACCCATTGATTGATTCACTGGGGTTGGGGAAAGGGAAAGTCATTGTTTCTTGACCTGCTAGGCTGGGCTCGAATCTTTGGAGTTTATGTAATAATGAATTTCATTTTTTTTTTAAAATGCTCCTTTAAAATAACAAGAAAGGTAGGCCTCATTTGGTAAAGACTTGCGCAAACCAGCCATGTGACTTATGAATTCTACCCCAGACTTGAAGTTTTCTCTCTCTCTCTCTCTCTCTCTCTCTCTCTCTCTCTCTCTCTCCTAGGCTTCTTTATTTAGATGTCCATCTTCTTTCATAGCATTATTTATGGTTCCCTCACCCATGCATGCCGTGACTGACATAACCTATGCCATAGCTACTTTCTCATTAGGAGATTTCTGTCATTAGTTACAGACTCCTTATGCTGTCTCTCTCTCTCTCTCTCTCTCTCTCTCTCTCACTCACACACACACAATGTCACGCTCTTTCTCTCACACACATTCTCTGTTTCTCTCTCTCTCACACTCACTTGTTCTTTCTGTCATATACACATTCTTTATCTATCATTTCTCTCTCACACACTCATTCTCCCTCTCTCTGTCACACACATACATTCTCTTTCCCTCTCTCATACACACACGGCCCAAAGTTCATGGGGTGAGAGCAGACAAGGCCAAGGGCATCTGGGCAGGAAGTTTGCTGCCCAAACTACCTAGGATATTTTGTTATTTCCTATTTTAAACTACAAGAAATTTTGGGAGCCAGAAGAAAAAATTATTGTGTAATATTTTTATATTTTTGAAGATAATTTGTGTATTAGTAAAACTGGCAGATTAGACTCTTTCCCTCTGTACTAACTTGTGTGTGTATGTTTTCTTTTGGGAGTGTGACCTTAAAAAATACGCTTGCCCATATCTGTCACCAAACCATTTTATAAGTCCCCTGTGTTTAGACATGAGAGAACTTGCCTAGTTGTGCCTCAAGTTAGACCTTGATTTCAAATAAAGATCCATAGAGGCTAGAAGATATATTTATATTGCCATATTATTTGTCGGAGTCCAAGAGCTATTTAAAACTTCTATGCATCATTAGGGATGGGGATGATTTTGGCTTTTTAAAAAAATAGTGAAATGTTATGAGAAAAGCCTTAGGTTGTTTTATTTATTGTCAAAGAATCAGTAACTAAGTTGTGGGAGCAGTGGGGCATAATTTCATTGCTTAAAGGCATATGCTAATATGGATAATCAAAAGAATTGCAAGTTTTAGAAAATAAGTATTCCTGTGTGTAAAAATTAGACAGGGCTTCTTGCCTCAGTGTGTACAGTCTGCAAATTCACTGTGTTGAGGATGAGGAGATGTCTCAAAAATTAAATTACTACTACTACTACTATTTATAAAAGAAAGCATTTAATTGGGCTTACAGTTTCAGAGGGTGAGAGTCCAGGAGGGTGGACCATAGGCGTGGCAGCAGAAACAGCTGAGATTCACATAATGATCTGTCCAAAGTCTGGGGGGGGAGGAAATGGTCTTTTCCCTCAATTGTATTTGCCCAAGCTGAAGAACTACTGGCCTAGGTCCAGCCCCTCCATGCTCTTTGGTTGCTGGTTCAGTCTCTGTGAGCCCCCATGGGCCCAGGTTAGTTGACTCTGTAGGTCTTCTTGTGGTGTCAGTGACCCCTCTGGTCCACTCAATTCTATCCCCAATTCTTCCACAAGATGCCCCCAGCACCACATAAATTACCCTGCAAGTGCGGGGAGACAGGAACACCAGTAGGAGCTGGCTGGCAAGACTTGTGATCTATGAAAGCGTGGGTGTTAATCAAAAGTCATTACCTGGAGAAAAACACTGAAGACGATTACCAACATCAACCTCTGGCCTCCCCATGTACGCCCCACACATGTGCCCCCATGTTGCAAACATGCCAATCACACATACGGTAAACCTCAAAAAAAAAAAAAAAAAAAAAAAAAAAAAAAAAAAAAAAAAAAAAAAAAAAAAAAATTCACTATCGCGTTGATAATGAACACGAGGGACCTGTAAGATGTGACTTTTCAGAAATTGCCATAGATCAGAATTTTAAGATCTGATGGGGGAGTGACACATCTGGCTTGGCTTCATCTCATGCTTCTGAATCTAAGGGGCCAGACAGCCAGAGTGCTTGGGGACCTTGTGATGACAGACTTGACCAGAATGAGGGGGAACCAGGAGCTTGACAGTTAAAAGAAATTCTCTGGATAGGCAGGGCTTGAGATGGAGTGGGCTTGGCAGCCAGGTTCCTATACAGCTAGCTTTCTGTAACTAATTGGGGAGAATGAGAACGGATATTCATTGCAGAGTGTCCTCAAACTGTAGTAAGTTCTGCCAAATGCCACTTCTCACTGAAAAGCCTTCTGCGGGCTGTAAACTGTCTGCCAGAAAGGGGTTAAATCTGTCCCTTTATAGAAACTGAAAGCACCTCTGTGACACCTACTGATTGCCTGTCTCCTCCTGTGAGGCTAATGCTTCGCACGTCTCAGAGGGCTGAACAGTGCCATCTACTGGTTCAGTTTGAAATGAGCTGGTTCAAAGTATTTCTCCTCCTTTAATACCAAGAAGTAGCTACTACCTCACTGGATGTCCTGTTCTCAGCAATGTGTGTCACTTCCCAGAAGCACAGGGTCCTTCCTTACTAGGGAGGGGCAGCCTGGGACTTGGGTTTCTGCAGTGTCACTTAAAGGTTTTGGTGTTGTTGTTGATTGTTTTGTAAACCTTTCAAAATCAAAACTCAAAAGCACAGAATTCTGCTCATTTAAGAGTTTCTCATTGCTTAGGATTTTATCCTGGAGTTGAAGGAATGTGGCTGAAATAAGCTGTTCTCTGCTTTAAGAAACTCTAAACCTTCCCGTGGCTAGCCTTGTATACTTTAATCAAGACCCAATTATTTTCTAAATAGACTATTTTTTCCTAAGATTTATTTTACTTTTAAGTGTGTATGTGTATTGAGTATGTGAGCATGTGAGCATGTGTGTATGTGTGTATATGTGTATGTATGTATCTTTCTGTGTATGTATGAGTGTGTCTTTCTCTGTGTGTATCTGTGTATATCTATGTGTGAGTATGTCTCTGTGTGAGTGTGTGGGTAAACGTACGTATGTACGTTTGTATGTATGTATGTGTGTATATCCCGTGTGCACATGTGTGACTGTGTCTCTGTAGGCATGTGTGTGTCTGCATATTTCTCTCTGTGTGTGTGCATTGTGTGAGTGTCTCTGTGGTGTGTGTGTGTGAGTGTGTTGTGGGATGTGTGTGTGTGTGTGTGGTAAGTGCCAATGCCTAAAGTCAGAGGTCCCAGATCCTCCTGGAGCTGGAGACACAGGTGGCTGTGAGCCACCCAGTCTGGGTTCTGGGGCAAATTCAGCTCCTTGTAAGCACATTGTGTTCTCTTAGTTCACTAAGTCCAGTCCTTAATTATTTTTTAAAAAGATTTATTTATTTATTTTATGCACGTGAGTACACTGTTGTTCTCTTCAAACACACCAGACAAAGGCATTGGATCCCATGACAGATGGTTATGTGGTTGCTGGGAATTGAACTCAGGACCTATGGAAGAGCAGCCAGTGTTCTTAACCACTGAGCCATCTTTCCAGCCCTTAGTTACACACACACACACACACACACACACACACACACACACACACACACATTTATTCTTTGAGAATGTTTTTCGTGTGTTTTTTTTACACACACTGAGTCTAATTTGTGTTGCCCATTGTGTTGAGTCTAAGTTGCAGGACCATTTACTGGACCATAGTTAACCTACCAGAGGCCACATCCCCAAAGAAAACTGACTTTCCTTCCTATCGAAGCAGTCAACTGCTCCTTAGCTATGGATGGAAGCTGGTGTGCCCCTCCCCTGCCCCACTCATGAACAGCTTTAAATCTTAGGTTAACCCTGTCAATCTCCGACCTCTTAGCTTCTTTTGGCGACGTGTCCATGTCTGTTTGCCCTGAACACTCTTTCTTTCCTTAGCTCACCATGCCTGTTCAGGATGGAGAAAGCTTGGGCTATCTCGGGATGCCGTGTTCTGGCAAGTCAGTGTGCAGCGTTCACATTTCTCACTGTGGGTTTTCTTACGTCAAATCTCTACAAAGTTTGCTAGGGAGCAATAGGACAAACTAGTTTTCAACCTTTTATTCACTGGGGGAGGTGTGAAAAGCCGCAGAGGCAGCCTGAGGAGAAGATGCAGGCTTGTCTAGACTGCAAATTGAACAACTGCGTGTTGGTGTATTTACGTCATTTAAGAGAAAAAACAAAACAAAACAACGGTGAACATCTCTCCACTAGGTACCAATCACCCGTGGGGCCCTGGAGTATGCCTTTTGTTTTATGGAAAGAGATGCATTTGTGAGCGGATTCACGGACTTGTTATTCCGTCTGTTGAGACCTCTGCTGACTTGCTTTACAGACCCCTGGGGGCGTGAGACCAGCATGGCCTTGAACCACACTGCCCTGCCTCAGGATGAGCGCCTGCCCCGCTATCTTCGAGACGAGGACCCCTTTGCTTCCAAACTTTCCTGGGAAGCGGATTTAGTGGCTGGCTTTTACCTAACAATAATCGGTAAGCTTCCTTAATGCTTCTGTGTCAGAGGCTGCATTGAGAGAATTCCTAGACTGTATTGATTTTGCACAAATGATTCCGATATGTACGTGGGTATTAGCAGAGGTGGAGAAGGTGAATTGGCATTGTGACAGTCAATCAATGTTTCATTAAAAAATGGCTGTTGCTGTCATTAGGGATAAATATTCTACTATTAATCCAAAGAACGTTCATAGTGAATTCTTTATCTTTAAACTACTTCATTTGGTCACTTGATTATCAGGTTTGTTTTCTGGCTATCAAAAGAGTGATGATGGATAATTTTTCTGTTTTTAAAAAGAGTGCCCCTTAGACATCATCTACTTTAGCTTCATCTTCTCATAAATGAGGGAACTCTGGCCCAATATAACAGTGACAGTAGACACTGCTTTAAAAGTTGCACCTCGGTCCTATGAAGATAA
The DNA here is from genome assembly GCF_900095145.1 of Mus pahari. Classification (NCBI taxonomy): domain Eukaryota; kingdom Metazoa; phylum Chordata; class Mammalia; order Rodentia; family Muridae; genus Mus; species Mus pahari. The sequence goes on along the minus strand of NC_034607.1, from coordinate 10,216,521 downwards.
AAATTATTCTGGTGATCAATGAAATTCCGCAATTCAGTGAAATCTGCCTTATGTTAGACTGTATTATTCAAACCAGCAGTCACCCACCGCTCCTGAGTGGACAAACTGTTACCTTTCAAATGAGCATATTGTAGTGAAAATGCATGCCTCCTATTGAAGGCTTAGTACTTGGAAAGTAATGTACAAACATCTTGCTGATATTTTGAAATATGAAATGTCCATTGAACTCATAATTTCTGGATTATGAGTTTATGGATTGGATTTATACATAATTTATGGATTAGTAGATTAAGTATTAAATTATTAAATCTAATTTTCTTTTGTGCTTTTATGTTGCTTAATGTGGCTACCAGAAAAAAAACAGCAACACATGTATAGCTCACATTTCTGGTTTATATTTCTACTGGATTGCACAATGCAATTTTGCACCAATGACATTTGGTCTGGGCATAGTGGCACGTTTTTAACCCTAGCATTTGAGAGTCAGGGGCAGGCAGATCTCTATGAACTCAAGGCCAAACTGGTCTACATAGAATTCCAGGCCAGCCAGGGCTAAACTGTAGTACTGTCTTTAAATATTTACCACATTTCTTTAATTTAAAGTTGTTATATTAAATTTGGGTGAACCACGTGCAGGTGGGTTCTATCTTTAGGTTTATGTGTCTTTAATATTTCAGATGTTGGTTCCAGCCTGCTTTCTCAAACTCTCTTTCTCTCTCTCCTTTCTTTGTTTCTTCCACTCTCCCTCCCTCCCTTTTTCTCTTCCCCTTCCTCTCTCATCTGTTTATGACTGGCGAAGAATTTCATGTAATTCCTGAAATTGGACAAAACCACATTAGAATGCTCCATAGATCCCTCTATGGTCAGTGCTTGAGGCAGAAAGAACTTATGAGATTAAATCATATGCTCTGTTGCAAAATAATTTCAAGGGTCCTAGTACTTACTGTGAGCATTTGACTACTTTTCATTTAATTTAAATTTGGCCTTTTGAACACAAATATATGTAAGTAGCTGGGGTAGAGCGATAAATAGAAGCCCCCTGCCGAAAGCGAGAGGGCCTCAGAATAAACTCCACACCATGTCTTCCTAAACTCGGCGATCAGGAAAGGCAGACGAAAAATCATCTCACAAATGAAAATTATTTGTCCCAGTCAGTTGCAAGGGATGCTTTGAAAATAGTGTCTTTAACCAGATCAGTGGCTCTAGGCGATCTAACTGTGAGAGAACTATTAGCCCATTCCCTTCCTACTTGGAAGAAGTTTTAGCAAGAGAATGCAGCAGTGTTGGTGGGAAATGAGAGAAGTTCTCATTTTATGCATGTTGGGTGCAAGGGAGTCAAAAATCAGACTTAAGTGCTGGAGTAGAGCTTAAAACTTAGGTGTTGGAAAGGGAGTCCCCAAGCGAAGGGATCACTAGGTGAACTGAAGTCACAGAATACTCATTTGGGGTGAGCGAGGAAGGGTGGGTTTGGATGAGAATGGAGGGGCTTTATACTCTTGGTAGACCCATGTCTGCTTGTCACTTGTTGAGATCCTTTTTAAGGAGCCCGAGTGGACAAAGCAACATTCTTGGCCATCTTTGTTAAATACTAGGAATCATAGGGGAAACTGAAGAATGAGAATAGAAGCCCTAGTTTGATATGCAGGAGAAATAAATGTAAGGCCCATTTGCCACTCCCCTCTGTCCATGTCAAAACCTGTTTTACTAACTGCCTAAGAGGAAGGCATTTTATCCTGTCCATACGCAAAAAGATACAGGATTTTGATGATCAAAAATAATGACCACCCCATAGTCTCTATCTTCTTAGATTTGTTTTCCTTAGTCTTAACAATATATCGGATGTCTCATTATGCTCATCTGCAGACAAGGTTGCCCATGGAAACAACTGAGCATAGATTTAAAAATTTTAAAATCATGCCGGGCACTGGGTGAAACCCTATGAAATAGGGTTAGTAAAAAGTTTAAGAAAATGCGAGTAGGAAATAATCTCAAGAGTTGCTGGCAGGCAAAGGGTGTTAGAGGAACTTTGGGATTGACCGCATGTGAATACTTAACTGTTTTTCCTTTTTTTTTTTTTTTTTTTTTTGGATATGACAAAGATGGAATTTGTCTTACTATTTTTGAGCTACGTTTTTTGCACTTTTCTTTCCCAGTGTGCCTTGCTGGATGGCTTCTTATTAGGAGTTTCCTTTTTATCTGGTTTGCTCTAGGACTGCACCATCCCCTCAGCCTCCCCTCCCCCATTTGCTTTAAGAAAGCTAAAGAGGCTTTCATGGACCATTAAGCATCCTTGGCTCCAGAGAGTCAGCATTCCCTAAAAAAGCACCATGCAGTCAGATCCGGTGGTTTTATGCCATCAGCAGAGACACACATTTTTTTTTTTTTTTTTTTCCTTGCCCCCTTCAAATGAATTGTGGTGGAGGAAGAAAAGTAGAAATTTAAACAGAAAACTCTGGGTCTCTCCTGTTAATACTTTCCTTATTCCTTACTACTGAAGGCAGCTGTACCAGATTCTCATTTATACACAGCTACACTATGAAGCAAGAATTCCTGAGGAAATCTACTCTACATGTTAAGCTATGGAAGTAGGTGTATTCTTTTCTTAAATACAGTCAGTAGATAATGGGTCTAATTTTTGGATTTTTTTTTTATTTTTAAAAAACTGGGTTTGTAAGAACTTGTGAACAGTTTCATTGTAATATCTGAACCAACTTGTCATTAATAAAAGAATATTCAAACTTGGGAACACATGTATGTCATTGTTGTTAGGTCTGGTGGGTTGAAGGGTCACGTTCTCTCTCCTTGGTGGGAGGGGAATGATTGTGTCACCAGTGGTTACACACTTACCCTCGACAGCTAGTCCAGGGGTAGCTGAAGGCATCCGTGTTCCAGATAGTGAGGGTCCATTCCACCGCAGGAATCTAAGTCCTGGGGCCTGTGTTGAGGACATGACCCCTTCCTTGCAAGGGCGTCACTACAGCCACCTCTCACCACACCTCTCCCACATGCCGGTGCTCTTATGTGAGCCCCCGGGGCCACTGAAGTCACCTCTCTTGGTTGACTTTAATCTTCAGGGTTTTATCGATAGCTAAGGGGTTGATTCCACTTCTTCAAGGGAGGGAGTCATGTAAAGCCAATACTTTATAAAAATGGCTGAGGAAAACACTCTGCCCTGGGGGCCGGTACAAGAACTGACCATTGGGATTCCCACCTCATCCTGAGCCTAATGGAGAAGCTAGTGGTTCCAGCGCCTGGGTAGGTTCAGTCCTGTGACTCCTGATTCCTACCCCTTCTGAGGCGACCCATCCCTTGCCTGTCACTCACAATCCATGCTTTTATCTCATCTTCTCAACTTAGATTTTTATCTAGTGTCCTGTCATTACCCTCTAAATCTGTGGAGTCCTTTTTTTTTTTTTTTTTTTAAGTGTGAAGTGTTTCATCTGCAAACGAGTGCTCATGCTCACTTTAATGATGGCACATTTTATTCTTCTTTGTAGGGATTCTCTCTACATTTGGAAATGGGTATGTCCTTTATATGTCTTCTAGACGCAAGAAGAAGCTGAGACCTGCGGAAATAATGACTATCAATTTAGCAGTCTGTGATCTGGGGATCTCAGGTAATTCAGCCACACTGCTGCTCCTTCTTTGTGGGTTTAAGGTATTAGCCATTCTAAATCCCTCACTGGCTCAGAGCTCACTTTCTTACCGCCTGCTTCTTCCCATCACAAAACATCTTTGCAGCGTTTGTAGCCAGTCAATGAAATGTCTGCTAAAGAGATCAGTTAACATTCTTTTTGCTTATTAATATATTTAATTTTATTTAATAACATATTTATTAAGAGATTGTTTATCATTTTTTTGGTTAGGCATGGGACCTCTGTTCACTTCTCCCTAGAACACTGGGATTTCCACCCCCGCCCACCTGAAGCTATTTCAAATTGATACCTGGAGGGGAAAGAAAAGACTAAGTTTTCTCTAGTGGAGTGTGCCACACTCCAGGGTGGGCAGGCTCTGTGATCAAGAACAGTTAGCTAGTCAAAGCGAAACAAACTCCATGTTTTTTGGCAAGCTTTATTTATTTATTTATTTATTTATTTATTTATTTATTTATTTATTTATTTACTCTTATTGGTTTTCTGTTTGTTTGGTTTTCATTTCATTTCATTCTTTCTTCTTTCGTGTGCTTGCTTCTTTTTAGAGAGAGAGAAAGCATGTAGCTGGTGGGTAGGGAGGTAGAGTGTATTTGGGAGGAGTTGGAAAAACAATGATCAAAATGCATTGTATGAGAGAAGAAAAACAGAAAAACAAAAATTATTTTCTATTTTCCTCCTCTTTTTCTTTCTTTCTTTCTTTCTTTCTCTCTTTCTCTTTCTCTCTCTCTCTCTCTCTCTCTCTCTCTCTCTCTCTCTCTCTTTCTTTCTTTCTTTCTTTTTCCTTGTTTCTTTCCTGTCCCCCTTTTTCTTTTTCTTTTTTTCCTTTTGAGACAAGCTCTCCTATAACCCAGGCTGTTCCCTGATTTCCTATGTAGGTGAGGCTGACTTTGAACTGTTCACTCCCTTGCTTCCCTGGAGTGATAGGATTGCAGGCATGTGGCTCTATCGTTAGATTATTTTTTTGTCAAATATTTTATTTCTTACTTATTTTTTCCTTGAACATATACATGTATGTATATGTGTGTATGCACATTCACATATATGGCCAATTTCATGTGGTTACATATTCATGTCTATGTATGAGTGCATGAATATTCATGTGCATGTGGGCACATATGTGTGTGTGTGTGTGTGTGTGCACATGTATATGTGCGTGTGCATGTGAGCGTGTGTGTGCAGGTAAACTAGAAGCCAACATTGCTGTTTCCAATCCTTGTCTTCTATGTATACTGAGACAAGGTTTCTCACTTGAATTCATAGCTCGTCAATTTGTTTCTCTAGCTAACCAGCTTGCCTTAGGAAATCCACTATCTCTGCTTCCCGTGGGCTGGTCACCCAGGGTTTACATAGGTGCTGAAGATCCAAACTCTGGTCCTCACACTTATCAGACAAGCACTTTACCCTTGGAGCAATTGTCCAAGCCCACTGTTAAACCCTATCCCAGGAATGCTAAGTGTTAACGGTAGAGTTTTGGACAATACATGATATTGTCCATACAATATGTGATATTGTCCATATAATATGTGATGCTGTCCATATAATACATGATAATGTCCATATAATACATGATACTGTCCATGCAATACATGATACTGTCCATATAATATGTGATGCTGTCCATGTAATACATGATACTGTCCATATAATATGTGATGCTGTCCATGTAATACATGATACTGTCCATATAATATGTAGTTCTGTCCATGTAATACATGATACTGTCCATATAATACATGATACTGTCCATGCAATACATGATACTGTCCATATAATATGTGATACTGTCCATGCAATACATGATACTGTCCATATAATATGTAATTCTGTCCATGTAATATATGATACTGTCCATATTTCAGAGTCCACTGGGCTATGGGTTCAGGATCTAACAGCCCACTGCTTTGCACACTGTGACTACTTTCCCACCAGCATGGAAATCTGGTGAAAAAAACAACATGTAAGATGACAGAATCTTGAAGGGGAAATGCTAGCCAAAGACAGTGACAGGTCACTCTGAGAGGAGATGAGATTGCTGGGGCAATGGTGACTTTCATTGTAGTGTAAGGACTCACTACAAGCTTCTACCATGGTCCTTAAAGTTGGCTGCACAAAAACATTATAGGAGGCACTTAAAAGTACTGATGTCAGGGAGTTCAATTTAAGTGCCCGAGAAGTGCAGTGGATGAAGTCCTTGCTGTGAGCATGAAGACCTGATTTGGATCCTTAGCATCCATGGGTGTGACAATACATTCCTGTGATCCCAGCCTTGGGAAGTGGAGACAGGAACACTGTGAGGCTTGGAGTACAATAACCTCATCCAAAGACCCTAGTGTCCCCAATAAGGTGGCAACTGATTGATAGAGAAAGACACCTAACATTAACAAGCAGTCTACACATTTGCATGTGCAAATGTGCACCTGCACACATGTGCACATGCACCACACCACACACAGACACTCAGAAATACAGACAGTCTACACACACAGAAACACACAGAGATGCAGACAGACAGACATACCACATACAGAGAAAGACACAGAGATACAGGCAGGCAGACATAACACACACACACACACACACACACACACACGCACGCACATGCACACGCACACATACACTCAAGAGATACAGACAGACAGACATACCTTACCCTCAGAGATACAGAGATACAGACAGACAGACACATGGAGGTACACGCACACACATGCACAATACCACACACACACACACACACACACACACACAGACACTCAAGAGATACAGACAGACATACCTCGCTCACAGAAACACACAGAGCTACAGACAGACACCCAGATACACACACACACACGCACATGAATACGCCCATGCCCACGCCCATGCGCATAGGCACACACACCGGCGTGCATGCATGCATTTCCAGATAAGTTACTATGTGGGTCAAATTGAAAACTTCTGGATTTTTCTCTTGCTTCTTAGACATTTCAGATAACCGAGCAAAGGAGCTATAATGTTCTTTCTTTAACTGTACTTTATTTAAGAAAGAGGAATTTTGGGTATGCGTCATCTTGCTGCAGGATTGACTGACTATACCCTAACCTTTATTTGGATTCAAAATCTGTTACCTAGCTGTCTGTAGTCTCAGGCTGTTAGGGAGGGAGAAAGAGTCGTTGAAGTGTTCGCTTTTACATTGGGGACTTTTTCTTTTTAAAGCAGCTTCTCGTTTCCCTTTTAAAATAGTGTGCCTTTTCCTAAATCGAATTTTCTACTGCTGCTAGTTTACAAAAACCAAGTTTAATAATAATCCTCAACCTGTTGAGTGGATGCAATATTAAATAGCAGATGTGTTGCCCTCTTCCTGAGAGTTTGCATGCTCCAGGTTGCTTGAGAAGGCGTTACTGGGTACGGATAGACTTCAATATCATAAACTCTTAGGGTGATAAATGTATTTGTATGTTAGAAGCGGAAAGAGGCTCTGCAAGCCTGTGTGAACCCAACGCGGTTTGTGAAAGGCTGTAAAGTGCCTGACATTTTCTACTCTTACCACGAGATGGCGGTAGAGCAGCGGGCATGGTTCGGTTTTTCTCCATCTGTTAGCCTAAGGCTCGATTTCTGGTTGTGTGTGTAAAATGTCTGTCCCTGTGAACCCTGTCATTTCAGCTACATCCGACGCAGACGAGACACGAATTAAAAAAAAAAAAAAAAAAAAAAAAGCTCTTAATTGGTCTGATACATTGAAACTGCTTTCACCCTTATCAGTCTGATCACATCCTTCCTTCCCCAGCGAATGCACTTAGAGGAATTCACCGGAAGGTGTTTTCTTCCACCTGAGTTTTCTTTGGTAAATCTGAGTCACGTTTACTGTCTATAATACACTTTCTTCCAATACATCCCTAAAAATTTTGTATTCTTCCCTTACCCAGATGCAGTCTTTATTTTTTATTATTTTATTTTATTTTTATCGTTTATGTTTTACTTATTCACTTCTCAATCTCTCGCTGACTCTCTCCCAGTCACCCCCTCCCACAGACCTTCCCCAATCCCTTCTCCCCTTCTCCTCTGTGTGGGTGGGAGTCCCTGGGTGTTCTCCTACCCTGGTATCAAGTCTTCTAGGCTAGGTACATCCTCTCCCACTGAGGCCAGGCAAGGGATCACAGCTAGAACATGTCCTACGTACAGGCAACAGCTTTTGTGACAGGCCCCGCTCCAGTTGTTCATGAAGACTAAGCTGTACATCTGTTACCTATGTGTGGGGGAAGCCTAGGTCCAGCCCCTGCATGCACTTTGATTGGTGGCTCAGTCTCTGAGAGCCCCCAAGGGTCCAGGTTAGTTGACTCTGTTGGTCTTCCAGTGGAGTTCTTATCCCCTTCTAGCTCTGCAATCCTTCCTCCTATTCTTCCATAAGAGTTCTAAGCTCCACAGGGTCCCCAGTGAAGGAGCTAGAGAAAGTACTTAAGGAGCTGAAGGGATTTGCAGCCCCCTAGGAGGAACAACAATGTGAACTAACCAGTACCCCCAGAGCTCCCAGGGACTAAACCACCAATCAAAGAAATCACATGGTGGGACTTGTGGTTCTAGCTGTATATGGAGCAGAGGATGGCCAAGTCGGTCATCAATGGGAGAAAAGGCCCTTGGTCCTGTGAAGGTTCTATGCCCCAGGGTAGGGGAATGACAGTGCCAGGAAGTGGGAGTGGGTGGGTTAGGGAACAGGGGGAGGGGGAAGAGGGTAGGGGATTTTTGGAGGGGAAACTAGGAAAGGGGATAAGATTTGATATGTTAATAAAGAAAATATCTAATTAAAAAAAGTGGGGGCAGGGGGAAGCGTTCCAAGCTCCACCCACTGTTTGGCTGTGGGTGTCTGCATCTGTCTGAGTCAGCTGCTGGGTGGAGCCTCTCAGAGGACAGCCATGTTAGGCTCCTGTCTGCAAGCATGACAGGGTATCATTAACAGTGTCAACGATTGGTGCTTGCTCATGGGATGGGTCTCAAGTTGGGCCGGTGGTTATTGGTTGGCCATTCCCTCAGTCTCTGCTCCATCTCCCATCCCTGGATTTCTGGTCGATAGGATAGCCTTTTTGTCAAATGTTTGTGACCCAGCTGCATTCCATTCTAAACACGGAAGAAGCACGTTTTAGAATCAGGCATGCCACAGATAATCAACGAATGTAGGTTGTCTTAACACAGAGGCTCTTATTCAGGACCGTGTAGTCGAGTAAGATAAAGAGTTAGAGACTTGTGTTAGCAGGTCCAAGGGTTTGAAGTCCTGGACACCGATAGCTAAAGCGAGGCGAAGCACAGTGGAAACAACACTGCAGTGACTCTATCAGGCTGAGGAGCATTCTGCTCCGTGGAAGAGGGGAGGGGCAGAGGGAGACAGACTGAGGGACAGAGGCAGACACAGAGGTATTGGCATTTGTTGTAGATGACCTTGTCAAAGGCTCTACTCCAGGCTGGACACGGTGCTAGAGCTCAGAAATGGCAACATTTGGGAGGTGAAGGCAAGATGTTCAGTAGCCGAGGCCACATTAATCTCTTGTGCTGCCTTGGCTTTCACGCAGGGGGATTTTCTGCAAGCTTTGGGGTTTGCTGTCTTTTCTGCTCTGAAGGCTTTTCAGGCTACCGAATCCTCACGCTACCTAAATGTCATTCCCTTATGTAAAGTAATGGCTCTTCTCTATATCTGTATCCTGTGTTTCTTTACCCCACTACTTCCTATTTATCATTCTGTCATGCTCCCCACTTCTCTCTCAGACTGGTTGGAAACATTGAACCTTACCTTTACTAATAGCTGTCTTGTTTTTTTGTTTGTTTGGTTTTTTTTTTTTTTTTTT
>NC_034607.1:10195471-10204718 GCF_900095145.1 Mus pahari | reverse complement strand
GGTTACAATTCCCCGCATTAAAGTATTTTTTGGTGTAAGACCTATTATCATATATATATATATATATATATATATATATATATATATATATATATGAAAATAGATTCTTCTCTGATATACATTCTGGACACAATTTCCCCTCTGTCCATTCCTCCTGGCTCTCCCCCATCATCCCCTCTCCCCCTGTCCACTCCCTTTTCCATCTCCCTTCAGAAAGGAGCAGGTCTCCAAGAGACAACATCCCAACATGACAAAGCAAAATGCATCAAGACAAGGCAAAAACCATCACACTGAAGTTGGACAAGGCAACCCAACAGGAGAAAAAGGGTCCCAAGAGCACACAGGGAGTCTTCTTTTATTTTTCCTAATCTGTGGATCTGTGGAGTAATTGGCAACAACATCAGCAGCAGCCTATAGTTAATACACCTGGGCACAAGACACTTTCTGAATAGGAAATTTGTAAATGTTTTGAATATTCCCCATCAACGGCTATAGTTGCACCCTTTGTCGGGTATTGTTTGACTAGCCAAGTCTGTTCGCTTTGGAGGCCAAGACACAAGTCCTCCAATAAGCTTGGTGTGGCTGAATAGATGTTTCAAGGTCACTGCAGACAACCTTGTCCCCAGGAACGCTTATTCCACACTCACACTTGAGTATCTAATTTTGAACAGGAGGAAAACAGCAGCGCCCCAGACAGTCAAGGAGGAAAAATCAGTTTAGAAAAATTGTGCTTTAGGAGAAACGTTCTCTTGGATGTTTTATTGTGAATATAGTGTCTGTCTTGCTCATCTTTGAAATGAACCACTTGAATAAAAGGTTAACAAGGATCACGTCGCTGTCATTGTCCTCTGGGGTCACATCTATTGTACTCCTCGAAGCCAAATCTCTTTGAAGCAGTTATGATAGTAAGTAAAGTAATACTTAACTTTCAAAAAGTTCTTTGACTATTGGGCTGAATGAAAAACTTTTCAGGGTAATTTCAGGCTTAGTTCATGAAAAACATCAGTGCCATTTTAAAAATAGTTGAAAGGTATTTTTGAATCATTTTATTAGCATATATTAATATAATGTGACACTTTCATTCTTGTATATAACATATTAAAATCAATTCACTTCCTCATTTCTCCCTTACTCCCCCATCCTTCTCACTCATTCCTTACTATTTCCCTAACAGCCCTTTATCTACCTTCACATCTTTTGCATGTGTGTCTCAGTGAATTATATTAGAATTGCTTACAGGAGCCTGGTCCCACCTTAACAGTACACATCACTGAAGGATATATCTCCCCCTTCCTCAGCATCCATTAAGTACTTATAAATCTTCAGAGACGAATGGGTACCTATGAGCCCCCCCACCCATAACAGGATGTTGACAAGCTTAGCCCACCTTGTATAGGTAATCACACATGCCATGAGCTCAGGAATGTGACAGTCATGCTATGCCATGTCATGATGTGTCTAATCACAACATCAGCATCCTGTATAGCTCCCTGCCCTTTCCTGCAGCTCTTACATTCTTTCTGCTCCTTCCTTTGAGTTGTTCTTCGAGAGGGTGTGTGCTAAAAATGTCCCATTTACAGCCTGACATTCAACAGTCATTTATTTTCAGTAGTTTGGCCAATTTGTGAGTCTTGCGGTCACTACCGTTAACTGCAAAGCGACATTTGTCTGACCAAAGCTAACAGCAACATTAATCTATGGGCAAAAACATACTCATGCAGAAGGCAGCTCATGCCTCTTTGGTAGTTCAACAGTAGTAGCTGCTTCACAGAGCCTAGGACTTCCCAAGCCATCAGCTTTTGGTTAGATTTACAGTTCCACACACAGTTCCCCTACTTCTGGAGCAAGCCTCAAAGCCAATTAGAAAGCAGCTGGTTACTCCTACAATACTTGTGGCATTTTCCTTAGTGTACAAGTAGACTCATGGGTTATTATGGAACACGTGATCAACAGATGAGTGGACTCCCAGCAGTCTGCGAAGCCCCTTCGAGCCCTATGAAGCTTAGCCACCAAGGAGGAAACATTTATCCCAGTTCCTGTTGATCACTTCATGTCTACGACCAAGACCTGTTGTGTCTTCATTGGGTCGCCTGTGAGCTGTCAGAATGTTACCAATCTATTCATTCTGAGTAATGAAGTAAGTGTGTGTGTGTGTGTGTGTGTGTGTGTGTGTGCGTGTGTACTCACACTTTGAAATGTGTCTGTGGGGATGAAGGGCCGGCTGAGTTGAGTGAGTATGTGAAGGGTTTTTAACCTCAAGGAGCTTCATTTGATGCTCGCTCGATGCTCTAGTTGTAGGCAAGCCGTTCACCATCATCTCTTGCTTCTGCCACCGCTGGGTGTTTGGCTGGTTTGGCTGCCGCTGGTATGGCTGGGCTGGATTTTTCTTTGGCTGTGGAAGCCTGATTACCATGACTGCTGTCAGCCTGGACCGCTATCTGAAGATCTGTTATCTGTCTTATGGTAAGTTGGAAGGTCCCTTGCTCCCTGATAGACAAGTTAGATGGTCGGAGTGTTAGAGCTGTATCTACTTTTTACAGTAAATAAAGGTTATTAATGACTTCAGTGACCAAGAACCCTCCTCTTCATAGCCTCCCTTGTTCTACTGTTTATTTAGACTTGACCTGTATTGGTGTATGTTTCCTTTAGTACGACTTTTACAATATGCCTACAGCTTTCAGATGTCTCACTTTCTTGTAGAAAATACCGCAGTGTCTACACATTTTGCTCATGTAGAAAACAGAAAGAATGAATGAAAAGATCAGGCCTGAGAGATTTAGCTGATGACCTCAGTTTTTTTTTTTGTGATTATAAGAACCATGATCTATGATTTTTTTTTTTTCTTTAGGATTCAGGCTCCCTGAGTTTTCAGAGATGGGGAATTCCAGGACGTTCTCCAGGTTTAGAGAGCCATACAGATGTTGCTATCTAAAAGGATACACTCATTGAAAAAAAAAAAAAGGCTCTGCAGGTCTCTTGTGTAGGTAGACGAGCAGCTAAGAGAGCCAGCAAGGCAGCTTTAATGGACTTTCCAGACTTCCATATTTTAAAGATTAGACGATTTTACTAATTAAAGTTCTAGTATGTTTGGTTCTTTGGATCCTGGGAATTTATTGATCCAGAAGGAGAGAGATTTGGGGCACTTAATTTTAATGGTAAGAATCAGACCTAGTCAGGGAGTGGTTGTGACTTCCTTTGGGTAAAACAGCTTGGACTAACAAACTGTTAGGTAGTGTGGCTGAGGCTGCGGGACAGAGGATGGCCAGTGTACAGACATGGCAAAGAATGTTTTCTTTTGTCCTTAAAAAGTTGTTAGTGCTCTGTAGGAGGACTCTGAGGGACTCTGAAGGAGGCCATATATGGGGTAGCGGGAGAGGAGTTGCGAGTGTCTTCAGGATTCAACACTCATTAAATAATTGCATCTCTTTTCATGAATGTCTGAAACTTCCAGTTGAAACGGCCTGAGTCAGAAGTTCCAATAAGATAAAAAGCATACAATTATGCAGTTTGTATGATGTTAGAGTCCAATTCTTACCATAATCTTGTTTTCTCGCACAGCAAACGGAGTTTAAATAAAACCATAGATTTTTATAGACAAGAAGACAAAAATGTTTCAACTTCCTGGGAGTATTTGGGGGAAGAATAACCCTTGATCTCTGTTTTAAAATGTCATCTAGAGTTTAAAGTTTGCATCAACTAAAGAGAGGATGCTATCCATTTCCAGAATCATGGCAGGGCATAAATGCTGTAGGAGAAATGTATATTATCGCAAGCCTTTTCAAAGCTTGACTTCCAGTGATATTTCACCCTTTAACCTGATTCACTATTGGACCTTCACACAGTGTTCTCTAGCATATCAGAATTTGAAAGGTCACTCAGGGACATGCAGACATATGTGGTGGGAAGCAACCACGTTAACGTTGTAAGTGGTCATTCCTGAGAGATGACCCTTTGGACTCTTGAATAATTCCAGTGACCAGTGACGGGGAGCTTACTACTGCTCAAGGCAGCCCATTCTCTGATTGGTCTGCTCTCACTGTTACAATGTTATTCCTTATATTGAGACAAAACTGCCTCCCAGTAACCTCCACCCATTGGTCCTAGTTCTGACTTCTGGAGCACCACAGAACCCATCTCCTAATCTACTCCCTCCTGTACTTGACAGCCTTTCAGCATACTGGAATGTAAGTATGAAAGCACCTCACTCAGTAACCCTCACTACCAATGCTTATCCGTATGCCTATGCACGTCCTTATGAAGCTATGTCACAATCTCTGCCAGTGTCTGACGCGTTAGGATGGATAATCAAGAGCTGACGAACCTTTGTGGTTACCCGATCTACCCTTCTCTGGTTTGGTTTGAGGAAAGTTTCTATTTCATGACGTTCAATGCCATGCATTTGAGTAAATGGAGACGCCGGAGCATAGGCACAATTTCTTCTGTTTCTTCTTTGTGATCACACACACACACACACACACACACACACACACACACACACGCACACGCACACGCACACGCACACACGCACGCACACACACACACACAGAGGCATAAATGTTCATATTAAGGTCTAAGTTAAGAGTTTGCAAAGTTGACACTATTTCATTTACTTTAAACATCATCCAGACCTTTAAGCAAAGACTCGGGTGAAAGCTCAGTTGGTAGAGCGCCTGCCCACCGTGCACAATGCCCTGTGTTCTGACCCCAGCACCACATAAAGTAGGCACAGTGGGAGTGTGCACCTGTCATTCCAGTTCTTGGGCTATGGAGGCAGGAGGATCAGACGTTTAAGCTCATCCTCAGCTCCATGGCTAGCTTGGGTCCACGTCCATTCCTCAAAGCAAACAAACAAGAAAGCCAAGGAGCTAACAACAAACCATAAGCAATGGGTCACCGCAACTTCCCTTTAGCGTTAAGCATACCGAGCACTCAGAAAGGCCACATGAAAGAAGTCACACTGCACTCTGAAGAACTGCAGTCTTAGTGACTTAAATCTCACTTGCTCAGAACAGAAGCAGCCCTGAGTGCATATGGAAAGAGTTAGCATTTCTCTGTGTGTGTTTTTTTTTTTTTTTTCGATAGTTCTTCCCTGCTACTGTGCAGCCAAAGCAGTAAGGAACCATTCTCATTCCTCTTCCGCCATGTGCCATGGGAGGGTCAGAGATTCCCATGACGACTGCTGCCAAAAGAGCCAGCTGATCTGGCTTTGGTGACTGTTGAACTTCGAGAAAGGATCACTAGTGTTTTACAACTTAATCTAAAAAGAAATGATGGTGGCATTTCTTTTTCTTGGAAGTCCCTTAAAGAGCTCTTTGTCTCCCACTCCCTTGTCACCCTCAGTCTTCGTGAAGACTTTTTTTTCCCTTCCCCAGAATTACTTACACAGTATGTGTGACAACCTAATCAGATTGCTGCTCTCTCACCCTGCCTGTGTACTGTCCGACTGTCCCGTGAATAACATCCAAGGATTCGAAAATGTGCATGAATTTCCAAGCACAGTCATTCATTTTAACACCACACCACAGGTTCAGGTTCAAGACCCGCCAACCCTACTCAACAAATTCCTAGGCAAGGAAGGGATATAGACACAAAAGAGGTTTGAAAAAGAAGGATGTTTTAAAGACAAGACGAATTCTTTGTGATTTTGCACCTCCTGGGAAGGACTCTCCTTTCAATTCTTAGACAACTCACTAACATACTCTTGAGATGTCTTCCCAAGCTCCCCCATCGTCTTCCCTGTCCTCTCCTCTTTGTGCTGTCCGCTCTCCCACCCTGAGCCACTTCTCCCTCCCAAAGCTCCTAGGTGCCTAGAGAAAACTTTCCCCGTGAATTCTCTTCAAATTGCATCCTCTTGGACCAAAGCCTCCAGCTCTGGAACTTTCCCTGCCTTGACTTCGCTCTCCCCCAGGCTTCAGTTAATCTGTCCACGTCTCCCAGAATTCAGTGGAATAAATCTTTGGAGCTGGAATTTGACATGTCCAGGGGAGGTATCCGGGCTCAGGGTAGGTTCCATGTGGGTAATGCTCTTTTTTTTCCACCTCCAGGGGTCTGGCTGAAGAGAAAGCATGCCTACATCTGCCTGGCATTCATCTGGGCTTATGCTTCCTTCTGGACCACCATGCCCTTGGTGGGCCTGGGGGACTATGCACCCGAGCCCTTCGGAACCTCGTGCACCCTGGACTGGTGGCTGGCCCAGGCTTCGGGTGGGGGTCAGGTGTTCATCCTGAGCATCCTCTTCTTCTGCCTCTTGCTGCCGACGGCTGTGATTGTCTTCTCGTATGTGAAGATCATCGCCAAGGTGAAGTCTTCCTCTAAAGAGGTAGCCCATTTCGACAGTCGGGTCCATAGCAGCCATGTGCTTGAGGTGAAGCTGACCAAGGTAATGGTAACCGTAGTCCCTGTATAGGTGTGGCTTCTTAGAACACTCAAAATGTCAAAGGGTGGAAGGGTTGGGGGCTGTTGGGAACCCGAAAAAAAAAAAACCCAGAATCCCTATTGGTTGTTTACCCACACTTGAACTCTGTTAGAGCTTATATAAGTCACTGTAGTCCCGCCCTTGTGTTCCCTAAACTCGCCACACAAATGCACACATTTTAAGTATCTACCAAATTAGTATAGTGGATTCAGTGTGCCTATTTTTTCTATTGAAATACATGTTAGTCACACACACACACACACACACACACACAAATATGTAATACCTCACAGTTTGCACCATTTTGCTTGGACTCTGGTAGGCATTTTAAGGTCATCCTGCCATCCACATTGTTTACTGGTTTATCACAGATCATTCCTGAATGGTTGGATCCTTTGGTCAGTGTGAAGGAGCACAGTTGGCAGTCTTTTAGATATTATGGTAAATGGAGAAAAGACCATGGAATTTGACAACAGATAAAGGTTTGAATTCCACCATAAACATTGCCCTGTCTGCAACCCAGCACTAGACATCTAACTTTTTAAAGTTAGTTGATTGATTTATTACATGGTAAATAAAATATAATTACATTACTTCCCTCTTTCCCTTTCCTCCCTCCAGCCCCTCCCATGTCTCCTCTCACTCTCATTGATAGTCTCTCTCTCTCTCTCTCTCTCTCTCTCTCTCTCTCTCTCTCTCTCTCTCTCTCTCTCTCTCTCTCCTTATTATTNCACACACACACACACACACCCAAAGCTTTTATTTCAACTATTTTACCCTTCTGTAAGTTTCAATTCCCTCCCTCCCTCCCTCCCTCCCTCCCTCTCCCTTCCTCCCTCTTCCCTCCTCCCTCCTTTTCTTCCTTTCTTCAGATCTTGTGTATCCCAAGTGGCCTCAAAAATCTCTGTGTGAGTGAGTCTGGCCTTGGACTCCTGGTCCTTCTGCCTCCACCTCCCATGTGTTAGAATTACAGGCATGCTTTACCATGCCCAGCTAAGCTTAAATTTCTATTTTGAAACTGAGAAGCCCCAAAATGAATATTTAGTTATCCCATTGGGCATTTCCACTGGAAAAAGTGTTCACACACTGAAGCAAGCCTCTTGCAGCTCATCTAAGAAGGGGGCTAGTGCTGTGGCTGGAAGGTAAGGTCAGAGAGGCTACTTCTGTTTTTCAAACCTTATTATTCAAATAGCTTGGCATTCACTATTTGTTTATTAGCATACACTAATCACCTATCACATCCAGATCTGTAGTTAATATGACAATCCCGGATTTCTCTAAATGTCCCTTTCACTACCATAAACCAGCTCTAACTGTCCCTAGACAGTGGAAGCCTCCCTAACACAGGTCACCAGAGCACTGGGCATGTTGCCTTTAGAGGCACCTGTCCCATCGAGTCAAGTATTCGTCTCTCTTCTTTTTGCAAGAGAGTGAATGAGATGTAGGCAAGTATTTGGTTCTGTTCGCTTCTGCATTCCACAGCCCAGCACTTGCTAGATGGTAACCGTGATGGCTCCATTGCATACCTGATTAAAGGTGGCCTTGATAACTGTGAACTGGTCCTTTGACTTCTGGCTCAGGCACCTCTTTCTTTGGTCTTGTCAGTCACCAGAAATGCTCATGCTGTATATACATGGAGGCAAACCGCAACCCCCCTCCCCAACACAAAACAAAGGTATGTAGGGGGAAAAAACCCAGTGTAACTTCCCCGTTAGGACATCCACCTTGCAGTCACACTGTTTTCAGTTGATTTCTACTGAAGCAAGAAGATACAACCTCACAGGGACACTTTCTCTGTCTGGATAAAAACCTTTCAGCCTGGGCTCAGGATTCCTCAGCTTCTCACCCACTCAGAACTTCTGTTCTCTATAATGCCAGTGGTCTAAAGTGTGTAACTCCAAGGCTACTGTCTAAGATTTCAGTGGTAAAATAAGTCCATCGTCTGCATCCTCTTAAGTATTTTTAGCTGGGTTATCATCTTGACTTGCCTTCTTTGGGTCTGATCTCATCTAGTAGAATATGAAGTGGCATCTGTCTACAGCCCCTTTTAAACCTGCTATCTTCTCTAGTTATTCTTTTTAAGATGATTTCTCTGACTTTCATAGTACACATACTACAGACGGAAGTATAGTGTGTATCTGCACATAGTGCATCCTTTACACAAGAGCACAATATTTTTGTACTCTCTGGTTCTATGGCTCAACATCATCTCACTCTTTTGTCTTCAATTGACCCGGTCAAACAAGTTTTATTAAGGTCAAATTCGGTAGCATCAGAGACTGCCCTTCTGTTCCCAGAGCTGCCCGTGCAGCCTTAGCAGGTCTTCAAAGTATCCTGGCACCAGTTGGTTAGGGATCCTGGTTGGGATTTTGTTCTTTACTGACCTGTTTTTTTAAAATGAGGTATCCAATTCCTTTTGGTCATGTCATATAGCACAGTGCATGCTCTTTATCCTACCCACAAGGCCTCTGTAGGCAGTGTTTCTACTCTCTGCTATAACTCGTGCAGTAGATTCTGTGAACCTGGCTGAGAGCCCACGAGGAAGGCATGCATTTTCAGTTTGTACATTCTCGCTGGTTCACAAGGTTCTGTTGCTTTGTTCATACAGCCCTGCTCTCTGGTGCTTGGCTCAGAAAGGCCAGTTCAGGGTACGCTTTCCACTCCCCGACATCCTCTCTTGTCTCTGCACTATAGACATTTCACCTATTCGAGTGGAAAATTGACTTGGATTTTCTTGCTCACTCTTAACATCCTTAGGCCTCTAGCTGGGGACAGTCAATTGTTTTCAACACACACACACACACACACACACACACACACACACACACACAC
>NC_034607.1:10181690-10195429 GCF_900095145.1 Mus pahari | reverse complement strand
AAAACAAAACAAAACAAAAAACACCCAAGGTATGAACTCTGTTTCTCTCAAGTGACTTGTTTCATTGGTTGGCCTATTGATTGTTCACCTGCCAGTGAGGCGTGAGATTCAAGGCACTCCCTATGTGGAGGCTAAGGGAAGAGGAATGGTTGCTCTTTTTTAAAAACTAATTATTATTATTATTTTTTACTCTCTTTTTTATTGGATATTTTCTTTATTTACACTTCAAATGTTATCCCCGTTCCCAGTTTCCCTCCCTCCCGGAAATGCCCAATCCCATGCTCCCTCCCTTCCTTCTGTGAGGGTGTTCCTCTACCCACCCACCCACTCCCACCTCCCTGCCCTCGATTCCCCTACCCTGGGGCATCTATTGAGCCTTCATAGGACCAAGGACCTCTCCTCCCATTGATGCACGAGAAGGCCATCCTCTGCAGCTGGAGCCATGTGTACCCCTTTGTTGATGGCTTAGTCCCTGGGAGTTCTGGGGGGTTCTGGTTGGTTGATATTGTTGTTCTTCCTATGGGGTTACAATCCCCCTCAACTCCTTCAGTCCTTTCTCTAACTCCTCTATTGGGGACCCCACGCTCAGTTCAATGGTTGGCTACGAACATCTGCCTCTGTATTTGTCAGGCTCTGGCAGGGCCTCTCAGGAGACAGCCATATCAGGCTCCTTTCAGCATGCACTTCTTGGCACCCACAATGAAAACTAATTATTTATTTCTCTTTGTTCTCTTTAGTGTTTCCAAGCTTAAAGGTCAATTCTCAGAGAGACATTTTAAAAATGGAATTCTGGACTTCCTGTTAAAGATCTTTCACAGAAACATCATTACTTCTTGAGAATTGTCAAATATCTAATTAATTTGCAATCATGTGTTCATTCTTGAGATTTCTTGTTCAATGTCTTTTACTACTAGTCAATAGGGGCTGTAGGGGCACTTTGACTTTCTGTCACTTCATGTCCCCAGAACCCAACGCATCACCTCTAACATCCTAAGTGTTTAAAATATATTTGTTGAAGGGAAGAAGAAGAAGAAGAAAAAAGCTAAGACACAGAGACATAATAAAAAAAAACAAAAAGAATTTCAAAGTAGTAATCATTTCCAGTTGTGCCCCTGACCCCGAGAGGACATACACTGTTTACCTTTATTAATGATTTTGGTGGTCAGTGCTTGAACCCTATGTTGAGAAATCTCCAACTTCTTTAATTGTCTTAGAGGAGTATGGGTGAGAGGAACATGACTCAAATTAAAAATGCCGAAAAAAAAAAAAAGCCAATAGCTTACTTCCCAGCCTCTCTGCCCCCCCATGTGTCTCAGGGTCTAGTAAGGGCAGACCCAGGCCCAGAATCCTCACACAGGTTAGTATTTTCTACACCAGAACCAATCAATTGCTGGGATTCGAGTGTCCTCTCTTCCTGATGAACTGTAACTGTAAGCTAGTGTGCATCTTTCGATAAGTTCTGCTCTATTCAGGATAAACCAGGGCTATTACTCACAACCCAGACTCCAGACTCACCCTCCTTGGGCAAAGCCATTCAGTGCTCGAGGCCTTAGGTTTTCTTATCAGTGGAAGGATGTGAGGTAGAGAGTGGGGGAGAGGGCCGTTAAAATCAAATGACATCATCATTGACTTGAAAACGCCAAGATTCTGCCAACGA
This sequence comes from Mus pahari, assembly GCF_900095145.1. NCBI lineage: Eukaryota > Metazoa > Chordata > Mammalia > Rodentia > Muridae > Mus > Mus pahari. The sequence goes on along the minus strand of NC_034607.1, from coordinate 10,193,772 downwards.
GTTGGGTCCTTTAAAGGCCTGTGGTGGTAGTTTGACAAAAGGAATTTTAGTTGGGTCCCGTAGCTGTTTGCTCTCTCCTAAGCAAGATTGTCCCACCTAAGGACTTTGTTTCACATATAATGAACACCTTTCCATCAGGTCCCATATTTTATTGAATAGGCACTTAGAAATTATCCCCATTCATTAGATCAAGCCATTGCTTAGTCTGGGGGATATCATGTTCAGTTTTAGATGTAAATTCCCGAACACAGATGGGCAAGCTAACATGACCCAATTTGTCTCCTCTCTTTTCAATCACAGCTTTTGCTTGTTTTTAGAGTAGTGGTATTTTAAGGTTTGAGAAAATTGCAACTGGAAAGTGTGGAATTTTTTTTTTTTTTTTTAAAGCATGAGCTCATATTCTCTGCTTGGATCATAGCCAGGGCTAACAGATGGCAGGCACCCCCAAAGACTCCAGAAAAGTTTCTTTGCAAGTTTGTGGAAGAGGGTGTGAGACAGTTGACCTCTCCTGTCATTCTGTGGGTAACACAGGAAAACTCAAAGTGGGAATGCTTAGGCTGTTGAATGAATTAAGCACATAGAAGGTGGCCCGAGAGCGCAGACGTTGCTACTTGTGTATTTGTATGTGTGTAAGGGAACTGAGGGACAGAGAAACTACAGGGACAGTTCCATTCCCCGTCTTCCTACCTATTTTCTCCTCCTCCCTTCTCTCTTCTGCTCTTCCTATTTTGCTTTTCTTTTTGTCAAGACTACATTCTACCGTCTGGGCTGGTCTGGGACTCACTCTGAAACCAATATTGGCCTTGAACTCATGGCCATTCCCCTCTGTCTCTGCCTCCCGAGTGCTGGGATTACAGGTGTGTATCCATGCTGGCTTCTGGCTTTTCAGCATTTTAATAATATTACCCAGAGACATGCTCGGGAAGTGAAATTACCATCTTTAAATCCAGTTTTCCCTAGCTGTGGGTAAATCTGTGTGCTTGCTAAGCAGGTCAACCACAATCTATCTCAGTCTTTTCATCCCACGCTTGGACCAATCACACACCTTCGTGCAGTGGGCAGGACTCTCTACCACCATCTTCTCTCTGTGCACGGATCTCTCGCCAGGCACTGAATTACGATGGCTATTGCACGTTTGGCGATGTAATTCAAATTTGCTGTTGGTGGAGGGGGTCATTTCATCTCTTTGGCCCCTCTTCTGTATTTTTACCTTCCACATACATTCTATGGCTTCCTCCCATGTACTTCATTATTCTGTATACAGCTGATGCCTGGCTCAAATCCTGGCAAAGGAGCTCAGAGGGAAGAACTGGACTCCTCTTCTGAAATGCCTATGAACGCAGCAGCAGAGTTTTTTGTTCTTCTTATAGTCAGTGGGGCCAAACTAAGATTGAGACTATGGAGATGCACATTACCTCATAGCCAAAGACTCCTGTACAGTCCTTCCACATAGTCCCTCACACTGAGGAGATGGGACCTCTTTGCTTAGATCCCTTACCTGCTCTGATGAGTCAGGGTCAGGCATAACTTCAAATACGTAAGCTCAGCCCATTATCCTAGGATCCTGTTAACCAGTTAGTTCGCTGGAAGGGAGCACATCCAGGTGGCATTACTTTGTGTTACTTACTGCCAACTTGAGCTACAGCTGGGGAGTACTGACATCCTTGTGTCTTCTGTGGCAACTTATTTCAAGCGATGCAAATTGCAGATGTGTGATTCTTTTGTACAAGCTAAACATGAATGTTGTGAGAATTTCCTCCCACAAAACTGTCTAATTTGGGAACTGGGGGTTTTAGTGCTTTCTCAGTGAACCAAAAAGAGTGATGGGAGCGAAGTCATTAAAAAAAAAAAAAAAAAAAAAAAAAAAAACCTGAGAAGGATGGTGGGTGCTGGGGCCTCTGGTAGCACTGGCTCAAAGATGGCTGGGAGGTAAATGTAGGGAAATTGGAATGAGATTGAAGTGGGAAAAGGGAGAAATGCATTGATGAAAACGATAAGCTCTAATCTAAGCTCTGGAAAAATGTCACAAAGGCTTTAGAGAATGTGTGGCAAGTATATTAAAATAGCTTAAGCATTAATAAGTTATCTAGTTATTTAACTTAGGCATGTGTGTGTGTGTGGGGGGGCATGCCCATGACTGTTGCATTTCATGCATGGATGTCAAAAGACAGCTTGCAGGAATTGGTTTTCTTTCTCCAGTGTGAGTCCCTGGGATCAAACTCAAGTTGTCAGACTTAGTGACAAGCACCTTTGCTCTGTGACTTATCTCACTCAGCCAGACTTAGTATTTAAACGATTGATATTGCAATATAATTTAAACCAATGATGTGGGATGTAATTCAAACCGAGGTCAAAAGAATCGGACGTGCCTCGCTTTGATGCTGTATCCACACACAAGCACCATCATTTAGCACGTTTCACAACACATCCCACCCTTATCCCTTCTGAGCTAGACTCAATTTCTACTTACTGTGATTTACTTGCTAGCCAGAAGCTCCTCCCAAGGTACTTAATTTGCTGTTTTGAAATCTACCGTACATCTAGTTCTTTATCTTAAAAGAAAGTGTAACAGCACAAATGTTATAAACCTTTTTTTGTTCCTATTGCACATCCCCATAGAAGGAGAAAATATTATGGGCTTTTTGCTAGTCTATTTTCTGTCAATGGCTTTGGCGACAGTATAGAGAATGGATTTCGAGATGACATAAAACCACCCTAGAATCAAAGATGGGGGCTATGTTAAGTCTCTATGCAGCGGCTAACACAAGCTTTATTTATGTAGCTAGTGTTTATTTGGGAATTTAAGACAAAAGGGGTCTCACTTTAGGGCATCTACTCTTTACAAGCAAAAATCACACTAAACCAAACCGAAAGGACTTCTGGGTATGCTTCTGTAGGATGATGGAAGAGCAGGTTCAGAGGGAGAAAGTGGCGAGTGTTTAGTTGCAATGGATTAGAAGTGTTGATTACAGAAGAGAATTTTTAGTTTAAGATGCAGAAGTATTTTTGCAGGACCCTAGAGCTGGAGTCCGGACTCATTTGATTCATCTCTTGGGGCAACTATGTTTGCTGAAAAGTGGAACAAACTGCTCATTACGGAGGTTTTTCTTGCCTACCATTAGTTTTGAAGATGAGCTTCGAAATTCTTTCTTTCTTTTTAAAAAAGATTTATTAATGTCTAGTCGTGTGTGTGTGTGTGTGTGTGTGAGAGTGTGTGTATCTGAGTGTGGAAATGTGCAAGTGAGTACAGGAACCCTCAGGGGCCAGAAAGGGTATTGGATATTTTGGAGCTGGAGTTATAAGTGGTTGTGAATACTGGGCACTGAATGTGGGTCCTCTGAAAGACAGGCTACTCTCTTCAGCCTCTTGGGTTTTGAGATTCTTGAGTGAACATTTTTAACTGCAGACATTAGAGCATTTTCCAAGCTGTGTGTATGAGTATTTCTGGGGATAGAGCACATGCTAAGCAAGCATTCCATCAATAAATTCAGCCTTTTAGTTCATTCTTACATATTTCACAAAGGTAGGTTTCCATGGCAACACATCCCACATCCATGCTGCTCTTTAGGTCACAGACAAGCTTTGGATCATTCCCTGGCTATAATAATTATGCTTCTGCTTACTCATATGGAAATGCACATGCATATGTATGAACTCATACACACACACACACACACACACACACACACACACACACAAAGCTTTATTGTTAGAAAACTAAACATCCAGCTGTGCCATTAAAACAAAGGAGCTTCTATAAATATTTTACCATGTGTATACAGCAGGTTGGGTTTCACTTCTTGTCATCGATCCTCTTCATAGCTCATCATTACCAGGATATCAAGGATGGTTGCTGCCTTTTTAAGTTAGGCGATGGGAAGATGAATTAAACAGATCTTTGTCAGCATTCTTACATCTTCCCAAGATCTGAGGAGACTCAGAGATAAAAGTGGGCTTCACCAAATCTCAAAGATGAATTTGATTAAGTCCTTATCCCTGTTCTTGTAGTCAGGGGAGTTTAGACCTCTGATTGGTCAGATCTGAGTCATGTGCTACGTGTTATGTCAACTTCATAAGACCAGGAGGGTGGGGAGATGCTGGGAACTCTAAAGTTGAAAATACACCAAGAAGATTAAAATAAGTGCAAGCAAACAAAAGAGGAAGCCTGCTCAGAGAGTTGACTTAAATGTAATTTCATTATTTATCTCACTGGAAAAACATCAGTGTAAGGACACTTAGAACTTAGTAACGCTTGCTTTCAAGTTGAGCCTGAAATAGCTCACCTAAAATAAAATCCAGAGCCTGGACTTAATTTTCTAGCATTAGTACTCTCATTGAAACACTCTTATTTATTGTTTAGACATTTGTCTAAATGAATGTGCTAAGAGTGGAAATTCTAAGTGGGTAGGGATGTGTCTGCCTTTCCTTTCTATGTCTTCCACACAAAACACAGATTCTCAATATGACTTGTTGTCTGGATGGGTAAGGAGTGGTCAGTCTCTCTAGCTGCTGTTTTCTCTCAGCAGTTTCTTCCTATAGGTTCACCTTCCATGTTTCTGCTCATGAACCTCTGAGAGCTGCAGAGCACGAGGAACACAAGGAAAGCTCAGTAATACGTTTCACACGAGTATTGTATCTCCTCCAGGTCTCACCAACCCACATGACTTTCCCACATCTAGATGATGCCCTCACTTATTTCTGTACAAACCCACTCAAGCATGGGATGTTTTCCTGGCATTTCTCTCACTACTACTATTTCAACTTGCTCAAGTGCAGGGTCTAGGCAACATTCACCACGAAGTTCTTACTCCTTCCAATAAGAAACAAATGTTCTCTTCTGAGCTGGTACCCAAACCATATTCAGCTGTGATCTACTACTATTTGTACTCTAGAAGGAGACAGCTCAGGAACAGGGGCATTCTGGGATGTCCCATAGTGCCCAGTTTAATGTCTTGCCAAAAGCATTTGCTAAAACTGTTTGTTTACCTGAACTGAGATAATTTGTTGAGATCAGCAGCTATAGGGCAATAATTAGGGTTACATCATTAAAGGGGCTGGGTTTGGGATGGTGAAAACTAGTGAGGGTATTTTAAATTGTATTGCCAATCATCATTCTACGTTCTGACAATTAAGATGCTAATTTTGTGAGAGAAAAATCACTTCCCATATTGCTTTGGCAGAAGCCCTGCAACTCTTTTTTTCTTTATATTTGGGAAATTTCTATAATATGAACCTCAAAATTGTAAAAATCTTGAAGAGAAGTAACATTTCGTAGAAATCTTTGAAGAAAGTGCACATTAGAATTTCAAACCGGGGCAACACTTCTCAGTTTCCCGAGGCAAAAGATTTCATCAAGATGAACTTATTTTCTGTCAGGTCTTTAAGGGGTTGTGGGTTGAGAACTCTGGCAAACCCAAGAGAACTGGCATCCTTTTATTATGATCTCGTGCTTCAAATGTAGGCCAAAATCTGATAGCTACTACAGAGTTATAGTTTGGGTTTTTGGGGACATTCAAATTCTAAAGTGGTGAATGGATAGGCCATGTAAATGGGATAAAGAATTGTGGCAAGTTCTCAGAAGTTCATGGGAATCAATTCTTGTGGTCAAAAATGGATGTTTTCAGAGCGAAGGACTTGCTCCTTCTTCACGCCGGGTACTTGTTCTGGATTGCTTATGAGTTCTCGCGATGCCGCTGTCTGTTCCTTTCCCTGGCCCAGGTGGCGATGCTGATTTGTGCTGGTTTCCTGGTTGCCTGGATTCCTTACGCGGTAGTCTCCGTGTGGTCAGCTTTTGGAAGGCCAGACTCCATCCCCATACAGCTCTCCGTGGTGCCCACGCTCCTCGCGAAATCAGCAGCGATGTACAATCCAATCATCTACCAGGTCATTGATTACAGATTTGCCTGTTGCCAGGCTGGTGGTTTGAGGGCAACGAAGAAGAAGTCTTTGGAAGACTTTAGGTAAAGTTCCGAAGCTAGAAATTAATTACGTTTTTCTTCGTCTCAAAATGCTGTGGTGATTTAAGTAAACACTTGGGTTGGAACTAAATTCCTAAGTAGCTGGGTTAGGAGGTTCCTCTTTTACTTTCACAAAAGTACTGGAAGCCAAGTCATCAGATGTGTATGGGTTGGATGATGGCCAGATATTGAGAACAGCATTCTGTTTTTGATATTAGAGCAGCCAGGATGCCATTTTGTGCATATTTACTGGTTGTGGACTTCCTTTTGGGATATTAAATCCATTATCAGTCCAAAAATGCTGTTCTATGTGGCATTGATTCAACAGTAAAATCATGTGAAGGAATTATTTGCCACTGTTGTTTGGGTCATCAGAACTCTTGGCTAAAAAGTCCAAGGACTCAAGCAGAAGTGAGAGTGAAGGGCAACGAAGCCATTCCTCTCTCTTTATTACCTCTGCCTGGTTCTTTTAGTTATTATCTGAAAGATAGAAGCTGTTCTTTCTCTGTGTTAGATGAAGAAACAGGTTTAAGTAAGGGGAAGATTGGAGAAGACACTCTTATTTATATAGCCCAAAGACAGTAGGGTAGGAATTGTTACTTAAATCCTAGCTTTTCAAAAAGTCTATACTCTTTTTGATGCACAGTGTACAAGAGTTTGAGACTTCAGAACTGTTTTTCCAAAAGGTCCAATTCTCAGAGTGAGGAAAGAGCTGGGCCAGTAGCGGTGGGGAGGTCTTCTGTGTCCACGATTTGCCCATCTTTGGGTAAAAAGTAAAAATGCATCTCAAATCATTGTCTTGGCTAAGGAGGTAGAGGTTTTAGGGTCTCTGTTAGTCTTTAATTCTTGCTTGGTGACAAGGTATTCTTCAACACTGCTTTTCTTTAATAAGGAGTATTAGAGAAAGATCAGGAAGGCATGGAATTTTGTCTGTCACATTGGCCAAGTGACAACTCTTCTGAACTTTGATTTTATTACTCTATGAATATATGATCAAATGAAGAGCATAAAAATTTATAAATAAATATCAATGTTGTCATTTTTGCTGTGACAAAGGGACAAGATCTACAACTTGAGATGGAAGACTGTGATTGCCTGGATTCCTTATGCGGTAGTCTCTGTGTGGACAGTTTTTGGTAGTCTTTGTGTGGACAGCAGTTTCCCATAGTCTGTCTATTGAGAGGCAAATTAGTTGCTTAAATCCTAAGGATGGGATGAGCTGATAATAGGAATATTATCTTTGTTGTAATAACTGAACGAAAGGATGTGTGGGGAAGGCCGATGTGACCACTGTGGATGGGTGGCCTTTCACACTGTTAGTAGTTCATGTCTTCTCTTTGGAAATGAATAATTAAATCCAAATGCAAACATGTGTCTCTTCAGGAAGCAATAAAGCCTTGCCCTTATTAGCTGTTGAGTTTTTATTGTGAATGCAGGCAGGGAGAACAGAGAGAATCATGTTCACAGAGAATTTTGGGAGACAGTAACCGGACACCTCTTTATTTAAAAATGAGAACATGACAGGGTCCGCTGGAAGCACATTTCACCTAGCTCAGAATTTTGCGACAGACTCGTTCTGTGATTTGCACGTTTATTCACAAGTGTGAACAGCACATACATATTTAACATCCAGCAAGGGAAAGAGGGACAGAAAGTGACTTTGGGCCACAAGGCTTTAGGAAACTCAGTGAAGCAAGAGTCAGCTCAGTTGGCTTGTTTTCATTCAGCATTTATATGAAATACAGTGACTGTTTATCTGAATAGGACTAAGGCTGGTTCACTCCCCGCAGAGTTTCTGCTCCCTCTGGGGAAGCTGGCATCGGGGCTGAGGCAGTGAGGAGACTTTGGATTCTACAGGCTGAAGTGTCTCTCAGGAAGCCATTTGGAAGAGGTGTTGAGCTGCAGGCTTTAGAAGGGTCTGTTCCAGAGTAGAGCAGATGGGTGGCAGGTGGCTGTCAGGGTTTGTCTTATAAATGAAGAGAATAAAATGAACTCTTGTTTATCTTTGTTCTTAAGAGGCCACGTGCTCCTAGGGTGACAAGAAGTGAGGTGAAGCCAGTTCAGGGCAAGTCACTGGCCTGAAATGAGGTTAACTGTTGGTAGCTTTGCTCCTCCTGTTTCTGAGATCTGAAACGGATTTGCGTTGAAGAAGGAAACCACCGAATTCAAATAGGAAAGCTACTGGATCGAGATGCGAGATTGTGAAAATAAAATTTTGAGTTCATTTGAACAGGCCTAGCCAAGTAAAACTGAACTTTCACTTTCCACAGCCAAGCTCCCTGAGGTTTTGGCCAAAGGTCAGGAGCCAGTCAGCAAACAAAACAGACGCTAAACTTCCTAACCCAGAGAAGACTCCTACTTGAAATGACACAGCACTCTTCTCTCGGGTGTCTAGATGTAGCCTCTTGTGGCTGAGCAGTCGAGTTATCTCAGGAACTCTGAAAACCCCACCAGCAGAGACTAGCTTTTCACTGGTCCAGGCTGGACCCGTGTTTCAGCCTTTTGACCGACTCTCTCTCCCAGGTGGTTCTCTTTACAGCCATGTTTGAAAGATGGTAAAGAAGAGGTTGAGAAGGGAGTACTGGCAATGGCGGGCAGAGTTACAGTTTTTTGCTCACAGAGACTTATGAGGTCACCTGTGGCTGTTGACAGGAGAAATAACTTCAGATGCCTGCAGAGAAAACACTATCCAAAGATTCAGGGGGCCGTGCTGTATGTGCTGGAGGCCTTTCATGTTTCTCATACTTCAGATGGTTGAGGCCCAAGGGAAAACAACACCCTAAATCCTGGGATGCCTGTTAACCATTAAGTCTCCCTGACTGCCCTAATTTGCAGGCTGCATTTCCAGATGAATAAGTGCAATGGATTACAGCTTTTACATCACAAAGTGGAGGCCTGTATGTGTAAAGCTTTGCCCAAGAGATACTTCTCTTTTCATTTTGAATATTCTAAATTATTAGTTTTCTTCTCCTTTAAGCTGAAATCTTAGGTTGATGGTCTTTTTCCCCAATAAGCTTTTTTATACTACTTTATATGAAATAGTTTTTTTTTTATTTTATTTTATATGTGTATACAATACATCCAGGTCACACCTACACTCTGCTCTCCCAGGCTCCTCAGAATAAATGGTAACAGTAGTTAAGGTGACATGATAATATGTGCTTGTGCACATACACACATGTACATGTGTCTGTCTATATGCCTTTTCACGTCTCTCCTTTTCTTTCCAGGCTGCATACTGTAACCGCAGTCAGGAAGTCTTCTGCTGTGCTGGAGATCCATCAAGAGGTATGAAGATGGACACAGCATCACTCATGGACACACTTATTCACATGCTTGCCTCTCCACTCTTCCTAACATTCAATCGTGGCCTCACTCTTGCCTTTATATTATATTTTTATATTTTGTATATTTCCCCTCTTTTTCTCGAATCCAGGGTTTGTTGGGAAATTGCAAATGGAAACTAGGCTAGGACTTTCTGAATATTAGGAAGGACATCTTTGATATTCTCTTTTCCTTATGATAAACCTATCCTTATGCCAAACAGGATTTGCCTGAGATATTAAGAAAAATGTTTACAAGTTTTATTTATTAGGTATTATTTTTACTTTTACCATCCTTGCATCTTCTTTATCATTGACACATTGACATCATATTATCACCTTCTCCTCCTCCTCCTCCTCTCCCTCCTCCTCCTCCTCCTCCTGCTCCTCCTCCTCCTTCATTTCTTAGTGTAGGGTCAGGGATGCTGTGTCTGTTGTTTACTTAGGCAGCTGATCACTGGGATAATGTAGGGCCATTTGATAGGACTAGGTCTCAAGGCTCTTCTCTTCTATGGTGGCTGAGTGTTGAGTTCGATGCTGGTAGTGATGGGAAGTAGTCCTCAATGGAAATCAGCTTTGTCTGAAATCCTTAAATGGTTTTCTTATGTCTCTGAATCTGAATAAAAAATGATTCCCATTGATGGCTGTTTCATTCATTTGGGTTTTTATTAGGTTCTGACTACTTGTATATAGTAGACAGGAGAGGGCATTGCCAGTCACCATTACCCAGGGAAGGAATTTACGTAAGTACTGCTTGTAGGTGCTGTTCATTTTCTTTGCTTGTTCTTTGTGACCTTGGTTCTTCTTGTTTTGTTCATTTTATTTCAACAAGTACTTCTTGAAGCCTGAGGTTAAAGGGATACATGTGTGAATGAGAAGGAAGGATTTCAAAGGCAGTGTCCTATAAAAGCTAAGGAGAAGAATAAGGCATGCAGATACTAGGTCTAGATAAGCATTTGTTTCATCCATGCTCCTTTGATTTTTCTCTCCTATTGCCTGAGGAACAGGCCCAAGCAGGTCTTCTCCCCGCTTCTGTGTCTTGTCTCCCTCTGAGTCTCCCATGAACACAGCCTTGCTCAGCAACCTTGGTTCTAGTCTTCTGAGAACAGCTAGCAAGAAGGGGCAGGAGCGAGTGTCCTCTCCTCTGTACTGGTGATCTATTTACTCCTTGCATTTGAAGGTTTATAGAGAATCAGCCAGTTTCTCAGGGCTCAGCCTGTTGTGTAGGACACCCCCAGTTCCTCCAGATTGATTTTCCTTGAGGGTTGCAATAGGGATGAAGAAGGGGTTCATGTACACTGGTGGCTTGAGATAATTGTTGAGTAGATGCAGTAAAACAAGCTGTGTGATTAAAGCCAAAAAAAAAAAAAAAAAAAAAAAGTTAACAGCTCTGCCTGGGTCTTAGAGTTACTAAGTGAGGACTGAGGAAGGACATAATTGTCCTGAGAAAGGAGAGGCAAGCTACTTATGGAGAGATGTGTAATTATAGAAATGCGGGAGGAACCTAGATGGGGGGAGCACAGGTTTAGAGTACAGGCTCACACTGCCTGGGTTTGCAACCCTAATTCAGTGCACCATTCAGTACCCTATCTGTCAGGGAGGGTGCAGTACCAACATGTTAACTATTGCTCTTATGATTAAAGTGGGGGTGATGCTTAGCAGAAAAGTGGGCGGCAGTTGTTCGGCATAAACTAACTAGGAGGTTATGGTGTTTGTAATTTCTAGAACTACTAACCAGTAGTCTGGCGGCATGGTGGAAGGTGGGTTACTTGGTTAGGAGGGAGGGACATGGTTGTAATTCTCACCCTTACTGGGCTTTGTAAAGAAATGAAAACTTATAAGACCTTGAATGAAGGAGTGGCCAAGGCCATGGAGATGAAAACAAAGCTTGAAAATGTCTTAAGAAAAAGGAGCCCTTGGCAATTGGTTGCACTGTGATAGAAGAGTTAAGAAGGGCTTTGGGAAATCTGCTTGGGACATAGTGCAGATAGAGAAAAAGAACTGATTTCAAAAGATCAGAAAGGATTAAGGCACAGGAGGTGTCTTGAGGAGATGATCTTACAGGAGGGTTAGGGGGGAGATGGGAGAGATGAGCCCACTCATGCCAGTGTAATCTACCAGGGGGAGTTAACAGTGACCTTTGCAGGAGTTCCTAAATGTAGAATGGACACTCTCATTTATTAACTAAACCGTGGACTTTAACACGGCTTTAAAAAACATGTATGAAAAAGGATTAACATAGTGACGAAGGAAAATAGAGTTTAAATATTAGGGGCTTTGGGGGAAAATATCCTGGCATTGGTTTCCCTACCAATTCGAAACACACGATTTAAATCCCGTGTGCTCAGCTTCCATAAATTTTTGTGGTACCCTCGGAGCAAGAAGGATCTAGAATTATCATAAGGATTGATAAAGGGAAGAGAGTCGATCCTTGGGGTAGAATGTAGGAAGAAACAGAAGTTATTGAGGCTTGGTTCCATAAACCCAGACTCTCAGTGGCTTCCCCCTGAGCTGGTGTTGCTTGCCCCATAGCATCCAATGATTTAGGGAAACAAACGGTGCCTTACCAAACACTTGTCCAGTTCTCAATCCCAGATGCTATTTGTGCTGGTAGTGTGTATGCCTGTGTGTTAATAGCATCTGCATCTTTGAACAGACTGCATATTCTGTTTGGGCATATTCTTGGTAACTGGCTCAGTGCTTGTCACTTGAAGGACACTTGGAAGGTAAATGACTAGAACCAAGTGGGTAGCTATCAGGTTTTGAAGAGACCAGGAAAAAAGAGGTAGACTTGTATTTTTT
>NC_034607.1:10180520-10181679 GCF_900095145.1 Mus pahari | reverse complement strand
TAGCCCTGACTGTCCTGGAACTCACTCTGTAGACCAGGCTGGCCTCGAACTCAGAAATCCGCCTGCCTCTGCCTCCCAGGTGCTGGGATTAAAGGCATGCGCCACCACTGCCCGGCAGAAGGGGCAGACTCTTAAATAGAAAATGTAAGATTCTAGAAAACTGGTTTACTCATTATAACAATAGTAATAATTACTACTACTACTACTACTACTACTATTATTTCTAAGTATCCAAAGCTGTTCTGATTCACCTCATACCTGTTTTATATTAGAACTACAGGCATGTGTTACCATATCCAGACAGTTCTTATTTTAAACTGCCTTCTTTCAACAGGCAGTCATTTAAATGTAGCTTTTTCCATTAAAATAAAATGAACAGATGAGCTTATGAAAAGAGATGAAGAACTGAAATGTTCCATGAACTTGAAAATTTGATTTTTCAAGAACCATGATAAAATCCAAAAACAACACCAAAAAAAAAAAAATTAGATTATTTTTGGAGTAAGGCAGTAGGGATGTATTTTGGAGTAAAACTCTATTTGATCATTCACATGCAATTCTATTAAGAGTCAAGTATTAAACTTATTGTAACTCAGTTGGTAACTAAATACTTTATTTCATTTAATTTTTCCTTGAAGAAGAAAACATGCTCTTGCCTTTTATCATCTCTAGTGACTTGAACCGGACTCTGAAGAGAACTAGTTCCGTTAAGTCAGGGCTAACAGGAGAAAAGACAGAGCGGAGGAACATGGCAGAGGAAACATGTGAGCAGGGACTGATAAATAGGGTCTCTAAGGGCTAGAAGGGGCCATCTCGAGGTGGTAGGTCCTAGAGAGGAAAAGGCTAGTGAGGGAGTGGTCGTCAGCTTTGGATTCACAGTTCATTGTCGTGTGATGGAACCAAGCTTCATTGTCCAGAGGAGCAAAGCGATGGCCCTTACTCATTTGTCCTCACTTTGACAGTGGTATTCGTTGTGCATATTAATGGGTCTCAGTCTTGCCTCTCTTTAGCCATTCCTTCTCCTTTCCCAATTGCTGGTTACCACTGTTTCACATTCAGGTTTACTTTGAGTTTAACTTTCACACATGAGAGATTATTTAACTTATTTAACTCATTGTCATATATATATATATATATATATATATATATATATATATAT
>NC_034607.1:10168041-10180178 GCF_900095145.1 Mus pahari | reverse complement strand
ATATATATATATATATATATATATATATATATATATATATATATCCCAAGTAGAACTAGTTTGTTTCATGTGACAGAATATTAATTTCCTTTATGGAAAATAATATTTTGTGTGCACCACAGGCCCCTTTCAGTACATTGTCTTTATCCACGTACCTGCTTACAGGTTCCTTGCTCCATTGCTACTGTACTGCACTACTATACACAGTTTGCATGCTTCTTGTGAAAAGATAGCCAAAGGCAAGGGTTTCAGAAGCCACTGGGAATTCAGTAAGAAGACATCAGTTAGCCCCAAGAGCCTAACATCTCAAGCTACTAGTGTATTCTACCGAGAAAACTCTACATTACCACTGTGGCTACTGAGCACTTGAACATTTTGGTTTTTAAAGATTGCATAACTTTCAACATGCATATTCACAGGTCATAATAAGGTGTGGGATACATTCTGAAAAATCATTCTACTGCACAGATTGGAATTAAAACAACACATGTGTGTATCTAAATGACCTTTCTCAGTTACTTTAAATATCTGTTCCTTATCTCCAATCATTATATCTCCAGTCATTATATCTCAAGTGCATTATGAGATCTGGAGTAGACAGATGTATATCACATAAAATATAACTGAGAGAAAAATCACTCCATATTGTACAAGGACTTCATTGATTCTAGTTGATTTTGGTTTCAATATTGGCAAACTCTGCCTAGATAAATACCACATGTCCTCATTTGCCCCAGCTAGGAGGTGTTTGCAATACATAGTGTGACCTGAAAATATAAAAGAAGGGGGCTGTGTGTTTTCAATCTTTTAGGAATTGAATGTGAGCATCAGAAAAATACTGCCTACATATCATCCATATCTCTATGGCCGTATCATCTACATCTGTTTCATTTAACAGACAATTACAACTGCAGTAGTTTTTTTAAGTGGGCCCCTCTGGATTCCATTAGAGTTTACTTGAGAAAGTGAAAGATAATGGAACATGTTCTCTGCTCAACAGAAGGGGAGAGAGATATGGAATGATGGCGAGTGCTTCTGAAGCTCCACATGTTGCCATCAGCAATGATGAATATTATCTGGAAACTATGTGTTTGTTCACGCTTGAACTTTATGTCTTAGTATTCCTCTCCAGGACACAACCAAAACGAGACTCACCAGGAAATCAGGAACCTTGTCACTTACACATTTTTCTTAAAAACAGAGATAGAGTATAGGAACCAGAGCATAGGAGTTCATAGCACAGCTTTGAACTTAGCCTTACCTGATACCAAACACATCAGATGGTTGGGTAGATGGCCTTAATTCTCCACCTCTTCAGTTGTCATAGCTAGTGAATAGGGACAGTCTTCTATCATCATGATTTGTTTTAAATTCTTGTACAGTCTGTAAGAATTTTAGGAACCTTTGGGCTTCTTGAGAGGATAGAACAAACAGAATGTTATAGTATTGTCCTTATTAGAGGAACTACTTCATTTGCACAATATCTATATGGATATCTACATGGATAACATAAGTTTGAGTCTGGATGGTGCTCACTCTGTTTGATGAGATGAAAAGCAACAGGACTCTGTAGAAATAGACATTTGTAATTCTTCCACAGGGACCAGAGAAGGTGATTCCTGTATAAGCTGCATTTGGGGGTGCAGGAAATGAATTAGAGGAGTCCACTACAGTTAGAGTCTCCAGCCAGGATAAAGGGGTTCGACAGTCATGTCTGATAGATGAACCACAGTGTGCTTTGGTAACACTTTGCTGAATTATCACAATTCCATGCCATACATGCACATGAGAGCCACAATCAGAAATGTTATTTGGCATTAGAGATAGTTTCAGAAATTCTCACTTATCTCTGCTTCCTATCTGGAGAGTATAGTCAAAGCAGAGAAGAAACTGACCCTGTGTTATATGCATGTCATCATAGAACTCAGGAGGTAATGACAGGGGTATTGTGAATTTTATGCTATGCCAGGCCTCATAGTAAATATACAACATATATTTATTATCAAGAGCATATACAAGCAACAACAAAATAAAACAGCAAAGACTGCTTTTGAAGGCCTATCCAGGAATCTTAACCTACTAGTATCTTTGATAATGTGATTTAAAATTTCCTCACCCAAAATGTCATCAGCACACAAAATGTTTGGTTATTTCCCAAGAGCTGATTAAAAACTATAGAAATAGGATGGCATGATTGACTTATTCAGAATCTACAACTCCATAAACCAACATGGGTATCCAATGACACTGGTTAAGTCAATGATTCTGTTATGAACCACATGGTTTCCCCACTGTGTGTGGAGACAATCAAAGCTTACTCACTCATCTCAGTGAAAAGACAGCTGTGTGGGACGGAGAGCTGCTGTGGTGAAAGTGTTGATGGGTCCAGGGAAGAGTGTTCTATGAACAGAACACTTTCTTTAGTGTGTTTCACTAGGACAAAGAGACAGTATAGCAGCAGGTGTCTCAGGAGGACCTTTGTGGAGGGAGATCTTTGTGGAAGTATTGTGGGAGAATTTAGTTATCCCCTCATGGAGGCAGGGAAACAGAGTGAATCGCATAGGTGAGCATTTTTTCATATATAGTTCTTTATGGGGATTATCTACTGCTCTGAGCTTGATGGTTCAGAAGGGATTCTTCCCCCCTCTTTATCCAAGTTCTACTTCCCTCTGTGTTTTCCACTTTGAAAGTGCCATTCACTTCTAACGCCCTCCTGACCCACATACACACACTTCCAAATGAACAAAATCTAACCTGTCAAAGGAAGAGTGAAACACGTATCCATTTGGAAAAAAGATGAACCAGGTTCTCCAGCTGATAGGTGGCATTTTACCCAAATTGCTTAGAATTAGCTCCAGAGCTATATGCATTTTGACATTCTACGCAGGTAGAGGCCTGGTTATATTTTTAGAGAAAGGTGCCCACTAGTCCATTCTGGGAATATAGACTATAACTCACTACTTTAATGGCATTATTCTCTACTGCCAACCCTTTAAGATATTTCATCAACATGTGCATGGGGAAAGTATCTGTCCGATGTTTTATGATAGGGCATTGTAAGTTTCCTGAGAAGTTGCTTTGATGCTGTGTCTGGGGGATCAGAAATACTTAACTCATTCTGAAGGTTAAGGCATTTCTTCTTTGCTGTCACAGGCAGGTGATAGGAGAGGGAGAAGAGGAACAATGGAGTCTACATTCAGCAGTTTAGTGCCTTCGTTTCATTTAGCATTGAAGGGATTTCATTTAACACAGCACTTAGCTAACAGTTTATCAATCAATACAAGTAATTTTCAAGTCGTAGAAGAACCATTCTTATCAGTGAGGCTGTAGCTGCTTCTGGTGATTCAGTGTCTCACAGAGAATTTCAGCTGAACTTCTGTGCAGTAACGTGCTTAACATTATAGGAGAAGCTATATATTCCCAGATCCACTCTGCTGCTTTTCCTTCTGATGGCAGACATGGATAAGAATTATGGGAAATAAGGGCTAGAGAGCTCCAGGTGACAGCCGATGATATTGATTTCAGTGGGTACACAGGGTCACTGTGCAGTCTCATTACTGACGGAACACAATTAAAAGTTTTATAAGAGGCTGAAACTCAGGATGCTCACCAAGTAGAAAATTTCTTCAAGGAAAATAATAACATCTACAAGCTCAGCACCTGCTGTGTTTTCATTTGTTGCAGAAGTCTACAAACCACAGCCCTCGGGCTGAACCTAACTCACTCCCTATTTTCAGAAATTTCAAAATTGTAATGGCACACATCCATTCATCTCTATATTGTTTGAATATATATATATATATATATATATATATATATATATATATATATATAATAGTTGAGAGACTCTATGTTGCAAAAAGTTTTTAACTCCCTAACCTTTATAAAATACATCCTTTTATATTTTGTAAAAATCTTTGCCCAAATCATCTCCATTGTCTTATAAACTCGAGGAGACATTCTTTGCTCTTGATCAGAAAGCAAAGACCGAGAGCTGATGTGGTCTGCCCACTGAAGAACTAGGCTTCCCTTCTCTCAGTCAGTCTGTGGCACCCATACTCTGCTCTACGACTGACAGAGGTTTATTCTGCATTGAGATTTTCTTCTTTCCCCTTTGCCTGCTTTAAAATAGTCATCAGTTTCCCCCACGATACTTTTCTCTCCACACTTTAGTTCCAAATGCAATGGCAAATAAGAGCTGACTGCCACTCCCTTTAAAATCCTGTACACCAAACTCTAACCTTTTGGGATAAGGAATCGGTTGTATGGGGCTGCAGCCACAGCTAAGAATGGATTTGGGTAGATAGCCTTTATTGAGTGCTTTTTTAGAGGAGGTGGGTACATACAAAAGTGTGCTTATTGTAGGAAAAGGGGTCATGGTGTGGCAGAACAGGCATGAAGAAATAGATGGCTACCTTACATAAGGGGAGATGCTATGATCGACATTACCAAGATGCCTTTAAGAATATAAAGGCATTGGTTTTTCTGAACCAATGGTGTGGGAAGGGGATGGGACCCAGGGATGACCTTGGAATAGAAAGTCTCAGGTAGGCGTTGTTCATTAATCCTCTTTCGGAGAGCAGTAAAATGTTTTGTGAGGGTGTGCCTGCCACTTATTCTAGAACAGAGTTTTCCCAGGTATTGCCTAGTCGGGTAGGATCAGAGGCAAGGGTTCATGAAGGTCTTTGAACACCATGTGACTGAGGCCGAATGCTTCCCTTGTTTCTAGTTCATGTGGGAAAGCATGAGATTTTAGTGTTTGTACGTTATTTTTACATTTCCATTTTAGATGACAGACATATTGGGTCTTTGTTCTGTCCCAAATAAAGCACAATATCAGAATTTCCCATAATACTTATTTAACATGTGTCTTGCCTGAACTCATTCCACACTCTGTGGACTGATGTCTCTGTGGTCTATATTCAAGAGAATGTCCCAGCTAATTTTCCTCCATTCTATGATTTAAAAACATTGATGTCAGGTAAGGACTGGCAAAGGCCCCAAGCATTGTACCTGGCATGTAAAGGTAGGATCACTGAAAATTAGAACTGTTTTGGAAATAAAAAGGAACAAGAGCTGTTATTTAATTGGGTTAAAGCCTAGGCATCAAAATGAATATCATTAATTAATATCATTAATCAATGAATAAAAATATTATTTAAAATGAATATCATTAATTATGATTTTAATTATAAAATGAATATCATTAATTAATATCATTAATTAATTAATTAATTAATATTTTTTAAAAACTCTGGGCTTCAGTTATTGACACAAAGTAGCATTTCTTCCCTTCTCCATCAGAAAGTTGCCTATTTCAATTCATGGTCTTGTCTAAGAGTTTCCCTTCTGTTCACCCTGAAATGAAACATGCCAGTCAGTTTGGAAACAAATGCCCAGTTCATCTCCCCAGGATTCAAAGCTATGCCCAGAACAGTAGGCTGCAATGTGTATTTATACATACTTGCCGTCAAGAGTCTGATACACAAGATGGCCTGTTTTCTAAACCAATGTAACACATGTGACATGGAATCTGGCACAGGACAATTCAGTTTAATTAAGAAATCTGTTCTTTGGGCAGACTGTATATTAGAGAGCCACTAGGAGGACCTGTGTAGGAATCACTGTCATAAAGAAATCCCATAAAGTATTATTTGGCTTTTTTTTTTCTTCCAAAATAATCACTTCATATGTTTGTTGATCAAATGAAATTCTTAGATTTCACAGTGCCACAACCTTACTGTCATTAAAAGTGGGACAAGAGGTCCCCCATATGCACTTAAAGGACAAGCACAAGGGCATAGCTTTCTTTGACTGTTCTAAACTCACAAGAGAATAACATGGAGCTTGTTCTAACTCCATCTCTGTCTTAAGTAACAGGCGTATTGGAATAAAAGTTTCTAAAGCATTTATCAAAAGTAGGTTCCACCCCAGGTTAGTTTAATCACCTTGGTCCATCACAAACTGGCTTGTATCATTGAGTAAGAAGATGTGTATCTAATCCTCAATGTTCCCGTTCTCTAACAAGAAAGGCTGAGGTGGGGAGTGGAGAAAGTTGGCTTTCAAGGAGGAAGTGTGGCTTCTTCAGAATATTAAAGAATAAATTAAACTTCTACCATAGGCAGAGGGACAGAAACTTGTCCCAGAGGGGCCTCACCAGAGTCTGGAGAACTCATTGTGCTTAATAGATTCATGAGCATGTAGAACATCAGATGGATCAGGTGACCACAGAGGAGGTATTGGACAAATCTGTAGTCTACTCTAAAAAGGATGAATTTCATTCCTGTCAAAAGAAAAGGAGCCTGAAGTCTAACTGAGGTCATTAGAAGGGCCAGAAAGGGAGTTGGGTGAAGGCATCCAGGGACAGTCTTCAAGACTAACTGGGCAAAGGGGGAGTTATGAGAGATGCTGTCCTTGAGAAGTCAACCCCCCACCCCAGTCTGTAGCCATTTGGCATATATATGGAGCATTTACAGTTGCATTTTCCTTTTGCTTTTCTCTGAAGTCAAAAGTTTGCTTCCACAAAATGGGAAATGCCATTGAAAATGGCACAACTTAAAATATTTACGCAGTGTCTAGTATATGCTGAGAAGGTTGCTTACAAAAGTTAGTTTTCTGATTTCTAATCTGTATCCTTTTTCTCCTGGTTGAAGAAAGAAAGTAATGAACAATATAAAACAGTGGCATTGCCTAGGAGCACCAAAACCCATTATTTTATTTTAAAACAGCAGCAGTGTGACTGAGTGCTAGATGCTCACCCTTCTATGGCTAGCAATGGACACCCACGCCTAGTGAATAAGGTCCCACATTTTCGTCAACCTAGTTTTGCAAAAGCTCAGTTGGAAAGCCCAACTAAGGTTATCAGGCTATGTGTCAGTCTGCGGTAGCTTCAGGCCATATCTGGAATATGACTTGTTTTTATCATGCAGACATGGGTGTAAATCTGTGAAAATGTATTTTTTTGTGACTGGAAGGGCAGTGGGGGGGGGGGTTCATGCAGGTAGAAGTGTTACTTCTGGAAGCTGAATTACTTCTTTTTAAGACCCCAGAGGATGCACCCACGTAAGTCTTTGGAGAAATTGCAGTCAGAGCATGTCATCCTGAATCTGAATTCATGTATCGTGGAAGTGGAGAGCCATTATCTCCATGACTTAACACAACAGTTTGTTGTTGTTGTTGTTGTTGAGTAAACTAGAACAAAAGTGTCTTCCTTAATTTTAGAGGTAACTCTTGGTGAAGAAGAAAGTCATTATGCCTGGCTGGGGATGAGAGGGAACAGGGATTTTAGAGGAAGTGTGCCATGTAAACTTCGATTGGATTATAAACACAGACCAGATGAATGGGAACGGCCCTCTGGGAGACTGTGAAGTTGGCCAGCTGGGAAATCACCAGTGCAGGAACGCAGACCTTGGTGGCAAGCAGGTCAGCGGATGCACCGAAGTGAGTTTAAACTTTATGATACGTGATTCACATATGCAAGTATGTTGATTGCTCATAATCAGCAACAGTGTGGTATGATTTGGAACAAAAGAGCAGTTAGGGAGAATTTGTTCAAAAGACCAAAAGTGATCTCTGCTTGCTGATTTCTCTTTCAGTAGCAAAGATAGTTCTTATAAAGAACTAGCACCTTGGCAAGGGAAATGGATTCTCGTGCAGTTGAAAGTGCCTTAGAATTCCCTGGCATCTGGGAACCTGGTCCTCCCCAACGCTTGCTGCAGTTAGAACAAAGACTAGACACAGGCCTTCAGTTCAGTTCACAACTGCACAGGCACTAATTACGTTGTTTGTCCTGTCAGACTTTACTTGGCTTTGACTATAGTAGTGTATCAGACTGGCAGGTAAGAGAGAAGACTTAAGTTGAAGATGTCACTTATGCCCCGGGTTTAAAATATAAACCACTTTCCCAGAAAGGTTCCAAATCATGATTAGTGATGCTTCCCGACCTCCACACACCCTCTATAGAGTATCCTCGAATGGTATCAGCATGGATAACCTCTTTTGGTTTTAAGCCATGAGAAGAGTTCATCTCCAAGTTCATTAAAGAAGCAAGTCATCTATCTTTGCTTGACTAACCATTCCAGGAATGAACAGGAATGAGCAGGAATTCTAGGGCAGTAGCCATTTGTTGTATATATTAAAAGATAGTCTGTGGCTGGTGAGATGGCTCAGAGGCTAACGGTGCCTACAACCAAGCCTGCTCAGTTGAGTTTGATTCTCAGGATCCATCCTGTGGAAGGAGAGAACTGACTAAGATTTCCTCTGCCCTCTACTTGTCTGCCGTGAGATACATGTGCCACCCCCACTCCATCTCAAGCATACAAACTGAATAAATGAAATGTAATACACTAAAGAAAGTTACAGTCTATCTGTGTGTACACACACTCTTTTCTGGTTTATTTAATGTGTTTTCTAAGATGTTCATGGAATTTTGAAAACCTGCATAAAAGAGGATGAATAGTGTAAAGAGGGTAATGAGCTATTTTGTGTTAATTATGCAGCTTGTAAGTGCACGTAGCCTTTCTACTTTCGTGAGTCTGGCTAGAGGACAAGGAAAAACAGGAATTTCCCAGGAAGGAAACAAATCAAAGCCTCTTGAAATTCTGTGAATTCCAAACAAAACTAAATGCACCCAGTCCTTTCTTCTCTGTCTCATCTCTTCATAAGCTAAAAATGTTTCCAAATTAGATTTCTTTGTGTTTCAAGGTAGGGAGCACATTGCTATGGCATGCATGATAGCTCACAGGAGTTGGTTCTCTACGTCCTTCACACAGGTCTCTGGGATTGAATTTAGGTTGTCAGGCGTTGTTAGATGCCTTCACCTGCTGAATCCCTTTGCTGGCCCTCTTCTTCATATTTTGAGGCACTTAACATCATAGTATTAAAAATATCTGATTGGTTAAAGCAATATTTCTCAAAGCATGACCCTTCAATCCAGTTCTGCAAAGCTTCTGCAGGAAGAAAGAGTTTTAATCTTTCAACATATCATGCAAAGAGTTAGATAACGTGATTCCAGTTTGGAGAGTTGGCCTGTGTACTAATGGTTCTGAGCGCATTGATGATCTCCACATAGGACTTTATCAATTTCTAAATGTAATTGATTCTGGATATTCTTATTGCTTGCAGGGTCTATTCTTGACATACTGAAGACATTAGAAGAGACAGTATTTATAACACTGAGCAGGCACCCACCATGTGCTGGATTCAATGTTAAATCCTGTTTTACTACTGAGTTCCTACATTTAGTCCTTACTTATGGTAGTAAAATTCACTGGTAGTTACTCATGAACATATCACCCCATTTCAGAAGAGGAAATGGAAACTCAGAAAATGCTTCTGTAGCATGTGATCATGTGCAGGGCTTTCTGAGGGCTGTGTGGCACCTGCTGAACCTGAGTTCTCGACTATCACACTGCATGTGACAAGGAGTTAACAGCAGCTGATGACCCGAGGGACCTCTGGAGGTTCTGACATACTTCAGGTTTCTTGTACTGACAAGGTACAACAAAAAAACATTAGGCTAGAGCCACCAGGATTTCATTTAACAGGAAGGTTTCCCATTTCTGTCATACTGTGTGCTCTTGTTAAAGCTCCTTGATTGAAGTCAGCTTTCCAATGCCTTGTGAAAAGGGGAGGAAGGCCAGGCTTTCTTGCTCAGCAGCTAAAGCAGAGAATGCTTATGCCTTACCCAAGGTCACAAGTACAGAGTGGGAATGGAATTAGAACCTGCTATGTCTGGGCAAAGTTTCTTTTGGATGCATAGGGAGTACTCTGTTCATAAGTAGAACGGTCCCAGAAACCTATAAAGTTCTAGCTTATATTATGGAAAAGGCTGAGGGATAGGGTGAGGTAAATGTTCTATTGGGAATACTTTTCTCATAATCTTTTAGAAGCAAGAGCTTATGCTTTTATTAGCATTTAAGGATATCTGCAGATAACCTGTCTATGCGGAATCTACCAGTGGCTAATTAATGGAGTTATCCATGAAGTAATTTGGAAAAGACAGAATAGAATTATGAAAGAGAGATGTGTCACCCTTATTATTCCCTCTTCTATGTTAGTTATATTATTCAATGAGTACAAACCTATGCAAAAACTTAGAAGTGTACAGTTCTGCTTAATGCCTCATGGGAAGTAGGACAGTTTTATACTAGCTACAAGGAGCTAAGCAACAACAACACAGAGCTTTTGCAACAAAGCAAACTAAAACCATAACCAACAATATCCAAACCCCTCGAATTCACTGGGCTTTTATTATGACTGAACCATACTGGCATGGAGATAGGGTGGCAGGATGGCTGCTAAGAATGAATCTTAGCAGTCCATTCAAGTAGGTCAAGGTGAGTAAGTGTTATTGTTTTCTCCCCGCCTGCTAACATTATCAAAGGTCGTTCAGTCAGCTTTAGCGTCGCACTTATCTGGGCCATAAAATTATATGACAAGCAATCATTTATTGCAGGTGATTAAAAGGGAATGGCTCTATGTAGATTAGAAGAGGAAAAGTACAGACTGAAGCATCTTGATCCAATTATATTATATCTATCCTCATAATTATGAGAGGCACGGACATATAACTTGCTCTTTAAAAGATGATGCCAACAAAATATAGTAGGTAACACCAGTTCCCCTGAGCATTCTCCTGGGGTGACGGTTTGCTTTTCATGTTTGCACAGTGAATCCTTGGGGGACTAACTCAGTTCCTTTGAGCCTTGGTGTGCTTATCTGAAAATTGGGATATAACCCTTAAATTACTTTTTGGTGATTAAATGACATAACACGTGGAGCTGCTAATTCCTCCGTGTCATTATAAATGGGGCCAATGAAGCCAGAACAGAGGAATAGTCCCAGGTACCTTCTCCTAAGACTTAGTGAACAGCACAGCAAGGCAGCAATGGAACTGGAGATGACACCACAAGTCCAGACTTTCTTTCTTCAAGAACTCTTGGGAATTAAGTTGTGTGTTTTATAAACTGTCCCTCAAATGTCTATCATTATACAATATTAGTATTGAGGAAAAAATGGAACCTGTATTCCACAATACTCTTATTGAGAGAAAAGGGGTGTATGGGGGAACCACCATTCACACAAATACTACAATCTCACATATGGCTATTCCTCATACACAAATACATTTTAAAAAAGAGGAAGGGGGACTATACCACCTTCTTCCCAAACCAAAGGGGGAATGCATGAATGGAAGTCTGGGGACACATGAGGACAGGGTATGTAAGGGTACAGCTTATAGTTTGTTGGAGAGATAGGCAGGATAAAAAAATAAAAGATGAAGTATTTGGCCTTGTGAGGTCCACACGGGCAGGTGGGAGTTTGTCCTCATTGTATTAAATATTTAATCTCAATCTCAACTTTGGTCATTCAGTTCTCAGATAAAAGATATATAACCTTTATGTTTGTAATCCCAGATAAAAGACACTTAAACTTTATATTTATAATAAGCTGGGCAGATATCTACCCTCTAAGTTATCATGTCTATTTCCCTGCCATTAACCCTGAATTATAACTTACCATGTTCCACCTGAACTGCTCTTAACTCTAATTGGCCAGTCCTCATGGCCATGTTTTCATAACTCACCTACCCCATGGTGTTTTCTCCTTTCTCCTCCTCCTCCTCTCTCTCTTGGGGTCTCTTGCCTCAGACCCCAACCCTGGGAACAAAAACTCAATCTATTTCTCTTCTATAGGCTATAGGTTGCAGGCATCTTTATTCTCCAATCAGAGATAACTTAGGGAGCAAGGTTACATAGCTTCACTTGGGCCTATGTGAGAAGCTCCTTGCCCCTGGGGCAACCAGGGCCAATATTTAGCATTACAATACATAGTAACAGACCAAACATCAATATTTCCAGATAAAGGAAAGAGGAAGAGGGAAGAGGAGCTCTGTAGTTCTCTGTCCCATAATATCCAGGTGTTATCATCGTACTATTCCTGATAGACTTTGTGATTTGAGAATTACTAAATGTCCAAAGGCAGCATTACTACTAACTTACTCCACAGTAAGTTTTATAAAGATTCCCAGTATTTTGAGTGACAGATGGAATTCTTTTTTTTTTTTTTTTTTTTTTTGGTTTTTCGAGACAGGGTTTCTCTGTGTAGCCCTGGCTGTCCTGGAACTCACTTTGTAG